>NC_056728.1:388376502-388676502 GCF_019279795.1 Protopterus annectens
ACCGCAGTGTTCTCAGGGTTTATGGGGGCTTGAGATTTTGCCAGATTCTCATTTAAATAGCAGGAGGTTAGCCTTAGAATAGTTCCTGAATATTCCAGGTTTAGCTGGGGATCCATGTTTTATTTTTCTTTATAGGAGACAATTTTGTGATCTGACCTTACCAGGGAAGGTATTACAGTAGGGGGTGTGCAGCACTCTCCCATATTAGTGAGGGCCAGATCCAGTACAGGTGCACCCCTAATCGGTGTATTAACTTATCTGGTCCAGGGTGTTTGTGTTTACAAAATCCAGGAATCTCTGTGCATGTATGTTAGGTGTCGTATAGGATTCCCAGTTAATAGTGGAGTAATTAAAGTCACCCATGAATATTCTATTGGGTTGGCTGGTTAGCATTTCTAATAAGTTTAAATACATGGTATGGGTTTCCTGGGTCCTAGAGGGGGACCTATAGTTGCAAGTAAGTTGTATTGGATTTTGCCTATGGTGATTTGAACATGGAGCAGCTCAAGTGCATTATCCTGTTTGACCAGCCTTGAAGTATATTTGTGTTTGATACAGAGACACCTCCACCTTTGGTCCCTGCCTGTGAAGTAGCTGGCCTAAATGAGTGGAAGGCATTATAACATAGCACTGTTGGTGTGCTTTCCGCGGCTTTAAACCCTGTCTCAGTGACCGCATAGACATCAGCATTCTCTGGAGTAAAGAGAGCTTCTAGGGAGTGGAGTTTTTTGTTTAGACTCCTAGCATTGATCAGTAATACCTTTAGATTTTCTTGTTTTTTTATTGGTTATGTCGGAAGTACTTTGTGTGGCATTGTCTAAAGAAGGCACTATGAGGGAAGACAATGTTTTAGCTAATTTTCAAAAGCCTAGAGAGGAGATGTGCAGACTGTGACAAAAGGAAATACTGCCAGCCCAGCTATCTGGAATTTTGTAAATAATTCTGTCTCATTTCTGAATACTGATATGATTTATACAGAAGTGTGTGTAAAGTACTGAGCTAAAATGTAACCACAGCATGCCCTATTGGAATAGAACAGAAATGTACCTGCACTATTGTGACTGTTTAGATGTATACCTTTAATGGAAACTGGAACACAGAAGGATAACTTGAAAACATTTCAGAGAAAATAGTTGAAATTAAATTGTTTTATAACCACGTAATAAAAGAGATGCTTCTCAGTTTCAGTGCAGTAGCAGACAGAATGTCTAGCGCTAGAATTTTTTGTATTGTCTTGAAAGAGAGGTAATTACTATGTTTAAGATGTAGATGTGTTTAATTGTTTTATGACTTCCTGGATCTGCAAACATCTGAGAGATATGCATTTTTCACAGGGAGATGCTAAAAATCTGTTAGTTTCTGACAAAGAGGGTTTAGCTTGGGAACTGAAGTCAGGTGAGAAAAAGGGATGTCATACATACTAACACTATAGTAATAGTTGATATTAATTTAAGAACTCTCTCAGAGTGTGAATTTTGTTCATAGGTAGATACTAGGCTATCTGCCCTAGGGCATTTATAAGCCTAGCCAGAGAGTATTTGGCTTCCGCCTCCTTATTAGATTAGCCTACTGTGCCTCTGTAAAGTAGGTCACAGAAGGTACCCTCTAGCAGAGACACAGAAGAGATCCCAGGGGTGAATTTGCGATTTCCCATCCACGCGTCCAGATTTCGTTTGAAGAGGGTCAGTGTATTTTGTCTTTGACCTAACAACATCAGCTGGAAACATCCACTCACCTCTGCACTTGCCTTGCTGTAAGTAATTTTTAGGGCACGGTAACTCTTTTATATTCAGATAGGAATATAGTAAAATGTAGCTTAGATGTTTTCTTTATTTATTTGAGACTGTCCTGCAGTGTTTTTTAAATATTTCCTTTGATTTTGAACTCTGATGTAACTGATTACTCACTGTTTATTGTCTTGATCTTTTATTATTTATTATTAAATATATTTGAACCTTTTAGTTGTGGCTGGTCTGTTTAGAGATATTTAAGCTCTTAGACTACTTGCGTATCTTTTGGTAACACTATACAGGCCACTCCTAAATAGCCTTTCTCTTGATCAGACTACCATTTGGATTAATAATAACATTACACAGTAGGATTGGACACCCCTTGCTAAGGGCCTTAAAGTAGCTGATAAGAGTTGGCTGGTGGCAGTGAAAACTACCTTATACTCTGGGCAAAAGGGGGCATCGCTAGTGTGTATAAATCAAATCTCAAGGAGTGTGTGTGTCAGTTATTTGGTCAGGGACATGAAGGACTGGTTGGACAGAGAGGTTACTGGAGATCTTGGTTTGGCCACTCAGCTGAGATCTCAACCCAATAGCTGTGCCAATGGGGAATCATATTGGGGATCTGGAGAAAGAGGGAGAAACCAGCCCCAGACTGACTGTGATCTCTGTATGCTCTTAAAGGGACAATCCCAGCATTTAAAATTTGGGTCTACATTTCTGCTGACCAAAGTAACGCCCATGTAATCATGTCAATCACATTCCCACCCTCAATCTCAATTTTCTCATAGATATCCTGTATACGTTCAGTTCCATTCCCACGTTGCTTCCCTGTGTCAACTTTGCTTTAGTTTTCCGTTCCTGTCAGTTTTCATTTGGGTTGATATGGTGGGCACAGGCTAAAATTCACATTGCTTTTTTTATGGGGGAAAAAAAAAGAATCTAGTTATAACTTCAGCACTGATGAGTTAACCAGGGTTGAGGGGTGGGGGGGTCACATAAAGATTTCCCAGATTTTCTGAAAAAGTTGAAAAAAATAAATAAAACAAAAATTGTGACGATGTACTAACGGCTTGATTACTCAATTAGCAGAGCATGTGATGAGTAGGACTCGAAGAGGGAAAATGTGAGATTCATTTTTTTTCCTACCTTTTGCTTTCCTCCAAGCTTGTGTGAACTTGAATATCATGTACATAGTGGTCAGGTGTATGATGTATTACCCTACACTGCAGTGTGCCGATAAGCTTGAAACCTGCAAAAAGGCATTGCTTTATGTGTTTTGTAATGCTTGCAGACTCACTTAGATCGGGATGTAATATGTGTAGATTTTGAATGGCACTTGATAGTGTGCTGATTAAATGGTACAGTATCTCTCAAAACTGGCTCCCGTGCTGCCGTCACCACTGTTATTATTTCTGATTTTGTCACTGCTTGTCTGACTAATGCAAGCGTGAAAAGCATTAGTAGTATCTTACTGTTTCTGCTAGTACTTCGCAGTGGCTGCTTTTGATACTCTTACCATTACTATTTCTGCTGTCATTGCTTCAAATACCTTACAAGCTGCAAATGAATGTCGTTGGTCAAGATTTTCTGAAAAAGTAAAAAAAAAAACAATATATATATATATATATATATATATATATATATATATATATATTGTATACCAGAAAAGGTGTGGCGATGTACTAACGGCTTGTTTACTCAATTCTTATACAGCCGCAACCGCAAAGGTGGAAGCACTATAGCCGCTTTATCCATACTCTTTAGCTTGTTTAAGACACATTAAATCATTACTTTTCTTTAAAAAAATCTGACAGGTGTTGATTTGTTTTGTCTGCATTTCAGTTTTTTAGATGTTTATTTTTCATTGTACATGGTCACATTTCCGGGAAGGTCTTAGACAATTGATTTGATGTGTACATGTTTCTATGTCACTTGTTTTTGAATCTTTTCCTGAAAGCCACTTATCTGAGAGCAACTCTGTTCTTAGTATTTAAAATGTATGCTGTGGAGCAAGTGAATGGGTTAGCAATTGCAAAGTCACAAATTAAGCAGGATTTCATTGAATAACATAAATGCAGGATTTCATTGAGTAACATAAATGCAGAATTATTAAACTTTAGTCAAAACTATGCCAAAAAGTAGCTTAATCCCATTATTAAACGGTAATTTCAGACCGGCATTTAAATTTCCAAATTCATTAATTATGCATACAGTGGCTAACCTATTTCTATGTGAGCACAAAGGAAAGGAAAAATAAGACTAAAATATATGCTATACTGCTCAGTACGAGCAATGAGGTATAAGTAAAACTATATGAGAATTATGTGACCACTCCTTCAACTAGGTAATGTAGAACTCTTTGATACAGTTACATTCAAGCATACTTGTTAATAGTACAACAGAAGCTGCATTGTATAAGCCTAATATATTTGCTACATCAGCCTTGCAGATTTTGAGTAGTTCAAATAGGTTCATAGGTAGGTACTAGGCTATTGGCCCTAGGGCCTATATAAGCCTAGCCAAAAAGGTACCCTGGCTTTCGCCATCCAAGAAAATTATTTTCCTGTGCCCCTGTCGAGCAGAGCCACAGAAGTGAACCCTGGGGTGATTTCCTATTTCCCATCCAATCATCAAGATTTTTCTTGAACAGTACTAATGAGGAGCTTTGTTTGATATAGATAGGTAGTTTGTTCCAGAGTACGGGAAGTCTCTGGGACAGGAATCTATCCCTCCAGCAAGTTCTGTTTATTGTGGTGACAAGGTTTAGGTCCCTAGAGCTTATAGCTCAGACGGATTGGGATTCCTTTAAGTGGAGTATGTCCAACAGCTCTGGATTTGACATAGTTTTGTATGTTAGGCAGAGATCGCCTCTGAGTAGGCAATATGCAACAGAGTAAAGCTGGAGTTTTTTGAGACAGTCTGAGTAGGACATCTGTTTTGAGGCTGGTAATCCTCTTTGTGAGGTATTTCTGCAGCCTTTCCAGTTGTTGTAGATGTCTTGTGAGGTACATACCAAAAGGAGTGTTGTACTCTATAATGGGTCTAATGAGTGATGAGTAGAGGGGAACATTGACCTCTTTTTTATCCTGGATGAGAAACCTTTTGTGATGAGGTGTGCCACATAGAAGGATTTCCTGACTACTGTGGCGATATGATTATCAAAGGAGAGACTACTGTCCACTTGTGTCCCAAGGTCTCATACTTTCGGTGTTAAACTACCGCTTATGTGGCAATTCATGGGTACAGAGTTTTTACCAAAGAAGATGACAATGCACTTTTTGGCATTGAGCTTGAGGCCATGGCTTTGACACCAGGCATCTGTCTCAGTGAGGCCCTTTTGTAGGATGTCCACATCATTAGGAGTTTCGATTATGGCTCCTAGTTTGCAGTCATCTGCAAACTTCATTCGCCAAAGACCTTCTGTGTTAGCCTGTACTTCGGAGAAGTAGATAACACATGAGAGGTCCCAGGACTGAACCCTGTGGTACTCCACTTGTCACTGGTCTGAAGTTGGACTTGGAGTCTGCTACTTTCACATTGTGGGTTCTGTCAGTGAGCCAGTTGGCAGCCCATCTTGTGACAAAGGAATTTATACCTAGTTTAGTGAGTTTATAATTCCAGAGTGGAGGGTGGTGTTGAAAGCCTTGGCGAGATTTAGATAGGCTGTGTGAACCACCTTACCCTCATCTACAGCTTTGGTGACTGCTTCAAAGAAGTCTATCAGATTTAGGAGACATGATCTGCTTTTTACAAACCTGAACTGGGTGGGCTCCAGAGTTTGGACAATTCCAGTGTCTTTGTTTATAAGTTCCATGATGATACGTTCCATGGCCTTGCAGACCAGGCTCATCAGGCTAATGGGGGGGTAGTTCCCAGGGTCCGTGGTGGCTCCCCCTTTGTGAAGTGGAATAACCATTGCTGTGTGCCTTTCAGTGGGCACAAAGCCTGAGGTGAGGCTGTGATTGAACATGGTACTTAGGTGGGGTGCCAGTTTGTTCTGTAGTTGTTGTAGAACACAGCCTGGTATGTTGTCAGGTCTCATGAATGCTGTGTTACTGGCTTTGAAGAGTGTTTTTTTTTTTTTACCTGTGCAGCTGTGATTACAGGAACTTTGCATTCTTCCGTTATAGAGATGGGCCCCTTAGGGGGTGAGAGGGGGGATAAAGTTAGCACTGAACCTATCTGCCAGGATGTTGGCAATATGAGTTGGTTCTGTATATTTAGTGTCATTGTGCTATAATCCCGAGCAGATCTGAGTGTTTCCATTGAGATTCTTGACATATCTATAGAATGCTTTGTGGTTGTCTTTAGAATCAGTAGCGATTTTGTTTTTGTAAATTACTTAGTTAGATTCACTGACAGTAAGCAAACGATTAAATATCTTATTTGAAACCTAGACTAATGCTGAGGCTTTAGAATGGCATTTACTACATGCATGCACCAAGTGACATTCCAAATGCTAAGTGGAGAGCACATAGTAAAAAATATAGCAGTAACGTATGTGCCAAAAATAATATAATTCAAATTTATAGGGCCTGATTAATGATAAGAGGGCAGTAACAAATAATTTAGTCTGGAATGTCATGTAGGGTACCACATACATGCACAGGGTATACTGTAGCTGAGCCAGGAGCGGCCTTAGGTCTACTAGTGCCCTATGCAAAAGGGCTCCATGGCACCCCCCACTACACCACCTGGTGCTCCCATCCTGGTCTACTTACACCAAATAAATATTGGAAAAGTGCTCTTGCTAGAACGGTGCCTAGTTGGCCTATGCCTAAGGCCAGCTATGAGCTAAGCTATGCAATATCAGTAGCAGTATGAGTTCTTATACAATGCAAAATTATAAGTTAAGTGAGACGAATAGCATAACTGACACTGTTAGGCAGTTTAACTAACCACAATGAACACTGAGCAAACTCAGCAAAAGTGAAAAAATAAAAAAACAACACTAGGCTTCGATCCAAATATTTAATCCACTTTAGCGCCTCAGCAAAATAGCCTTCAAGATGTGATACAAAATACAACAAAAAATCTTCCCTTTATATACCCACCCAACATCAATTAACAAATAATTAAGCAATAAAACAATTAAATTAAACACTTCCAATCCAGCTCCAGTTTAAGTCCTACTGGAGCAACAGTGTTATATTTTAAAATGTAAGTTGCTTCTTTAAAAAGCAGTACATTTTTTAACAACCTTTCATCACCAGTTTTAAAAAAAACTTTCTCCAGAATAGTTGTTTGTAATAGAGTATAATTCCCATCATGTTTCTCAAAATAGTGCATGGCTATAGAGCTTTCCATTATATTCTTTTTTATATCTCTAATGTGCTCTTCTACTCGCACCTTAAACTTTCTTTTACTTTGAAGTGCCCTTGTAATCTTTATTATATAGGACAAACAGTAAATAATACCTTCTGTATTACACCCATAGCTACCATTCACTATAAACATCTTTCTCAGTAAAAGCAGGCACAATATGTCTACATATACTGCAATTATTACATGCTATTGTACCATTTAATCTGGGGGACCTAACTAAATTAACCTCAGGTAGTATAAAATAAGTCTTAACTAATATGTCTTTTAAATTCTGTCCCCTCTTACATGACATACATATTTTTTTATTAATAATTTTTTGTAACAATACATCATTTTGTAAAAAATTCCAATAATGAACAATAACTTTATTAACATCTTCACTTAAAATATTATATGTAGTTACAAAAAATAATTTATTTTCTTCATTCTTTTTAGTTTGCTTCACAATTAATGTGCCTCCTCTTTCTTTAGTACGATTATTTTTTTCAACTGCCCTATTTAAAATTTTCTTATCATAACCCCTTTGTATAAACATCGCCATTGTTTGTTTTATTTCCATCTGTAAATCTGAGACACTTGAGTGCATGTTTGATATGGTGTACTCTGGCACCTGACAGACAGCTGACTGTGACCTTTTACTTATCTAGCCTGCTGAGAGGGACATCTATGTGTGTCGCACGATAGAAAAACCTATGGCTAATATGTTAAGTTTTGTGTTCTGCCTTATGGGCTTGAGAGGCAGGACACTGGTGATGTGCAGTGGTGCATCCTGTGTTCTGCATAGGAATTATTTCATGTTGCATTTTTGTATTTGCATGGTGTCTGGTATTTAGGCATCTTTCTGGTGTTCCAGGATACAGTTACAAGTCTCAGACATTTAATTGGCTACCAAGAGTGGGACACTTCGTGATGGATCCCTTTTAACCTCCCACCATCCCCCTGTGTCTGGTCAATCCTTCCATGTAGCCTCAGCTGTTGGAGTTCCCTGTAAGCCAGACGGGTTTTATTTATGAAAGTAGGGATGCATTTATTTTATTTATTTATGAATGCATGTATGTTTTATTTTAATTTATTTATTTAGATGTCTGTCAGTCATTAGTCCTGTCAGCAGTCTTTTATTCCCTGCGGGGTAGGGAAGGTTTCAGGCTTTTATTCATTCCTGTAAGGCAAGGGCTGACCACAGAGGCAGTCTCCCAGACATCCATCAGGGATTTTCTGCTTAAAACCTTGATCCCACCCACTAGAGGCTTATGTGCGCACCACTGCCACCACAGTATCCTATAGTGCCGTCCTTTTAAATGTGCATACTTACACACACTCTCACACTCTCACACTCTCACACTCTCACACTCTCACACTCTCACACTCTCACACTCTCACACTCTCACACTCTCACACTCTCACACTCTCACACTCTCACACTCACACACTCACACACTCACACACACATTGAGGGTTACAATCACCTGCAGAACATGTCTCTGCATAGCCCCTGTTGGTCACCAAGTGTGCATCCGCCTGCTTGTTTGCAGTGGATTCATCAGTCCATCAGTCTCCTTCCTGGAAGTTGAGCATGCCCACATCTGTCAGTTAATTCCAGCCCTCCCTCCACCAGCTGTTCCAATGAGTGAACCATTAGTTGAGTCCTGGTTGTTAATGGAGTCATAGCTATCCTAATTGCATGACAGAGCTGGCAGTGCTGAGCAGTTTTAGACATGTATGTTTCTTGTCAGCAGTGAAGGTGTCAAACCTTCTTTCTAGAGTTGCAAGGAATATCCTCAGTCATTGACTTGCTGCAGCTTTAATACTGGCAGTTATGTGACTGTACCAGCAAGATGAAACATATGTCTGAGAAAGATGGCCTGACTGAGGGTATTCTTCGAGAAAACATCTTTCCGAGGGGGAGGGGTCTACTTCTGGATCTGGAAGTGAGCATTTACCACTGTGGAGGGATTCTTTGACCTCCCCTTAGACCCTCTTTTGTTTTGTAGAAGGGGCCAACTCTCCAAGATGAAGGAACCTTCTCACACTGGAGAATATATTACAGAGAAATAGGGATAAACAAACAACATAATCTCCTTCTTCTTTAGATTGTAATAGTGAAACATCACATCTGAAGTTGTTAATCTTCTTCCTATTCATCACTGACGGGTTCAGTTCCGTGCCCTTGGAACCAAGTCGGCCTTATACCAAGCTTGCGTGCACCAAAATACTCTCAAGCTAAGCTGCTACCCACAGTGCCCTTTGCTCAATTACCTCAGATCTTGTTTGCCGCGCAGCCATATAGCAGCGTTTCACTGAGCTCTCCAGCTAAGTGCTTTTTTCAAATATATTTACTAGTTTTGAAAAAGTTTTTCTCCTTTTATAATCTGTTCTTGTTTTTCAATATTGCTTCAGCTCTACCCACAGGTATTTCTCTCTTACCATTGTTGGTAATTTCTTGGTATTTCTAACTTTCTACATTTCTGGTATCTTGTTACCATTGTTGGTATTTCCTTTCTCTCTCCTTCATTTCCTCTCTTTCCTCACTCTTTCCCTTTTGTGCGAGAGTGTGTTCTGGGATGTCTGAAAATAAGGGAACTACGGGGTTTAAACACTGCTCTTCTTGCAGTGGTAAACTTTCGAATAGTGACCTCCATGTAGAATGTGTTTTCTGTTTGGGGGTTCCGCATTTGTCGGCGAAACCCCCTTGTGATATTTGTGCTAGTTTCAGTCAGTGGATGCTGAATGAATGTTGTAACAAACTTATTTTAATGGGCCTGCTTGCTTCGCCTTTTTCGGAGGCTATTTCTGCGACAGAGGTCTCATCCCCTCCTTCTTCGGACAAGAAACGTCCTCGATACACCCCTCTTCACCGGCCGGTGACAAAGGTAAAAGTCACAAGCACAAGGCCCATAAGTCCTCATCTGAACACTGTTCTGCCTCCTCAGTGCCGACTACCACATCGGCTCCAAGTTCAGCTCCAATGAGGTTTACCAAGGTCGCCTCATCGGCGTCTATCCCACTCCTGGCTTAGGGTCTATTTCTCCAGCAACCCCTACTTACTCTCCTCCCTTAGATCCCTCGGTTCCAAGATGCATCTATCCAACTTTTACTAGAGGAATTCCTTCCTCGGTGCCGACAACAACTCTGTCTGAGGCTCCGAGATTCCTTTGGGTGCCGGTTCTGTTGGAACCCACCCTTCCTCAATCTCATGCTTGGGGGGGGGGTGGAGCCCCTGGTTCCGGTGTCGGTTCCAATGGTTGTCGGCCCCGACTTAGGATCAGAGTGTGGCTACCGCTCCGACTTTGATTGAGGTTCTGTCCCTGGGGGCAGATTGTCTGGAGTGGGGTATGACCCCCATTCCGATTTTGTCTTCTTCGGTTCTGGGCTCTCATTCTTCTTTGGGCGGGCCCGCTTTCCGGGTGATGGAGAGGGCGCTTGCTGCTAGCAATCCTCCACAGTTGGTTATTCCGGAGAGTTCGGAGATAAGATCTCTCTAGTGCCTCGTAAAATGTGCCAGAAAGTGCAGAGACCCCAGTGCCTTCTGAGCCGCAACTGTCAAAGGCCACCCCCCCAGGACTCTGAGAGCAAAAGGCCCAGGTGACCCCTGTCTAGCACATTTCCCTTTCCGAGTCTTCTTCAGATGTTCCCACCAAAGAACCTCCTCAGAAACAGGTGTGTAAGAGGAAACACATGGACTCCCCAGAGGAGTCCCTCACAGAGGATACAGATTACGATGATGGGGAAGGGTCCCCACGGTCACCTCCTGACAATGTCCCCTTCGGGGACATCATGGAAATCTTGAAACAGAGGGGTGACTGGAAGCCCTCAAACCCTTCCTCAGAGGAATCCGTATTCCTGCAGGCCATTCGCTCTCAGCCATCTAATTCTTGGGTGACCCCCCGCCCCGCCGATGAGTTGGTTAAACTCATCTTACAATGGGCTTGGAAGAACGACGACTCCGTTGAGGCCATCCCCAGGTGATCAGACAAAGTACTCTCCCCTCCAGAGGCTTAACCCCATTGATCCAAAGGTTTGCCAGTGGATACTATGGTGGTGGTGGCTGCCACAAAAAAGGATCTTGCAGAAGAGAGTCCTGCTGTTCACCCGCCAACAGAGAGTCCCGGGCAGTGGACAGGTTAGGGAAGCAAGTCTTTGAGTCAGTGACCTTCGCAGTTAGGTCTCTGAACTTTCTGGCACATTTTACGGGGCTCTAGAAAGATCTTATCTCCGAACTCTCCGGAACCCTCGCGGGTCAAGTATCGGATGGAGCATGAGATAAAGTTGCTTCCCAACTTACCACCCTAGAATCTATATCTAATTCATCCATGAGGTTGCTGTCACACGCAACCGAAGGAGCAGCTAGAGCTGCAAGTGCAGGTGCAGGCATATTCGTGAGATGTCACGCCTGGATGTGCATTTGTGGCCTCGCGGACTCCTTCAAGTCTTCCTTTCTAAATGCCGCTATCGAGCCTTTAGCTCTGTTTGGTGCTAAGGTCAAGGATACATTAGCGAGGTGCGAGCAAGCTGGGAAGACCTTGTCTGCCATTGGCCTACACTTTTCCAAACCTCAGCGTTCCTTCTCCAGGAATCAGAGGAGTGGAAAGATGTGGCACAAGAAGTCTCAAGGTTCTTTCCAAGATGTACATGGTGAGTACTCCTCCAGAGGCAGAGGGGGTTCCAATAATGGAAGATGTTCCTTTCGGGGCAGAGGGGGTCCCCGGAACCAGGGCTCCAGAGGTTCCTTCTCAGGAAGACCATATCAGCGCTCCTGAGGCGCTGCCCGATTGCTTTTCTCTGGAAGCAGTAGGGGCGTGTTTCTCTCTGCACCAAGCTGCCTGGCTCTCCATTACGAATGATCAGTGGGTGCAGAGAATCATTACCAGATGCTACTATATTCCACTAATATCCTGTCCAAGACCTCCAAAATCCCTTCCCGATGTTACACACAGTCAAAGGGAGGAGGCAGCTTCCGAAATACGAAAACTTTTTCAAAAAAGAGCCATCCAACGGGTCCCCTCAGATCAGTGCAGATCAGGCTTCTACTCAAGATTCTTTTTGGTGCCAAAGAAAACAGGAGACTGGAGGCCCATTCTGGATCTCAGCCACCTAAACAAATCGGTAGTTCAGACCAAGTTCCGCATGGTCACGATTCAATCCATCCCCCCTTTCTGCAGGAGGGTGTGTGGATGTGCTCATTAGATCTCCGGGATGCGTATTACCATATCAAGATGGACAAGTGCTCCAGGAGCCCCCTTCTCTTCCAGTTAGAAGCCAATCACTATCAATTCAGAGCCCTGCCTTTCGGTCTCTCAACGGCCCCCAGAGTGTTCATGAAATGTCTTGCAGTGGTAACAGCTCATCTGAGACTTCAGGGATTCCAGGTGTTTCCATATCTAGACGATTGGCTGCTTTCCGCCCCCACCAAGCATCTTCTGGTCAGGGCCCTCCGCTACACATTGGCTTTAGTGGAGTCATTAGGCATCACCATACACTGGGAGAAATCAAGCCTTCAACCATCACAACAACTGGAATTCATAGGGGCAATATTCAACACTCATTCAAGCCTAATCTCACTTCCTCTCCACAGACTTCAGAGACTCAGGGCACAAGTTCAGGTGATAACTCTGTCAAAGCAAGGTGTCTGCAAGGGAAATTTTTCACGCCTTGGGATCTATGGCTGCCGCCCCATAGTTCCCTTAGCCAGACTACATATAAGATTACTAAAATGGCTCCTTCAGGCCCAGTGGATACCCAACCTTCACCCTCTGAACTCAAAGATTCTCATCACCAACATTTGCAAACAAGATCTCCTGTGGTGGATGAGTACAGACGAAAATCTTTGGTGTCATCCCTTCCAGGTTCCACAGCCCAGCGCCACGGTGACCACAGATGCTTCCCTGATGGTGTGGGGGGGGCCACTTCCAAGGAAAGTCAGTCCAAGGCACGTGGTCCGATGTAGAGGTCAATTTGCATATCAGTGTCCTGGAGTTAAGAGCGGTGCTGTTGGCGTTGCAAGCTCTTCATCTGCTCCTTCTGTCCGGAACAATTGCTGTCCAGTCAGACAACATGTCCGTGGTCTGGTACATAAACAAACAGGGAGGGACCAAATCCTACCCCCTTTGTTGTGAAGCCATGAGAATCTGGCAGTGGGTGATAGCTTCCAACCGCTTTCTGATCACAACGCATATCCCGGAGAGCTCCAACATGATTGTGGTCAGACTGAGAAGATGCAGCCTTCATCCTTACGAGTGGTCTCTCAACCCAAGTGTGGCGACAGAAATTTTCAGCCGCTGGGGCCAGCTATGCTGCTACCATTTTGCCTCCCCTTTAAATACAAAATGCAGAAGCTACTTTGCCCTCTCTCTCTCTTTCGCGGAATCACCGAGAGACGCTCTAGTCCACGATTGGCCCACGGGTCTTCTTTATGCTTACCCTCCGATTCCCCTTGTTCTACAGAAAGCTATTCAGTTGAGAAGCAAAGTGATCCTCATTGCTCCATTCTGGCCTCGCCAAGTCTGGTTTCCCTTCCTTTGACCTCATCTGTTACAACCTCCTTGGATCCTAGACACTCGTCAGGACCTAATTTCTCACCCACAAGGGCTGACTCCCCCAAATCTGTCCACCTTCAAGCTGCCAGCTTGGTTTTTCCACTTCCATTAGTTGCCAGGCAGAAAACCCTCTCTTTACCTGTCCGGGATAGTATTTTGGCTTCTCATAAACCATCCACCAGGAAGCTTTACAGGGATAAATGGAAAAGATTCTCTATTTGGTCACATAATCAGAAGCTAGACCTGTTCTCAGCCCCCGTAGCCACTATTCTTCATTATTTGGCTGAGCTGTTCGATAAAGGGGCCTCAGCTTCTACCATTCGAGTCCATCTAGCAGCTGTTTCCAACTTCCATAATGGGTCTGAAGGAGTACCACTTATCTCCTCTCATCTTTGCAAGACCTTCCTCAAGGGTATTTTTCACAGCAGGCCTCCTATCAGACAGCGGGTAGAGGCATGGAATTTGCCCTGGGTTCTGCAGGCTCTCTCTCTCTGCCCCCGTTTGAGTCAGCTGCCACATGTGAGCTAAAATTCTTGTCATGGAAATCCTTATTCCTGGTGGCTATAACTTCAGCAAGACAAATTCCTGAATTACAAGCATTATGTATCAAGAGCCCTTATCTGATCTTTCATAAGGACAGAGTATCCCTTCGAACTAACCCATCCTTTCACCCCAAAGTGGTTTCTGACTTTTTGATTAACCAGTCCATTGAGCTCCCTGTGTTTTTCCCAAATTACTCTAACAAGGGAGAATACTGCCTACATTCCCTGGATGTTCATAGATAATTACTCTTTTATATGGACAGAACTAAATCATTTCGCAAGTCAGACCAGCTTTTCGTTTCCTTTGCGGGCCCTAGAATGGGAGGTGCAGTATCAAAGCTTACTTTGTGTAAATGGCTCAGGGATTACATTGCCTTCACATATTCACTTACGGAGGGATCTAAGCCGGGCCAAATCAAATCTCACTCAACTAGGGCTATTGCAGCATCTTTTGCCTTCCGCTCTAGGGCCTCCATGGATGACATTTGTACAGCTGCCATTTGGGCTAAGCCCCACACTTTTATCAAGCATTACAAATTGGATCTGATCTCCAGGGGAAGAGCGGCCTTTGGTTCAATGGTTCTCAGGAATGTTCTTCCTTAAGGGCCACCTAGGTTCTCCAAGTTGCTGGGGACTCGGTCCCATCAGTGATGAATAGGAAGAAGATTAACAAGTTCAGATAAAGAAGTTATGTCTTACCATAATGTTCCATCTGAGTTGTTGATCTTCTTCCAGTCATCACACCCTCCCACCGACCCCCTTCTAAGGTTCCTGGCTGATCTTCTGGGTCTTTGTGGTGTATTAGGGGTTCTGCGCAGAGATGGCCTCTGACTTATTCTTTCTCTGTATGTTGCATGCAAACTCGATCTGAGGTAACTGAGCAAAGGGCATTGTGGGTTTCAGCTTAGCTCGAGAGTTTTTTGGTGCACGCAAGCTTGGTATAAGGCCGACTCGGTTCTGAGGGCTCAGAACCGAACCAATCAGTGATGACTGGAAGAAGATCAACAACTCAGATAGAATGTTATGGTAAAGGTTCCCAGGACAGGGAAATCAGTCTGCCATACAGAGTGCAAAGTACTGTTGCCATCTGTAATGGGTTTAAAAAAAATTAAAATTCTCTGATACTGTGACAGGTTTTTGATGAAGTGCCTGGTGTTCAAGAGTCCAGTCTTTCCTCTACTCTACTGCGGAAGAAGAAGAGGAAGAAGAGTGATATTCAGTGAGCGAAGTGTCACCTTAATGAACATGTGGTATATATCTATGTATATATATATATATATATATATATATATATATATATATATATATATATATATATATATTGTAGCAAGGTTAGGTACATGTAGTTTTCATGGTCTTCTGAGATGTATTTTAAGATAGTTAAGAGAATGCATGCAGGTATACACCTGCAGCACCCTAGTAACAGACAAGGCTCTTCATGCCACTGGCCACCTACATTAACTTTATTTAAATATTCTATCAGATGTTGTCTTCTCAGTCTGGCTTCGACCTATGGGTCGTCGGATCTGACTCAGATCCATCACCAGCCAAATACACAAGACTTCAACTCACCAGGCTTGCCTCCCCTACCTACAATCCCCGCTCCCTAGAGAATACCTCAGATCAAGTTTGCTGCCATTCCATTGAGCAGCTTGAGCTATCGCTCTGCTTGAGAGTCTATCCTTTGATGCTATGTGTTTATCTTTCTGCCTCATACCCCTTAGAGTATAGTTATGTTAGTTTTAGCTCATAGGTTAGCTAGATTTATAGTTGTTAGGCATTTAGGAGTAAAGGTTTTTGGTGTGTGTGTAGTTAGCAGTGGACATTTCCCACCTTAGAAGGTTTTGCTTATCTTGTTGTCTTTTTCCTTATTACCGTAGGGTAGGTTTTTACTTTTGTTTATTTTTTACTATTACAGATGGCTATGCATTTTAAGAAATGCATTGCTTGTGGGCACAAGCTCCCTTCGCAGGAGATGCAGTTAGGCTTTATTCCTTCGGGCCTGACATCTCTCCCTGAAACCTTGCCTCCATTACCTTGATTTCCTCCCTCAGATCCCATGGATCCGAGGTCTTCAGGCCCAGCTCTGTTTCCACCCTTGGGGTTGATCCAATGGGATGACTTTATTTAGCTCTGACCTCCACCCTAGTCTCCTCGACTACAACTGCGTCAGAGCCATGTGAATCTCAGAGCTTTTGCGTTGAGGCGGGTATTTCAGATGTCAGGTTTGACAATCCCTGCTTCAGGTAGTCCATCTCACTCAGGGTATCTGCCCTTGACAGCTTGGCTCTGGTCTTGGCTTCAGGGTGAGGCATAGCCCCGCTAGGTTCGGGCACATCTTGAGTTTCTTTGACTCTTGGATCTGTCAGCTCTGGACAGCCGACTTCCACCACTGCCTTTGATGTCATTAAGAGGTCATTTTCCACTAAGGAGATGATTCAGTCTTCTTCAGCCAGTGTTCTCTACCCCTTTTGATCTGTGTCAGTGACCAGTCATCAGCCTACTCCACGGCAGCACTTGCTGATTGGATTTCAGTCCATTCCTTCCCCTTTGCCAGGGTTGTTGCCTCTTCCCCCTCCTCCAGATTTATTGGAGCGGGAAGTATCAGGCAAGAAGCAGTGCAACGGGAAACACCTAGACTTCACCAAGGAGTCCCTCTCTGAAGATACTGACCTTGAGGAAGGAGAGGTGTCCCCTAAGAACGTATGTGATGACACCTCCTTTGGCAATTTTTTGAAGCTTCTTCACTAGTGTAGGGGCTGAACCACTGAAAACCCTTCTCCGGAGGAGTCAGTATTTTTGTCTGTCTTTGGCATGGGGCCCAGCCACATCCTGGGTGGTACCTCTGGATGCATTTATAGATCTGGTGTCTGTGAGGGCGTGGAAGGAACCAGACACAGTGGAGCCAGTTCTCAGGAAATCTTGACAAAATTCATGCCTCGTCTAAGGACTGGCTGCACTAGACTAAGTGCCCAGTGGTGGATGGGATCATAGTGGTGGCCGCCACAAAGTAGGAAGTCCCTCAGTCCATCCCCCAAATAGAGAATCTTTGGACTGGCTAGGAAAGCACTGTTATTCCTCTGCAACATTTGCATTAATGGTAATTAACTGCCCACCTGACAAGGCTTCAGTGCATCCTGTGACTGAAGTGTCTAAGAATGTTAAGACACAGCAGTCTTTGGAGGTTCAGAGGATGCCGGAGACTTACTCGTCCAGTCTTCAGTATATCGCCAACATCTCCATGAGGCTCATTTCTAACTCAGCCGATAAGCATCCCTAGCAGCTGGCACCAGGATTGCCATGCAACAACATGCTTAAATGCCGCTGTACAATTTTGTGGACTGTTTTAATGCATCCTTTATTAATGTCCCTTTCAATGGCTTTTCCTTGTTTGGACAAAAGATTAAAGACATTCTTACTACAAGTGAGCAAGGCAGAAGACACTGTCTACCGTTAGGGTACCTTTTGCTTCCCCTCAGCGAACCTTCTCAAGGAATCACAAAGGGGCAAACATCTCTTTAGGAAACTGCAGCATCCTACCCAGGATGCTTCTTCTGAGGATTCTACCTGCGGCAGTGAATGAGCTATAATGGGCACCTCCCGCGGGGCTGGAGAACTCGACCAAATAAGGGCTTTTGTGGAGCTTTATCTGGTGGCCCTTTCCAGTGATCTTGAGGGTTTGCTCAACTGTCATGCTATGGAGGCAGTCAGGGGTCACTTGGTTCTTCACCCAGAAACTTGGGATGCCATCATCTCAGATGTGTGGGTGTTAAGAGCCATATCTAGAGGCTAGGTCTACTTCTTCGATTCAAAAACCCACTTTATCGAATAACCCACAGTCGAACCCACTTTAGCAAAAGTGCACTTAAACAAAAATGCAGTTTCGTGAAAAATACTTTATTGAACGAGGAAAGCACACAAAAAAAATACTGCAAACAGTTTTTGCAGGGGCAAGCCCCTCTGCACTCCCCACACCCCCACTACTTATATATACTAACTCTGAAATCGCACTACAGTGGAGAAAAGGGTATATTTCCTTATCCCCACTGTACCATGATTAATAACAACATGTTCTCTCAACATTCTAGGCTCCCCTCCCATAAAATGTTCAACAGCAAGTACAAATAAATGCACCTGCACTACCACAGGATCCTGAAACTACTTTGTTTTTCATGAAAATGCATTTTAAGTGCACTTTCGCTAAAGTTGGTTCAACTGTGTGTTATTCGGCATTGTGTGTTTTCAAAGAGAAGACGTAGACCCCCTAGAGGCTGTACTATTCACATTTCAGAAAGCCAAGTTTCGGTCACAGATGTCTCCCAGACATTCCACCCTGTCAGAAACAGCATGCAGGGGTAGAGATTTAGAAGCTGCTGACAAACTGAGTCATCCAAAAGGTCATGCCAGACCAACAAGGATCCAGAGTTTACATAAGGTTCTTTTTGGTGCCAAAAAGGAACAAGGACCTCAAGCCGATTTTGGATTTGAACAAATTAATCCCTTCATAAGGCAGACCAATTTCCAGATGGTCACTGTGCAATCTATTCTACCTCTGTTGAGGAAGGATGATTGATATGTTCGATAGACCTCAAGGGCACCTGCCATCATATCAAGATAGAGAGAATTTCCAAGAGGTTCCTGCATTTTTGGCTGGGGGCCAGTCATTATCAGTTCAGAGCCCTGACATTCGGACCTACCACCACCCCCTGGATGTTCACCAAGTGCATGGCAGTGGTAGCAGCCTTGCTCTGGCTGCAGGGATTTCAAGTCTTTCCATACCTTGACAGTTGGCTCCTTACTTCCCTCACGGCAGCTTCTCTAGTCCCGGCCAGGGAAACCATACTCCAGATGTGCAGCCGTTTGGGGATAACTGTCAGTTATCAAAATTCAAGTCTTGAACATGTCCATTCATTGGAGTTCTTAGGCTGCAAGTTAGATACCGGCTCCCAAGTTCCCAGGCTCCAGAGTAATCAGCCTTTGATCCCAGGAAATATCTGTGCTTGCTCTTACAAAACCACCAGCTCATGCTGTTTTGAAACTCTTGGGCCACATGTCAGCTTCCATAGGGTTGGTCTCCTTAGTGAAGTACTACATGAGGGCTCTGCAATGGAGTCTTGCAGTGCAGTGATCCTGTCTGACTCATCCAATGGACTTTCCCATCAGGTAGACAAAGGTGTCACAATCAGATTCAGTGGTAGTTATAGTTGCCCTTAGTGACCAACAGGAGACCTTTCGTTCTTTCCCATCTGTTGGCCATGGTCACTATGGATGCCTCCCTTCTTGGGTGGGGAAGGCATTTAGAAAGGAGGACGGTTCAAGTTCATCCACCAAATGGCAACAGTCTTACTCTCCCTTCCTCAGTACTTCCACAGGGGTACCCCAAGGCTCCATACTTGGTCCTCTCTTATTTAGCATTTTTATTAACAACTTTCACACCACTCTCCCACAATGCTCCGCAATCCAGTATGCTGATGACTCTACAATAATATACACTGCAAATTCCAGCTCTGAACTCTAGCAAATTACCCAGAATGCCCTCACATCTACTGAATCTTGGATGCTTAACAATCATCTTGCCCTAAATCCAAAAAAAACTAAACTAGTAATTTTTACTCCTAGGAAAACCACTCCATTTGATTAAAAAAAACCCTTCACTATACAAGCCCAAGACAATACCACTATAGAAGTTGTCCCTCACACTAAATTACTAGGCATTATTATAGATGAAAACCTTAACTTTGACCTACACATAAACAATAACATCAAAAAAACACACCACAATCTTGATATGCTCTACAGGCACCAACACTTTCTTAGCCTCTCTACTAGACAAACCCGTGCAACTACCTTTTTATTACCCTCTCTCCTTTATGGTGCCCCTCTCCTCACTAATATCTGAAATTCTACAAAATCCAAACGTGCTATGTGTTACAACAGAATAGCAAAATTTGCCACCAAGGCCACATACTCATCCCACCACTATAAGTCACTGAAACAATTAGGGTGGCTGGAACTCCCCCACCATCTCTCATTCACCAAGCTAACTACTGTGCACAAAATAATCTACAGACCCACAGACTGTCCTGCTCTCTCAACTCTACTTGCCAAATACCATTCCAGCAGGCATCTAAGATCTGAAAATCATCTACTTCTAAAAGTAGATAAGCCCACATTACCTGCTGGTCAACTCTTCTATGCCTTCACCGTTGCCAAACTATGGAACTCACTTCCACCTTCTATAAGAAACACAGGCAGCACCACCACCTTCAAACAAATGCTGAAAAATCATTTCAACTCTTCCTGGCTATGTTCCTGGTCTATAACCTAACCTCTTCACTCTCCTTATATGATTACTAAACTCCTATGTCTTTTGCTACTAGTGACTGATGATATTTTCTCCATATTTATTTTTATCTTCACTTGTTGATTCTGGTACAATAATACTGATCTCTGTTTATACCAATCTAATTGAATTCATTGAATTCTGCTTTCATGTATATTTTCTGTATATATTGCTGTAATCAAACAAACTAGGTTCCTGCTTTTATGTATATATTCTGTATATGTTACTATATTTACTATCTGTAACACTGTTTCTGCTTCCGTACTAATTAATGTTTATATTTTTCTGTATCTTGTTGGAGCTTTTCTCCCCGGGCCTCCTCTGAAAATTGGCTCTTTTAGGCCCAGTGGACTTATCCCGGTAAACAAATGCAATAAATAAATAAAATAAATAAATAAAGGATCCTGGTTTTCTGCGGAGGTCAGTGTTCTCATCAGTGTCCTGGATATGAGGGCTGTCCTGTATATGCATTACAGGCCTTTCAGGTTGTCCTCTCCAGCTCTGTGATTTTAATCCAAATGGGCAATATGTCTGTTGTGTGGTATCTAAACAAACAGGTGGGAGCACATTCTTATCCTTTCTGTCGAGAGGCCATGAGGTTCATAGGTAAGTACTAGGCTAACTGCCATTGCTGGCCATTTTAAGCCTAGCTAATTTCCATTCAAATGTGGGAATCCGGCGTTGTACCTTTTGTCTGTAAGGTGAACATCTTATCTATATTCAGGGTTGGGGTTGGGTTAATAGCTAAGTATTAAGCTTGCTGCCCTTGTGGACCATTTTAAGACTAGCCAATTTCCCTTAATGAGACTCAAAGCCTGTACCTCTTGTCTGTGAAGTATTCACCTTAACCATTATGCCAATCCCCAATCCTCAAAGTGAATCTTCATAGGGAACATGATTCATAAGTAAGTACTAGGCTAATTGGCCTTGAGGGCCATTTTACGTCTAGTGAATTTCCCTTTCAAAAGTGAGAATTAAACCCTGTACCTTGTGTCTTCAAGGTAAACACCTTAACCATTATTCCAGCCCAAAGTTTTTATAGGTTCATAGTTAAGTACTAGGCTAGCTGCTCTTGTGGGCCATTTTAAACCTAGCCAATTTCCCTCAATAAGAATCAAACCCTGTACATCTTGTCTGTGAGTTAAACACCTTACCCCTTATGCCAATCCTCAACCCCATAGCTAATTACTAGACTAGCTTTCTTAATAGGCCATTCTAAGCCTAGCCAATTTCCTTCCCCAAGATGAGAATCAAACAACACAGTACCTTGTGTCTGTGAGTCAAACACCTTAACCATTATGCCAGGTTTGGCAATGAGCAATCTCATCTAAATGATTTCTGATTGCAATGCACATCTTGGGGAGGTCCAACATTCTAGCTGACAGTTTTAGCAGGAATACTGTTCTTCCTAATGAGTGATCTCTGAATCTGAGAGTAGCAGCTCAGATTTTTCAGCACTGGGGCATTCTATGTTGTGATCTTTTTGCTTCCCCCGCTAACACTAAATGCAACTGCCGTTATACCTTAGTACTTCTTCAGGAGCAATCACCCAGAGACACTCTTCTTTATGACTGGCCCCTGGGTCTCCTATATGCTTATACTCCAGTTCCCCTGATAATCAAGTTTCTTCAGAATGCAGCTCATTGCAGAGCAATAGTGGTTCTCATAGCTCCCTTCTGGCCGTGTCAGGTGTGGTTCCCTTTTCTGTGGCCTCCGCTGAAATACCTTCCTTGGGTTTTAGATCCCAGTCTATCTTTTCTCATCCAGTGGTTCTGAATCCACCCAACCTGCCATCCCCCAATTTAATCGCATGGTTTCTGCAGTTCCCTTGATGGCCAGGAATCCTAAGCTATCAGACAGTGTTGTGCATATTTTGTCCTTATCCCAGAAACTATATAGTAGAAAAGTGTACTCAAGTAAATGAAAGCGCTTTGCAGTGTGTGAAAAGACTTGAGGACATGATACTTTTTCTACTCCCTTAGTGTCAGTTTTAGATTTTCTCGCCAAGTTGTTAAATTCAGGCATTAATTTTTCTGCGATTAAGGTACAACTGGCAGACATATCTAATTGTTGGGTTCCCTTCGGAATCTCAAAATCCCAAAACCTCAAAATTCGTATGTCGAGACCATATGATCAAAGTTTTAGAACTTCAAAATTCTGAATGGATATCTGCATACAGCGCGGAACTGGAATTTTCCCTTTTCCTCGCTGTAGTGTGATCTTGGAGTTGGTATATTTAAGTAGCGGGGGTGTGGGGGGGTGCAGGGGGGCTTGCCCACCTGCAGCAACGTTGAGAAAGTGTTTTTTTTTTTTTTTATGTTGGATTTATTTCAGAATCTTGACATACCGAAACATCGATTATATGGTCTTGATCATATGATATTCAAGTGAATCCCTAATTGTCATATTGGCAGGGATAATGTTCCCTTGGCTGCTATGAAAATTACTAAAATGTTCCTCAAAGGGACATTTCTTTTGCATTCCCCCCATTTGGTATCCAGTCCTTGTGTGGGATTTACCATTCATGTTACACGTCTTTGTGGGTTCTCCTTTTGAGCCTTCTGCTGTGTCAGGCCTACAGTTGTTATTGTGGAAGACCTTGTTCCTGGTGGCTGTTACCTCAGCCAGGAGAGTGTGTGAGTTACAAGCTCTAGCTACTACTCCTCCTTACCTAGTGTTTCACAAAGATAAGGTCTTCCTTCACACTAACCCTTCTTTTCCCCTAAGGTAGCCACTGAGAATGATTTGAATAGGTCTATTCATCTTCATATATTCTTTCCTAATTTTTAGAACAAGGGTGAGTACTTGCTGCATTGTTTAGATGTGGATAGACAATTGTTTTAACTTGACAGGACAAAGTCTTTCAGAAAATCCAGTCAGCTGTCTGTTTCCTTGTCGAAGTCCAGACTGGGTAGACCTGCGTCTAAAGTGACATTATCGAAGTGACTGTCAGACTGTATATCCTTTACATATGCCTTAAGAGGTAAGACTTTGCATGGTAAACCTAAAGGTCACTCTACTAGAGCCATGGTTACTTCAACAGCCTTCTTTTCTAGAGCTTCCTTAGATGATTTTCCTGTAGTAGCAAACAGTAGGGTGCCATCTTTGTTTCTCACAGCACCTTCCCATCTTTGTTTCTCACTGCAAGCTGGACATTCAGTGTATGTCCAGGGCTTCTTTTGACTCTACCATGTTGCTGAATATCCTTCCGTAGACCTTCCCAGGGTTTTTCATGTGGCTGGGGACTCTGTCCCGCAGGTTGAAGCCAGACAGAGAAGATAACATCAAATATGAAAGTTATGTACTTACCATGATAGAATCATGTTGTCTGTCTCTGACTGGTTTACTCTGTCCCCTCCATGCCTCCTGCCTTTTTTTGGGGAGTCTTTTTGGATGAACAAGTGGGAGAGGTTTTTTACTCCTGTTTTCTTGGGAGTCCTTTTTCCTTCTTCTTCATGTAGGAATTATACTTTGTTGTTTTAGAGGGGCAAACTCCATCTGAGGTGTTTTCTAGGGAGGGGGTTTGTGGTTAGGGGAGGCGGAGTCCGGCGAGTTGAAGTCTTGTGGGTTTTTCAGGTGCCAGATCTGGAGAGGATTCTAAAACCCACAGGTTGAACCAGGCAGAGACAAACAACACAGATCTATCGATATGGTTAAATATATAACTTTCATATTCCTAATCCTATTTTGCTGCCTTCTTTTTAGAGGATGATTCCTCTGTGGTACTTTTTGAAACACTTTTTCATGAAACACAGTCATGGACAGCCAGTAAAGCCTTTCTTCTGGCTTCCATGCTAAAAACATATTTAATAAAACTCTTAAGCTGTCTGACTTTAAGGCTTTCCTGTATTTGAAATATATCCATATCTGTGCAATTACCAAAACTTGGTTTAAATGTATAGCAGGTACTATCTTCATACATGTGCCTTCTGACCTGATGACAAGTTTAGTCGCAGCTCCATATTTATTTGAAACCATCTCATCTTTAGGCAGATTCCCTGAGATCCACAAGTGCAATTTATTGAACTGTAGATCACACTAAACAGGACCAACTATCAGTTTATAGCCTGTTACAGAGACATCCTCTGTACCCCTGAAAATCATGTAAAGTTCCTAAATGTTCTTGATGAAATCATGATAAACAAGAACTTTAATTACTGCTCGGTAAACTAGTGTACCTATACCTCCAATGAGGGATGTGCCCAAAAGTTCTTAATCTGGTTTAACAAACCCAGTAGAGGACATAATGTTCTTAACCTGGTCCTGAAGAATATAGCATCTGAAGTAGTTAACTTCATTTGATCAGCAACCTGTGGGTTACGGATCCAATACAGATCCGAGCCGGCAGCATACCAAGCTAAAGATCTGAGCTCCAAGCTCCACCCCCTTACCCATACTACACTGCAACCTCCATCCAATCCCCAGATCTCGTTTGCTGCGGCTTTGCCAAGCACTGTTTTTTTCGAACTCCAGGTGAGTGTAACTAATTCTTCAATTTTTCTTAAAATATTTGGGTAGTATAGGGTTAGCTGTGTGTGTGTAGTATTTTTCTATATTTTTTACATATTAGTTCTATTCGTAACTAATCTATCCCCCTCTTATCCTTGGTAAGCTCTATCTCCTAGTAGGCCCTTCTTTCCCTTTAGGTGTGTGTGTGTGTGTGTGTGTGTGTGTGTGTGTGTGTGTGTGTGTGTGTGTGTGTGTGTGTGTGTGTGTGTGTGTGTGTGTTATGGCTAGAAGCCAGAAAACCACTTTGTCTAAGTGTACTGAGTGTGGCCATAAGCTGTCGCCAGCGGATGGTCACACTCAGTGCGTTCTTTGCTTGGGGGTTTCTCACCTTTCCTCAGGCTGTCATAACTGTGCAGCCTTTAACCCCTGGGCCTTGCGAGATAGGAAGAACAAGCTGATTTTGGCGGGTCTTTTACCCACGGAATCAGCTTCTTCTTCCTCTTCTCCCTGTGTAGCGACAACCATGGCTGCGGTTGTCCAACCATCTGGCCCTCCTCCCCTGTCTGGGACTCACCCTCCCACCTCATCTCAGGGAAAGCGAGAGGCAAGAAAGGACAGAAAAGAGAGAAGGGAGAGAGAGAAAGAAAGAGAGAGAGAAGCCACAAACGGCGGGCCGAATTGGACCTCTCGGCCCCTCCAGCTAAGGTTCTCTACTCTCCATTAAAAATTACCAAGCCTCCTTCCCTATGGCTCTGTTCCCCACGCTTCTCTCCAGAGCCGGCTTTGGTGGCCTCTTCCAGATCTACTAGTAGCCTCTCGGAGGCAGATATGGACCGGATGATGCGTCACTTCCTGCAAACTCACCTGCAGATAGGAGTGTTGCTGCCCCCCCTCCGGGGGAAGTTCAGCTCCACTTTTTGCCCTGATAGCTCCTTCTCCGATCCACTACCGGGTTTCAGAGTCTTCGGATCCGAGGAGCCTCGGAGTCAGGGAGTCGGCACCGATGGTTATTGCTACCTCGATGCCGGCCATGCCCTTGAGCTTATTGGATCCCTTTTCAGATCCGAGCTCTTGGAGCCGATTGCCGGGCATCAGATCTGAGGGGGCGAGTGTGTCTTCGGCTCCTTTGCAGTCGGAGCACACTGTCCACTCGGATCAGAGTGCTTCAGCTCCGACACCGATCCCTTCATCGGATCCGAGGATGCCGGCCACCTGTATTAGGGTGGCTGGTTCACCATCGGCATTCGACATTGTGGAGAGGGTTCTCTCCAGAGGATCAAGACCCCTTACTCTTTCCTCGGGATCCACCCCCGCTCCCTCGTAGCTCGGTTTGTCCTCCATCATCCAGTCCCAGGGACAGCCTGTGTCGTTGATGCCCCAACCAACTCCCCTGGAGGAACATGAATCCGTTGGTGAGCCCCCCTCGGATAGTCCCCCTGAGGAAATTCCTGGGTTGGGAGGGAGGCCTAATGGTTGAGGTGTTTGCCTTGCAAGCACAAGGTGCAGGGTTTGAGTCTTACAAGGGATAATTGGCTAGGCTTAAAATGGCTCGCAAGGGCAGTTAGCTTAGTACTAATCTATGAACCTATGACCAAACACATGTGCAAAAGGAGGCACTTGGACTCCCCTGTGTCCCTCACCGAGGATACCGATTTGGAGGAGGGGGAAGGTTCTCCCAAGTAACCCCCCAATAATGTTTCCTTTGGAGACATTATGGAAATGCTCTGCCAAAGGGGGGGTGGTCCGCCAAAAAACCTTCCTTGGATGAGTCTGCATTCCTGGCGGCGTTCAACACAGGCCCATCTACCTCTTGAGTGTCCCCCCCGGCCGAAGCCTTCGTCGACCTGATCACCACCAGGGGGTGGAAGGAACCGGACACTGTAGAGCTGATCTCCAGGAGGCCCAACAAGATTCTTAGCCCCCGCTACAGACAAAGCTTCATGGAGCAAGGGTTCCCCGGTAGATGCCATGGTGGTGGCAGTGGCCACCAAAAAGGAACTAGCTCAGGATATTTCTTCACGCCATCCCCCTGACAAGGAGTCTCAGGCAATGGACCGTATTGGAAAGCGGATTTTTGTTTCAGCTACCTTCTCTATTAGAGCGCTGAATTACTTGGCCCATGTAATCAGACAGCAGCGGGACCTGGTTAAAGAGTACTCTGAGTCTCCCCCAGAGTCCATGTCGGCCGAGGATAAACGGACTTTCTCGGCTTGTATGGCCACTCTCAAATCAGTGTCTAATACGTCTATGCAGCTACTCTCCCATGCCACGGAAGGAGCCACTAGAACTAGCAGGTCCGGTATCGCCTTAAGGCATCATGCTTGGCTTCGGCTTTGCGACTTCTCGAAAACTTTCAAGGCGTCCTTCACGAATGCACCCTTTGACGGGTGTACCCTGTTCAGGAAGACTGTCTGCGAGATGCTGGTCCAGAGCAAGAAAGACGAGAATATGCCATCAGCCGTCGGAATCTGCTTCTCTACCCCTCAAAGGTCCTTCTCCAGGAACCAGTGAGGGCAGAAGAAGATGTGGTTCCGGAAATCTCAGCAGGCCCAGAACGCTCAGGACTCCTTCTCCCCCAGAGGTAGAGGGGGACAAGGTGGACGCCGGCCCAGAGGCAGAGGGGGTCCAAAGAACTTTGGGTCATAGGAACCCTTTTCCGACTGACCCGTGCAGCAGCCCTGAGGAGCTCAACTGGTCCTCTCTGGAGGCAGTCTGGGGTGTTTTTCGAGGCACCTGGCTCAATGGGAGTCCATCACGACAGATTGCTGGGTGCTTCAGATAATATCCAGAGGCTATTCAATCCCCTTCATAAACAAATCCCCCTTACTCAAGGCGCCTCCCAGATGTTCCACCCACTCAAAGGGAGGCCGCAGCTTTGGAAATAGAAAAGCTATTAGAAAAAAGAGCCATCCAGCATGTGCCCCCAGACCAGTCCGGATCATGCATCTACTCCAGGTTCTTTCTGGTGCCAAAAAAACGGGGGACTTCAGGCTGATTCTCAACCGGTCAACAATAAACATTTTCATTGCCAAG
The DNA here is from genome assembly GCF_019279795.1 of Protopterus annectens. NCBI lineage: Eukaryota > Metazoa > Chordata > Ceratodontiformes > Protopteridae > Protopterus > Protopterus annectens. Next base: position 388,404,461 of record NC_056728.1, read on the forward strand.
GAGAAATTCCGGATGGTCACGCTCCAATCCCTCTTGCAGGAGGAGGACTGGATGTGCTCCATAGACCTCAAGGATGCGTACTACCATATTCTCATGGACAGACGGTCCAGGTGGTTTCTCCGCTTTCAGCTAGGGGCCAGTCATTACCAGTTCAGGGTCCTACCCTTTGGTCTCACCACAGCCCTCAGGGTGCTCACCAAGGTCATGGCAGTTGTAGCGGCCCACCTGAGGCTCCAGGGAATACAGGTCTTCCCATACCTAGACGACTGGCTCCTTACTGCCCCCAGCAGGCATCTGCTCTCTCTAGCCAGGGACTTCTTCCTCTGTTTATCATCCTGGTTGGGGATCACTATAAATGTCAAGAATTTGTTCCTCCAACCTGTTCAGGTTATAGACTTTATAGGGGCCAGGATAGATTCCCTTCAGGTCAAGGCTTTCCTAACGCCAGACAGACTTCACAGCATGACTCTACATGTACTAGCTCTTCTTCAGTCTCCTGCTCCCCGAGCAGAGTTAGTCCTGAAAGCTTTGGGGTTCATGGCAGCAGCGATCAATTTGATCCCTTACGCTCGTCTGCACATGGGGGTTTTACAGTGGACATTGCAAGTCCAGTGGTTCATTCTACACCATCCGCTAGACTTGTGAGTTCCCCTCAGCAAGGTTTGCAGGAACTCCCTCATGTGGTGGCACCAATCCCGAGCCCTTTGGGAAGGACGACCTTTTGTTATGCCCCTATCCCAGGCCACAGTGACCACGGACGTCTCCTGCCTAGGGTGGGGGGGGGGTCATTGTGCGGGCAGGACTGTCCAAGGCATGTGGACTCAGAGACCATTCTGCATGTAAATGTACTGGAGATGAGGGTGGTCCTTTTAGCGTTGCAGGTCCTTCATCCCTTCCTTCCTCCGGGGACTGTTGCGATCCAGTCAGACAATATGTCAGTGGTCTGGTATATCAACAAACAGGGGGGAACCAGGTCTTACCCTCTTTGCCAAGAAGCCATGAGAGTTTGGGAATGGGCAATGTCCACCAACCGCTTCCTGTTAGCGATGCACATTCCGGGTCGGTCCAACATTCTGGCGGACAAATTGAGCAGAACTATCCTCTCCCCTTACAAGTGGTCTCTGAATTCTTCCGTAGTGAAACAGACCTTCCTCAAGTGGGGTCAGCCTTGCTGCGATCTCTTCGCATCGGCTTCCAAAGCGAAGTGCAGTGAGTTTTTCACTCTAATTCCTCCTTTAGGGGAAGCCCCCAGAGACGTTCTAGTTCATGCTTGGCCGCCCGGTCTTCTTTATGCGTATCCACCACTTCCGCTGATGACAAAATTTTTGCAGAAAGCTCGTCAGTTGGGGAGCAAGATTATCCTCATAGCTCCATTCTGGCATCATCAAGTCTGGTTCCCCTGCCTACGGTCTCATCTCATAGCTCCTCTCTGGATCTTGGATCCCATTCCGGATTTGATCTCTCACCCCTCGGGAATGGCCCCTCCGAACCAGGACGAGCTCAAGCTCTCAGCTTGGCTGATCCAGTTCCCTTAATTGCCAGGACTCCCCTTATCTCTTCCCTAGACAAGTCCATTCTGGTGGCGGCACATAAACCCTCCACTAGGAAGATTTACAATAGTAAATGGAAACGTTTTTCCATTTGGGCTTCACATAAGAACTTTGATCCCTTTACCGCTCCTATTCCAGCGGTTCTAGAATTCTTGTCTCATATTTTTCAACAGGGGGCCAGTTCATCTACTGTAAAGGTTCAGCTGGCTGCTATTTCCCATTTCCATATTGGTGACAACTTTGGTTCTCTCGCTGCTACCAGAATTTGTAAGGCCTTTCTAAAAGGTACCTTTCTTTTGAGACCTCCTATTAGAAATTCATCCCCTTCGTGGGACCTGACCTTGGTTCTTCAGGCGTTAGTCGCGCCTCCGTTTTAACCTGCAGCTTTCATTGATCTGAAGTTCTTGTCATGGAAGATGGCCTTTTTGGTAGCCATTACCTCAGCCAGGAGAGTGTCGGAGCTTCAGTCTCTTTCTATCAAACCTCCATACCTTGTATTTCACAAGGACAGGGTATCTCTCAGGACTAATCCCTCTTTTCTTCCCAAAGTTGCTTCTGAGAGGAACATTAATCAATCCATTAATTTGCCGTCCCCCCCCCCCCCCAATTACCAGAACAAAGGGGAGTATAAACTTCATTTACTGGATGTTCACAGACAGTTACATTTTTATTTACACAGGACGGCTGTCTTTCGCAGATCTGACCAACTTTTCATCTCCTTTGCAAAATCTTTTCTAGGGAAACCGATTTCTAAAGTGACTCTTGCCAGGTGGATTTCGAGTTGTATCCTCTTAGCATATGGAGAATCTGGCTTGCCAGAACCAATGGGAGTTCATGCTCATTCTACACGTTCTATGGCAACGTCTGCTGCATTCTGGTCTAGAGTTTCCCTGGATGACATTTGTCCAGCGGCTACCTGGGTGTCCTCTCACACCTTTATTTCTCATTATAAGCTAGATTTGGTGTCTAGAGGAAGGGCTGCTTTTGGCTCTGCAGTGCTCCGGAATATTCTTCCATAAGGGCCTCCCAAGATTTCGGGTAGCTGAGGACTGTCCCACAGGTTGCTGATCAAATGAAGTTAACTACTTCAGATAAAGAAGTTATGTACTCACCATAACATTCTATCTGAGTAGGTAACTTCATTTGTCAGCAACCGTCCCGCCCTCCTTCCCCCTAACCTGAATAGTTATTTAGCTGAACTCGAGGTTTGGATGCTCGAGTTTTGTTTTGTCTCCGAGTCAGGTTTTCTCAGGTTGTTAGTTTGTTTTGTTGTTTTGTGTAGGTGGCAAACATGATCTGAGGATTGGAAGGAGGTTGCAGAGTAGTATGGGTAAGGGGGTGGAGCTTGGAGCTCGGATCTTTAGCTTGGTATGCTGCCAGCTCGGATCCGTATCGGATCCGTAACCCACAGGTTGCTGGCAAATGAAGTTACCTACTCAGATGGAATGTTATGGTGAGTACATAACTTTTTTTTTGTGTATCATTCCTGTAGTATCACCTTCCCTGGTTGAGTCAAATCATAAACTACTTATGTTCACCTTCCAAATCTCTAAACCCACCAAAACAGTATCCAAAACTCAGGGATGTCATCAAATTCTGTAATGACGTTTCAAAATTCACTAGTAGCAACATAACTCCAGACGTTGCCACAGCAGGCAGCTTCACAAAGGAATTCTATGCCAACTTAGATAAATTATCCTGGTGGTCCACCATCATAAATTAACACCACAATAAAATAAAAACAGTTTCCTTAAGATATACAGATATTAAAAAGACCCTAATATCAAAGATAACATTAGAAAATTGACAAAAAACTTAAGAAATACTGTTAGGTCTACTGAAGCAGACCATGAACTTGTGATGTCCTGACTGAAGTCACAATTCACTGTTCTTTACAAATGGGTTATCAACACTGACTGGTATCAGAGCTTTACTTTCCTTAGGTCATACATCTGACACACGACTGCAGCTCGTTTGCGTTGGGGTATAAAGATGGATGTACGAACATGGATACTTAGACAATTTTGCCACTAGCCTGAATGTAGGTCATGCATCTGTCTGACTGTTCGCAGTTTGGTCATTGGCGCCTTTGGTTCATTTATTTCATCCAGATAAGTTCCCCATTGGGGAAAATTCATTTTTACCTTACATTTTATTGTTTGAAATTTGTAGATGTCAGCTAGGAGGGGAAAGTGTGAGTATGGTAGCCAGATTCTTTACAAAGACGTGCATATCAAGTGTCTTTTTTTTGCTTAGCCCAGAACATGATCACAAATCCTGCTTGTCAGGTTTTTCATTCCAAATACCCTTAGATCTAGGCTCTCTGTTTTTAACACCTTCCTCTTAAATGCCTGGCGCAGTCCAAGATGGATGACTCTGCATCCTTGGACATCTCTGTTTCACTGAAGAAAAAGCTTAAGAGGCTTCAGACAGATCAGTACTTCAACATTTCTGATTCCGATGTACCTGCTGAATTTACAGAACCCGCTGTACGTCAGACTTCTGTTCAGTTGCTCGCTACCGAGAACCTGTCAGAGGCCAGTATGGTTCCTGAAGCCTTGCAGATTGCCGATATGTCTGAGGAACCAAGCCTAATTTATTAAGGACCTCATGGCATCCTGAAAAATTTTTTTTAGGGAAGAGACACCAGACTCCATGTTAGTGGTCAAACAGGGTTCCGAACCTCCACACCTCATCCAGGCAGATGTCACACCTAGAAAGAAAAAACAGAAGGCTAAGCTTATGGACTCTCCCTCAATAGATAGGGTGAAAGAGTGGATGGGCTTTTTGCAAGGGTTATTTAAAACAATTATGTCCTTTAAACCTCCCTCCTTTTGGGTCTCCCCCTACCACAGGCTACTTTCTTAAAACCCACTCTTTTTTTCCTCCTCTTCTGATGAGGAGCAGGAAGATGACTCCGACCATTCTCTGGACTATTTTTCTCAGAAGCATTCCCTGGGGCAAGTTTCTTCTGATGAAGGGAACTCCCTCTCACCTGATTCACATATTGAGGAAGCTTCATTTGGTGAGACTATGCAGAACATGATGAAACACTGTTTGGAAATCTACTCCGATCTCTGATGTCCCAAAGAGGTATTACTCCTTTTTGGAAATGTGTACTCCTGCCCCTTCTCCAGTCCCTTCTGTCCTTGAGACATTTCAGAATGCTTTTCAGTCCATCTTTTCTGTGCCTGACTCTCAACCTCCAGCTCTCAAGAGACCAGGCAGGTTTTACACGGTCCTTGATGACCTAAAATTTCTATAAAAGCACCCAGTGGCAGACCCTTCTGCAGTTTGTCTCTCCAGTTAAGCCCTCTAAGCTGCTATCCAGTGCTAATACCATGCCTAATGACAAAGATATTAGGGCTGTGAATAGTTGGGAAAGAAGGTTTACACCTCTGCTACCCTTGCCTTTAGGGCAATTAATTACCAGACTCAAATGACTAAGTATTTGATCTTGTCCTGAGCTCGAAAATTTATATGACATCTTCTCTGTTAGTTTCTTGCTGTTACTTGCATTTACATGCAAGCATACCAAAGTATATTTAACTACTTATTGTGATCAATTAGTCTTATTACTGTATTGTACTAAGGACAATAAATACACCGAGACACTGCTTCAGTTAATACACATTTTTTACTATTACATTTTCTTTTTGGATCTACAGGCATGCAACACAGATGCTGTCAGCTCTCTATGGCAAATTCCCAAAGCTTGTTTACTGTTACACTCATATTTATACCAAAAAGTCTGATATTTTTATCAGAGTCTGATGTATAACAGTTCTTTCTTTGTACAACAGTTTTCCTGTGTTCATTTGTCCTTGGTTTTTTGTAGTTTGATGATCCATGGAAACTCAGTCTTGCATTATCGGAAATGTGGTGTTCCAGCACTATCTGAAACTTGATGTTACATCTCTACTTTGTTGATGTCCTTCCAGCTGCCATCTGCACAGTTATTTTTACAGACTTTGTTTCTCAATAACATACACTATTACATGGACGCCAAAATCTAACTAAGCTATATATGCTTGCCAGCACACTTACTACTTTTTATTTTTCAGCATTTTAAATTAACCCTTTATATTTCATATTCTTGCAGCTTTTTATTCAAGCTAATAATCATGCTAGCAACAGTTTGAAAAGACAGTGTATACTAAAATTCTTTCACTCCTTGAACAAAGTTACCTTGCATCCTCCCACAGCAGACTCTAAGCAGCAAATATAGAGCTTACTTTCCGGGCCACTCAGATTGAGATGGCAAAGTATAAAGTGCAGTTATGATGCTGTACATGCTTCCTCTAGGACAGCTGCTACTGGATCTGTTATATGCAGATAAGCATGGTTTTGCAGTGAACCTATCCCTGAGGATTTTGGATCTAAAATTCTAGATTCACCTTTGAACAAAGACTTACTGTTTGGATCTCAGGTGGCCAGTCTGTTCATGACTCTTTGGGACTAAGGTGAAACTATGACAGCCTGCAGGCAGGTCCTGTTCTCCTTAGTTCCTATATAGCCTACTTAGATTATCATCTGAAGCTAAAGACAATTACATATCCTTTTTACCCTATGTTAGGAAACTAAGAAATAAAGAAGTAACATCCAACAGTGCTCTGAGCTCATTCATAATGGCACCACTTACGCTGGTACAGTAGGCATTGCTGGTATGGTTGATAACACATTCAGCATGAGGTTTACTGCAGAAATGACTCTCCAAAGCCCTCTTTTCCCTGAATCTCTCAACCCCCTCATATTCACTAAAGCATATATACTGAAGGTGCTCTCCAAGACTAAAAATATTTCAGCCATGGGACCAGGTTTGGTAGTTAGCAGTAGTGATGCCATGTAAGCTGTTGACAGTAGTCTTACTGTCTGCACAGCATACCTTCACCTGGACAAAGTGTTTGCCACCATCCCCAATGCTAGCATAGTTAGTAAGCTATATGCATTACAAGTAAATTGCATGTTGGTTAAAAGACATAACTCACATGGTGTGGGTAGCATTTTTATCATATAATTTGCGGTAGTTGTTGCTTATCAGTCTTTTCTGGTGTAACTGGAATACTTGTTAAATAGCTTTTGTTTGCCTTAGCCTGTTGCATTTATTTATTTTTTATTGCATATTGTGTAGTTTCTGTGGTGTTTTAATGGAGAAGGCTTCAAGAAATGTAGTCACTGTGGCAGCAATATCCTTCCCCAGGGCACCCAAAATCTCTTTGTGGTGTGCCTGAGGTCAAGACATGTAATAGTGGGTTGCACTATCTTCAAGGCCTTTGGGCCTCTCTCCCTTGCAGAGAAGAAATAAACTAGCTTTGAAATAGCTTCTTTTGATGGAGACAAGACAGTGAAGTGAAGAAAAAAAATAGAGAAGGAAAATGAAAGAGAAGGAGTCCAAGAAAAATAAATTTGATGATGTGGGTCTCAACTCAGCACCAAAGCTAGCTAGCCAGGAACCATCACATCCACTAGTAGTATTATCATTGGTACATTCCACTACTTCTCCAAGTACAGGTCATTTGAAGGAGTCTGAGAATAAATCTACTAAGAAAATCCTTAGCAGACATTGCACTGAAAAAGAATTGCCTTGCTTTACAGCCTCCTATTCTCCTCTCCATCTGCATCTTCCTTTAGTTCTACCATGTCCTTCATTAGTGCTTCAGATGTGGACTTGGATTAAATGATGGAGGCTTTTCTGAAGGATTAGACTGAGATGGATGCCATCCTTTCCCCCTCTGTCTGCATGGTGGATCGTGTTCACCCACAGTCCCTTATACTAGCTCCTTCTCCAGTTCCTGTTTCAGCAATGGTGGTTTCTGAGCTGATAGATCAGCCATGTCCTGTATGTTTGGTACCAGTTGGTGTTCCCATCTTAGTATCGACATGTGTTCATCAGACTCTCTCAATGCCAAGACTCTTTACGTTGTGGGAGTGTTGTTGCCAATCTCTCAACTCTTAAGTCCTGAGTGCCATTCTTAGCAGCGATTCATTTAGTGCCATTTTTGATAACAGAGTTCTTGTTATTTGACATGAAGGCTTCATTCTCAATTTTGAAGCCTTGCAGGTCTTAGGTAATAGTGCTTCCATTCTCAATGCTGTTTACATCCAGTTTGGTGGGGATGGACAACGTGACAAACCAGGGATCTCCAGTGCCAGCAGACTGGACAGACTTGATATGCCTTTGTTGTATTCAAGCGGATGATAACCTCATTTTCAAGAAAGATTACAAAACCTCCACTAGCTTTGGCTCCAGCCCATGGTTCCATGCAGTCAGGCCTTCATCTGTTTCATCAGTCATTCCATACACACAGCTGGATGAGTCCCCTCTGGATATTCCCAGGAAAAGCGATGTGCAAAAGGGAGCACTTTGACTCCCCCATATGGTCACTGACCTCTGACACTGACTTGGATGTTTTCCCCACCATTCCCTTTCTGGAAGACATCAACTTAGGTGAAATCCTTGAAATAATGTGCCAGAGGGGATCTTGGCCCATTGAAAGCCCCCCCCCTATGAAGGTTTGGTGTTTAAGGATTTCTGGACTGTACCCATTTCCACCTGGGTGGGACATTGTGCTTACTGACTTATAGATTTGGTCACCAAAAGGGTATGGCTGTAACCTGACTCAACCAAATCTGTTCTAAGGAAGCCAGGCAGTACTGGAGCATTGGTCGTTTGCTGGACTCCATCATTGTAGCAGCAACCACCAGGAGACTGCTGTCAGGGGATACTGAAGCTGTCCATCCACTAAATAGAAAGTCTAGAGCAATGGACAGAATGGGGAAATGTGCTTTACACCTTGTTTGTCTTGAGGACATTGAATTACTTCACACATACATTAATTGCTTCCGGAGAGACTAGCTGTGTACTGTTTGAAGAGGCCAGTCACACTTGAGTCAGGAAAACAGATGAGACTGATGTTAACAGTGGTGAATATCTCTAGCATCTTCATGCAGTTGTTATGCAATGCCATTGATGGGGAAGCAAAAATGGCTGCTCCTGGCATTACCATCTTTAAGACATCCTTCACCATTGCCTCTATGAAAGTTCCACCTCATTCTGCATTGCAAGAACTGCAGAACTTATTTCCTCCAGGACTGATTACTAAAGTTTAGAACAATATATCAATAATTCAGAACAGAAAGAAGCAGGGAGGAACCAAATTTTAACCCCTTTGCAGAGAGGCAATAAAAGTATGTCTCTAGGCGATGGCTTTTTATTACTTACTGATTGCAACACACATCCTGGGGAAAGTCAGTTGTGTAGCAGACATACATACTCAGCAGATCCAGTTTAATGTGTCAAGAATTGTCACTCAATTCTATAGTAGCACAACTCATTTTCAACTGCTGGGGCCAGCCTTGCTGCAGTCACCTTATATGTCCTCATATATTACTGTTGCAGTATTCTTCACTGCTGTGATCTCCTGCCAAGGATAGCCCAATGTCTGGTCAGTATACCGAAGCCTTTAGATCTTGTATGCACCTCATGTCATACTCATGCTCCCCCAGGACATAGGCCATAAATGTGATGTATGGATGCACTTACCCAGAATTTCTTTGCCACTAATCCAAAAGCCATCATCGTTTGTTGGTCTGAACACCGTTTTGCTGTGCAGAATACCTAGCCCTCAGTTAAAGCTTCCCGTTGGGGTCTTTTTTTCTTTTGGTCTTGTTCTCCTTTTATTACTTTAAGTTCATGTCGTCCAAGAAGGAAAAATGTCAGTGTGGGAGGCGGATTCCCCATAAGAATCTTAACGAACAGTGTTTTTTGTCTGGTTGCTTCCCACAACCATAAGTCCTATAGCATCTGTAAAGTGTTTGTGCCTAAGACTCTTAGAGGCCATTTGGCTTCTCTGGCCAGCTATCTCAAGAATCAGAGATTTAAACTGTTAACCCAGGGTAGCATGGCAGAATCTTCTAACCCCAAGGTACAGTTAAGAAAGAAGAAGGCTAAAAAATCTTGACCAGATTCTTTGGCTGTCCAACTTCCACCGGATGTTTCTGTAGAAGCAGTTGATAGCTCTGTTGGCTGTCAACTGTCTATGTCAGATTCCTCTACTACAACCCCGTTAGAGGCCAGCATGGATCTTGTTTTTTTGCTCCTCTGAGGCTTTTCGGCCATCTGCTCCAGATGTGGAACGGGAACTGCAATTGATCATCTCTGAGGGTCCTTGAGGGATTCCGCAGATTCTGGTCAGCAAAGAGGTTTTGGGTATTCGTATTGAATCTCATCGAAGGTCTAAACCTCCGGTGTTTGTTAGGGCTGACATCCCTACCAGGAAAAAAGCAGATAACAAAGCATACTTCTGTACACCTTAAGGATCCTGAAAGGGAATGTCAGGAGTTTACTTTAGGGCCTGTTTAATGCCATAATGCACTGAAGCCTCCCCAAGGGGTTTCTGGGCCTACTCCCTCCTTGGACTTCAATTCCTTCCAAACAGACTGGGGAACCTGATTCTTCAGATGAGGATTTAGATTCTGATGACAAGTCCTTGTCATACTCTTCCCAGATGCCTTTGCCTTTACCTTATGGTTCTGATGAAGAAGAGTCTGTTAGTCCTGAGTCTCCTTATGAGGAATTGTATTTTGGAGACACTATAGCTAGAGTGATGGAATACTTTAAGTTGGATTCTTCTCAGGTGTCTGATATCCAGAAAAGGTGTTGTGTTGCTTCAGGTAGACACTCATAAACCTTCTGGAGTACCACCTCTGTTGACTACTTTGTTAGACACCTCTGTAGCTGCTTCTAAATCTTCTTTTTCTCAGCCTCCTGCTGCAAAGAAACTTGACAGGTTCTATAATGTTCCTTAGGATTGTCAATTTTTATTTGTGTCCTTCTGCTGACCCTGCCGTGGATCAGTCTCTGACAAACCTTTTAAGCTTTTGCCCTCTTCCAAGCTTCTGCCTTCAGATAAGGATAGCAGGGCAAGGAAAGGATGGTTGAAAATGTTTACACAGCTTCTACATGGGTCTTTCAGACCATCAATTACTAGACCCATATAACCAGATATGCAGTGGCCTTGTTTGCCAAGGCTTGGCACGTTACTTTTGATGTCCCTGATTCTGAAGGTAAGTCTTCCGCTTTATCTATTTTGGGTTCTCTCTCTCAAGTGGCTCACCACTTTGTCAAGTACACCTATGATGGTGCTGATGCCTTTGGGTCTGTCATGAGGTGTTCATTACTCTTGGCCTCATCTACAGTCTTTACCTGAGGACATTAAGGCCAAGTTGCTGGATGCTCTTTTGAATAATAAAAATATTTTTGGGACTGCTGCTGCTGATATGTGTAAGTCTCTTCAAGAAAAAGTTAAGGCTTTGCATCACCTTATACATATATTTGTTTCTCCTCTCCCTATGTTCCAGAGGAATTATCCTAATAGGTCTGCTTTTGTTCATCAACAGCCTTGTCAGGCCACTAAAGGCAGGAAAAGTGGTAGGCAAGCTCCTTCTGCTAAGTTTTCACAGGCTTCTGTGGCTCAATTTTGAACTTCCTGAATATGCCGTCTTAATGCATGATTTTTTTTCAGGGGATTCGTCTGTCACATGATTTTAAGCTGATCACATGATTGTAAAAAAAGCTGTAGCACGACCTTTTAGAATTGTATTTAAACAGTGTGTGTGTTTGGTTCACTTCATCAGAAAAAGTTGTATTATAAAATAAAATGAAAACGCTAATATTATGTTTCAAGTTGTTGAGCTGGATTTGTCAGAATCTGTGGCCTTGCATCTGTTTTTTATTCCCCAACCTCTCCTGGAACAACTTCCTCATTTCTCAGAGGTCCTTGGGGCCCTGGTGGACCAGGAAACTGTTCAACCTGTCCCTCCTTCCCAAGTAAGAAAGTGATTTTACTTCAGGATGTTCATTGTTTCTCAAAAGGAGGGCACTTGGAGACTTATTCTGGATCTCTCCTTGCTCAGCACCTTTCTCAAGGTTCCTTCTTTTTGCATTTTTACTCTTCAAACTCCGTTTCCCCTTTTAACACCCTTAGCTTTTCTGTTGTCCTTGGATCTGAAGGATGCTTATCTTCGTATTCCTATTCACTCTCTTTTAAGGAAGTCTTTACGTTTCTCTCTCTCTTCCTTTCATTTTCAGTTCTCTGCTTTGCCCTTTGGCCTCTCTGCTGCCCAAAGGGTATTTGCAAAATGCCTACCTCTTCTGATTGCCTTTTGCAGGCTCCACGACATTCACATTTTTCCTTATCTAGATGATCTGTTGCTTCAGGCATCTTCTTCCAGTTGCCTGTTACAGGATTTGTACTTCACCGTATCTCTCTTTCTAAGTCTGGGTTTCACAATCAACTTCCAAAAATCTGTCCTGACTTCCTCTCACGATTGTGTGTATCTGGTTGCAGGATTCAGACTTTGCCAAAGTTGGCCTCTCTTCCACCTCCAAAAGTTCTGTCCTTGACTGCTTTCTTTCAGTCTCTTCTTCCTCTGCCTGCTATTCCAGACAGAGAGTTTCTCTTGCCAGACTGCACGCGTGGAAGCTTCAGTGGTACCCCGAGTCAGTTTGGCTGCAGCATTGCCACCCACTGGATTACAGATTGCCTCTCCTTCCCTGTCTAAAGTGGAAATTCGAGTGGTAGAATCAGCAGCTTACTGTCAACTCAGGCCTGCCTTTTCAGCCTCCAGTTCCTTCTCAAAAACGTTTTACTGATTCTTCAGACATGGGGTGTAGGGCTTCCTGTGGTCACCTGAAAGTTCAAGGTGGTTGGCTCCTCCCTTCAAAGGTTGGAGTATATCAACATCAAAGAGATGACAGCCCTGATTGTGGCCCTTCAGGCTTTTCATCCCATGCTCTCTCCAGGCCCTCTGAAGGTTTACACAGACAACACCACAGAGATGTGGTATGAAAGCAAGCAGGGAGGCACAAAGTCTTACCTTCAGTGCAGGCTGGCTCATCAAACCTGGGATCTGGCTCTCCGTTACCAGTTAACTCTTTAGGCGGTGTACATTCCCTCAGAGCACAGTCTAGCTGCAGACACTTTGAGCAGGTCCAAAACACAGGCTCACGAATGAATGCTTCATAGAGATGTGTTTTATGGACATAGTTCATTGGTAGGATATTCCTCAAGTAGATCTTTATGCCTCCACTCTGAGCAAATGGTTTCCTCTTTTCTGCTCCAGGGTACCATGCCATCTGATGTGGAAGACAGATGCTCTTTCTTTTCCTTTGAAGGGGATTCTTCTCTGTGCCTTCCCTGCCCCTTCCCCTTACTTCCAAGAGTCCTGCAGAAGATTCAGCTGCACTCTCAAAAATGTTGCTAGTGACTCCCTTTTGGCCAACACAGCGCTGGTAGCCCCTGTTAATGCAGCTGGTCAGGGGCAATCATCACAAGTTACCTCACCAGTTGGACCTCCTCACACAGGACAAGGGTCACTCGTCCATCTCACTTGTCCACTCTTCAACTGACACTGTGGATAATAGTGTTTTGATCCTTTTAGGCACCTCTTTTTTGAGGATGTGCTCAGGGTTTTACAGGAGGCAAGAAAACCTGCAACCAGAATATGCCTAAATGGAAGAGATTTTTTGTCTGATGCCATGCTTATAACCAGGACTCTTTTTCAGTGGGGGGGTCCCTTTGGCTCTCTCCTGTTTGTGTAAGTTGTTCCAGTCTGGTTTAGCTTATTCTAGAAAGGCCCATTTGTCAGCTATTTCTGCCCATCTTCCCTTGAATCCTCCTTTGGCTTCTCACTTGGAGGTTAAACAGTTTGTTAAAGGCATCCTGCATCTTGGGCTTCCAAGGAAGACTATTCCCCCTTGTTGGGACCTTAATTTTGTTTTAGAAAAATTGACCCAGGCACCTTTTCAGCATATGGTTTCAGCTTCTCTGTTACACAATACCTGGAAAACTGTCTTATTGCTTGATGTTGCTTCTTATTGGAGGATTTCTGAGTTCCAGGCCCTTACGGCCATTCATTCTTTTTTGGTTTTTCATAGGGACAGGGTGCCCCATCGTACTAATCCTTCTTTTATACTTGAAATGGTTAACGAGTTGTCCTTGAATCAGGCAGTACAACTCCCTTCCTTTTTTTCTTCTTCTCCTCAGTCTGCTAATGAGTGGGTCCTACATACTTTGGATTTGCACAGGCAGTTTGGGTATTATTTGGATAAAACTGTGACCATTTGTAAGTCTGACCAGCTTTTTGTTTCTTTTCATCCCAGGACTTTGGGTTTGGCTGTTTCTAAACAAACCACCTCCTCCTGGATATCTAAGACCATTTATTTTTACTATTCATTTCATAACAAATGTCTGTCCACTTCCGCTAGAGCTCACTCCACTAGGGCTGTTGCCTCACCTGGTGCTTTTTTCAAGGGGTTGGACACCAGTTCCATCCTTGGTGCTTACAAAATCTAAAGGCTTTGGTATACTGGCCAGACTTTGGCCTATCCTAGGCAGTAGATCACTATGTTGAAGAATACTGCAACAGTGAAGCGAAGGACATCTACTATTATGGTAAGAGTTTACACAACTATACTTTCTCAGTCAAACACAAAATGCAGCAACTACTTTGTCCTGATCCCTTCCCCTTAGGGCAGTCACCAAGGGTTCCTGTTATATAATCGAAGATACAATTCTTCGAATGCGTCTTGATCAAACTTGAAAGCATGAAAGAGCAAAATAGCGAAATGGCATACAAGTGATTTCTTTCCCTGGGAAAGAAATCACTTGGCCGCCTCTGTTACTTTGCCATTTTCCACACTGTAGTGCGATCTCGGAGTTGGTGTATTTAAGTAGAGGGGTGTGGGGGACAAAGCGCCCCACTTTATGTAATGTTTTGAAGTTTTTATTTTTATTTCTTTTGTGTGTGGAACAGATATTTTTTTTTCCCTGGGGAAAAAAAATTGCTTTTCCGAATGTTCGGGATTGTAAGCTTTCCCTTACATGGGGTCAATAAATCAGTGTTTGCTTTTTTAAGCATTCACTGATTTAATATAGACCCATCACCATGACATGTTTTAGTCTGTCAGTGGTCCCCACCACCCATCTTTTATGCCTTTCCACCACTTCCACTAATCACCAAATTCTTGCAGAAAGCCTCCATGTGCAAAGTCACAGTCATCCTAGTTGCCCCATTCTTGCCCATACCTCTTGTTACCCAGGTTCGGGCTTGACTTGTTGAAGTAGTAATGGCTTCTAGATTCCTACTCGGATCTGTCTCACCCATCTGATCAACCTCACCTGGACTTCAGGCACTCAGACCAGCCACATGGTATCTCCAATCCCATTGATGACGAAAGATTCTAGTCTGTCCCAGAGTGTGATTCTCTCAGCATCTCAAAAAGAATCCACAAACAAAGTCTGCAAAAGTTAGTGAAACATTTCTGTATATTGGTCAGTCATCAAGGTTTAGACCCCTTTATGTGCCCATTTCACCTGTACTATAATTCCTGTCTGTTTTGCTTGAATCTGGTCTAGTTATCAACTTCTGCTATGGATATCATCCTTCTTTTCTGGCAATCCCCAAGATGTGCATAGCCTTTTTAAAAAAGGTATTTTCTTTTACTCCCTTCCATGAAAGATCTTACTCCCTGCGGGCCTAAACATTTTGCTAGAATCGTTAACCCAAACCCCCTTTGAGCCAGCGTTTTCTGCAGGCAGACCAAAAATTCCTTACGTAAATGACATTCTTTTTAGTGGCTATTACATAAGCTAAGTTAATATTGGAATTACAAACCCTGTCTCATATTCCTACATATTTGGTTTTGTACAAGGATGGAGTATCACTAAGAACCAAACTGTCTTTAATGCGTAAAATAGCATAAGAGATTAATTTAAATCAACCTTTTCATCTACCAGTATTTTCCCTAATCTCCCCAACAAGGAAGAATACTTTCTTCCCATGCAGGGATGTAAACAGACAGTTGTACTTTTCTTACCATAAGAAAAGACACATTTCTGTTTGGTGCTTTTGCTCACTCCAGACTTGGTAAAAAGGTCTACAAGACAACACTGTGCATGTGGCTGTCAGATTATATATATTTTGCTTGTTCTTCAAGAAACAAGACAGTGCCTTCAAAGCCAAAAGTTCATTCCTCCAGTTCAGTATTAGCTTATATGGCATTCTTCAGAAATTCCTCCATATATGAAATTCGTGCTGTAGTAACATTAGTCTACGTTGCATACCTTTGTCTAGCATTAAAAAATGGATATAATCTCTAGCTGTAGAACCTGTTCTCAAGGGCATCTTGTCATGTTTTTACTCAGGAATTCAGGTAGCTTGGAATTCTTTCCATTGATCAGATCAGATGGAATTAGAAGGAGAAGAAATATTTTATGGAAGTTATGTACTTATCCTTTACATACTTAGTTCATGTGATTTGGCATCCCTCCCTCCCTTCTTCCCCCATCTAGATTGTTACATCCTTCCAGAAGGACCTGGTAGACCTTGATACCCTCCTGTCCTTCATTTATTTTCCTTCTTCCTTGTTTTGTAGTTATTTTCCCTTCAGGTTCATAGTGAATAAGCAGCAAACTCGGTAGAATCAGGACAAGGGCATTATGGGGGTTTGTTTGAAGTAGCTCAAGGCAAGGAGGACTTGCTGACTAATTAAGCAGCTGGATCGGATCTGAGGAGCATTTTGTTTCCCATCAGCCGAATTGGACAGTCTAAGGATGAAAAGGATCCAGCATTATGATAAGTATGTAACTTCCATTTACGTAATCTGCCTCTTCTCCTGAAATCAGTATTTATATGATCAGTACTGTCTCTCATTTTTTTGAAAGCTTATGGTAAAAGATATTCTGAGCAAAATAACTTTTTTAACTTTTCTTCATCCTTACATTAGCTAAGATTGACAGTGACTGAAAAATCAAAATGTGAATTGCTTGCTGTTATGAAAGTTCATAAAACTGAAGAAGTATTCATGATCTGCTTTAATGAATATAAGTACTTGGAACGTGTTATTATATCTGAAAAGTTGTGCTCGTGTTTATGGTTTAAACTTTATTGTTACTGTATTGTGTATTCAATAAAATGAGTTAAAAGTTGCAGGATCGGTGCAGGTTTGCTGATTAGTGAGCTTAAATTTTTATTTACTGCCCTCGTTGACTTTCCTTGAAGATCTGCTTTTAATGTTATCACTTCACACATGTGTTTTTTATTCCTTCAGTACATATGAATGTCTCTGTTAAATATTGCCATTCTTTGTTAAGTAATTTCACTTCTAATGAAAATTCAAGAACAGTAACATGATATAGTACTGTTTCAAGTTTGTTGTGAGCACCAATAAAAATATGTTTTTCTTTTTCATACTTTTAGAACTTTATCTAACTGGATTTATGAGTTTGACAAGTGGGCTCCTTCAGTAGCAAAGATTTCCTACAAGGTAAGTGAAATTAATGTGCAGATGTTAAGTTGTCAATCTCGCCTTCATTCTTGCTGGATGGGTTCAGAGCCGATCCTCGGCTCCGACTCGGCACTTGCTAAGCTCAAGAGCTAATTTTACCAGCTCGAAGCAACCCTATATCCCATGATGCAAGGCGGAGATTACTCAGATCTCGTTTGCCGCTTCGCTAACGAGGTGCCTTCTTTACCAGCTCTTGGTAAGTGAACTTTTCAGAGACTTTTCGTCTACCCCCCTTTAATTTTATATATATATATATATATATATATATATTATATTTTTGTTAGTTATCGACTCACCTTAGCCCTATTCCCGTCAGTGTTCCCTTCTTTTTGACTAAATATTCCCTTGTCCCCAGTCAGGCCTTAGGCCTTCCCCTCCCTAAATTTTTCCTGTCAGGGATTGTTTGTGTGTGACTGTGCGTTTTCCTAATGTAATTTAATTTAATTAATTTAAATTTATTTGTTGGAGTGAGTGTTTTTGTGTTTGTGTTACTGTTGTTCATCGACGCAGTCATGTCGAGGGACACTAAGGTCTCAGGCTTCAAGAAGTGTGACTCGTGCTGTCAGAAGATGTCTCTGACAGACAGTCACACTTCTTGTGTTTATTGTCTGGGACCTTCGCACCTGCAGGACTCTTGTGCTATTTGTCATGCTTTCAGCCCAAGAGTCCTGCAGGAACGTAAAAATAAACTCATATTAAGGGGCTTATTAAAGCCCAAGAGCTCCCCGACTAAGTCGGTGCTGGGGAAGCCCTCTAAGCCTGTTAAGCCTTTGGCTCAAGCTTCCAAGCCGTCGGCTTCAGGTCCTTCCTCACCAGGCTCGAGATCGGCTCCGGCCAGAGCCGATCTTTCCATGCCAGTCTCAGTATCGGCTCCATCCGGCGCCGATACTACCAGATCCAGACACTCAGTGTCGGCTCCGGCTGGAGCCCACGTATCTTCGGCTCCGATGGCTCCATTGATCTCAAAAAAGAGATCTCGATCCCCTTCAGTGGAATCCATACATTCGGCTCCGAGATCACCTTTGCTCTCGGAGCGGAGCCATCGGAGCCGATCTTCTCGGTCATCCAGGCTATCTGATCACGACCTTGAGAGAGTGGTGAGTAGACTACTAAAGTCTCAGGCATTGGCCCAAATACTCCATAGCCCATCTCAACAGACGGTAGCTATATCACATCCACCAAGCATTCCTCCTCCGACTCTCTTACAGAGTTCGGAGCCGGAGCTCCTCGGAACCGGTACCGTTGTGACTTCGGAGCCGATACCACCCCTTTCGGCTCCTTCGTCCTCGGCTCCGATTTCCTCCTTGAGACCTTCATTGGAGGGATCCGGGCGTCTAGTCTCTCTCGTCGGCTCCGAGGGGGCGAGTGGCATCGGACCCTTGTTCGACCCCGTTCTCCCTCTCGGAGCTTCGGCGTTGATGAGCTCGGCCCCGACATCTGCCTCGGAGCCTTCCCTCTCGGTGAGGCCTGGGGTTCCTATCTCTTCGGAGAGGGAGCTTTCTGGTCTCTCTGACGGGGGAGCCTTCGAGGTGATGAGGAGTGTACTAGCCCCTGGGCTTAGTCAACGGACAGTTCCATCAGCTCCTCCCACTACAGTGCCTGCTGACGTCTCTTCTCCCTCTCTTGCTCCCGGACCCAGAGATCCAACGCCTCAAGTTTCCTCATTGGGAATATCTTCCTCTTCCGAGGCTTCTCCTGATCAGTCAGGTGAACCCCCGCGTAAGAGGACATGTAAGAGGAAACATTTAGACTCCCCTGAGTCTACTACATCAGATACTGACTTGGATGAGTCGGAGGGATCCCCAAGGTCCTCCTCTGAGGATGTCTCATTTTCAGACATCCTTGAAATCCTGAAACAGAGTGGGAACTGGCCTTCCCTTAATCCCTCCGAGGACGAGTCCGTATACCTGGAGGCGTTCGGATCTCAACCCTCCACCTCCTGGGTGTCTCCGCCTTTCGACCCTCTCATGGAGGTAGTGGCTTGGAAGGTGTGGATGGCTCCAGATTCGGTGGAACCTATCCCTAGGAGACCTTCAAAATTTATTACTGCCCCACAGGATAGACAATTTTTGACAAAGGGTGTCCCAGTTGATGCCATGCTGGTGGTTGCTGCCACCAAGAAGGAATTAGCTGATCCTTCAGTACCTGTCCATCCTCCTAATAAAGATTCTAGGACTATGGACAGGTACGGTAAGCGGATTTTTTCTTCAGCGACTTTTGCTATGAGATCGCTGAACTACTTATGCCACTTCACCCGCCTTCAAAGAGTTGGGAGAAGTCTTACAGGATCCGTCAGCTGCTGGGTCTCAGGATAAGATTACCTCACAGCTAGGAATCCTTAACTCCATTGCTAACTCCTCCATGCGGCTCATTTCTTATGCAGCCGATGGAGCGAGTAGGGCCGCAGGCACAGGAGTGGCTTTAAGGCGTCATTCCTGGATGCGGCTTTGTAATTTTGCAGACCCCTTCAAGGCATCATTCACAAACTCCCCCTTTGATGGCTCGACCTTGTTCGGTCCTCAAGTGAATGACACTTTGACTAGATGCGAACAAGATGGCAAGACTCTTTCTGCCGTAGGAGTCCATTTCTCCACCCCTTCTAGACCTTACCCCAAAGGACAGAGGGGAGGGAAAATGTGGTTCTGCAAATCTCAAGGAGTCACGCCTGACGCACAAAGTCAGTTTACCCCCAGAGGCAGAGGGGGTAACAATAATAGACGCTGCCCTAGGGGCAGAGGTGGTCCGCAGAATCAGGGCAGCAGAGAGCCTCTTTCTGACAAACCCTTCCAGCATCCCTGAGATGTTGCCCGATTGTCCGCCTTCGGAGGCAGTCGGGGGGAAAACTATCGCTGTACCCAATAGCCTGGCTTTCCCTTTGTCAAGACAAATGGGTACAGTCAATTATATCAGAGGGTTACAAAATTCCGTTTATTCAAACCCCAATTCAACAAAAGGGAACCCTTCCAGACGTTCCACCCGGTCTAAGGGAATTAGCAGTACTAGAAATATCAAAACTGCTAGTAAAAAGAGCCATCCAGCCAGTCCCAGCAGACCAAATAGGATCCGGAATCTACTCAAGGTTCTTTTTAGTTCCAAAAAAGACAGGAGACTGGAGACCTATATTAGATCTCAGCAAACTCAACAAGTTTGTAAAGAAATCAAGATTCCGGATGGTCACGCTTCAGTCCATTCTGCCCTTTCTGGGCAAGGACAATTGGATGTGCTCTATAGATCTTCAGGATGCGTACTACCACATAAAAATTCACAGACGCTCCAGAAGATTTCTCCGCTTCCGGCTGGGGACCAGTCACTTCAAATTCGGAGCCCTGCCCTTTGGACTCACTACAGCCCCCAGAGTGTTCACCAAATGCATGGCAGTGGTTACGGCTCACCTGAGACGTCAAGGATTCTAGGTGTTTCCATATCTAGATGACTGGCTCCTCACTGCCACCACCAGGCATCAGCTTCTCCAAGCCAGAAATTACACCATTCACACTTGCAGAAGGCTAGGAATTTCTATAAATTTCGAAAAATCTGCCTTGTCGCCTTGTCAATATATTACTTTTATAGGCACAAGATTGGGCAGCGTATAACTTTCAGCAAAGTTGACAGACCAAAGGATCTTGGACATTCAAAGACACGTCCAGGTGATTCTATTCAGCAAAAAAATTCAGGCCAGATTTGCTCTGAAAGTACTGGGTCTTATGGCGGCTGCCATAACACTTCTTCCCCTCGCCCACTTTTACATGCGCTTCTACAATGGATGCTATTCACCCAATGGTCCTTTCAACAACTTCCCATGCGTCACGAGATCATAGTAACTTCAACATGCAAAAGACATCTGACTTGGTGGATATCGTCCCCTCAAATCCATCAAGGCAGACCATTTGTTCCTCTTGCCCCGGTTGCCACGGTTACATCGGACGCCTCCCTGATCGGGTGGGGGGGGCATTATCAGGGCAGAATGGTCCATGGCACTTGGCAACCTTTCGAGTACCATCTGCACATAAATGTTCTGGAGATGAGAGCAGTGCTTTTAACGTTGCAAGCCCTCAACGACTCTCTTCCCCTGGGAACTATTGCAGTCCAAACGGACAATATGTCCGTAGTGTGGTATATAAACAAACAGGGCGGAACCAAGTCCTATCCACTGTGTCGAGAGGCTCTCAGACTTTGGCAATGGGCAATCTCCTCTCACCGGTTTCTGATAGCAACGCACATCCCCGAGAAATCCAACATCATAGCGGACAGATTGAGCAGAGCTATTCTCATGCCTCATGAGTGGTCTCTCAAACAGTCAGTGACGGAAGAGATTTTTCAGAAGTGGGGTCTTCCTTGCTGCGACCTTTTCGCTACACCTCAAAACAGCAAATGCCCAGACTTCTTCTCTCTCTTCCCCCTTCCAGGCCATCCCCCCAGAGACGCTCTAACCCAAGATTGGCCCCGGGGACTTCTTTATGCCTTTCCACCTTTTCCGCTGATACCTCAGCTAATTCAGAAAGCAACCGCTTTGAGAGCCAAGTTGATTCTCATTGCCCCTTATTGGCCTCGACAGATATGGTTTTCGTTCCTACATCATTACCTCTTGGTACAGCCATGGCATCTGGACCCGGTTCCAGATCTTCTGACCCACCAGTCGGGTCAACTGCACCAATCCATACCCTCTCTCAACCTCACTGCTTGGTTGCTCCACTTCCATCCTTAGCCAGGCTTCCTATGATTTCTAATCCTGTACGGGATATCATAGTAGCTTCCCTGAAATCTTCTACCAGAAAGATTTACACTAGTAAATGGCGACGTTTCTCTTTCTGGGCAAAAGCTAGGAACATAGACCCTTATACTGCTCCAATTCATTCAGTATTGGACTTCCTAGCTGACATTTTTTATTCAGGATCCTCTTCTTCCACAGTGAAAGTTCAACTGGCAGCCATTTCCAATTTTCATATAGGCTTTTTGGACCACAACATTATGTCACATAAACTTTGCAAGGCATTCCTTCGAGGTATCTTTTTATTGAAACCTTCGATTAGAGACCCCCCGCCACAGTGGGATCTAAATTTAATTTTAACATCCTTGATTCTTCCCCCGTTCGAGCCTGCAGCTGCCTGTTCTTTGAAATTGCTTTCTTGGAAGACACTTTTTCTAGTTGCCATTACATCTGCCAGAAGAGTATCTGAGCTTCATGCTCTCTGTATTCGCCCTCCCTATCTAATATTCCACAAAGACAGGGTATCCCTAAGAACTAATCCGTCTTTCTTACCAAAGGTGGCATCACAAACTAACCTAAATCAATCCATTAATCTTCCAGTATTTTTTCCGAACTATTCTGATAGAGCTGAACAAAAGTTACATTATCTCGATGTTCACCGTCCGCTCAGATATTATCTGGAGAAGACAAACATTTTTAGAAAATCTGATCAACTATTTCTATCCTATGCAGAGAACAGGAAAGGCCTTCCAGTTTCTAAGGTAACTTTATCTAGGTGGCTGTCTTCTGTGATCACTTACATTTATCAGCTCCGAGGCAAAGAGTTGGTTTCTAACCCAAAAGCCCATTCTACCAGAGCTCTAGCTACATCTACAGCTTTTCAAGCTAGACTTCCAATAGACACTATTTGTGCAGCAGCCACATGGACCTCTCCTCATACCTTTGTTACACATTACAAACTAGATTTGGTCTCCAGAGACAGAGCAAATTTTGGTTCCACCGTTCTCAAGAGTCTGCTCCATTGAGCCACCCAGGATAGAGGTGCTAGGGACGCGGTCCCATCCAGCAAGAATGAAGGAGAGATTGACAACTTATATGTACCTACCATAACGTTCCATGTTAGTTGTCTTCTCTCACCTTCTTTCTTGCGTCCCGCCCTCCATCCCCCTAGCCTGGTCAGACCGGGAAGATTATACATCTTCTAATAAGAGGTTATTACCTTTTTCTAGCTGTTCAACTCCTTGTGTCACTAGATTACGTTGATCCTTTCTAGAGGGTTATGATGTTATTTAGTATCCTTATTTTCGTCCTCCTCTTAAGTTGGAAGAAAATACTGCTATTTTCTTTATCTACCAAACGAGATCTGAGTAATCTCCGCCTTGCATCATGGGATATAGGGTTGCCTCGAGCTGGTAAAATTAGCTCTTAAGCTTAGCAAGTGCCGAGTCGGAGCCGAGGATCGGCTCCGAACCCATCCAGCAAGAAAGAAGGCGAGAGAAGACAACTAACATGGAACGTTATGGTAGGTACATAACTTCTAATTTTCTTCTCCTGGTCATTTAAAAGTTCCCTTGTACAAATACATATTTAATTTGTTATACTTATTTATTGACATTTGATTACCTGGAAAGTCTGACTGTGCAGCTGCCCATTTTCAGCAATGCCTGTGGAGAAAAGCTGCAAAGTATTACAAAAACATTTACAAACAATAATTTTACAGTCTTCAAAAGTAACGCAAAAGTATCTACAGGCTGCATTTACAAGACTAGGATCCGAATCTCGGGCTCCTTCCACTGGCCATAATGCTATATTCCATCCCCAGCTCCTCAGATTTCATTTGCCACCATCAGAACAAGATCACAGGACAGAATCTCAAGTGTGAGAGTTCCCATTTTTGTCTTTTCTCAAGCTGTATTGTTTTGAATTTACATTTTTGATATATTCTTCAGTTTCTCTTCCTCTCAGCTGTTTTCGCAACTGTTTGAGACCCCTCAAAAACATTCTAGGCCTGCTTCTTCATCTTCATCCAGATCCTCTAGGAGCTTGACAGAGGCCAATATGGACAGGATGATGTGGAAATTCCTCGGGGCTCAGATCCACATGTGGGTCTTGACAGCTCCATCCCCTCTTGGACCTGTAGTCTCCTTCTCTGATCAGACCAATGGTGGGATCGGAGTCCCATGATCCAGAATACAAAAGTGAGTTGGCATTGGTTATGAGGAAGCACCCTTCCTCAACTTCAGCAGTTTCCATGACCAACTCTGGTCCAATACCATTGGTCAGAGTGGGTGCTAGATCTGGGAAGTCGGCACTGAGTCCGGGAGGGTTTGGGTTCAGCTCTAACGCTGTTGAATCTGCCCCTTCCCCTTGGTGCCTTGGCTCTTGACAGCTCAGGCTGATTCTTTCTGGAGGGCATGGATCCAGGGTTGGCCTCGACTTCTCGACCTCAGCTCCGAGGAGGGCAGGAAGAGGTTTCCGTGGGTCCATTAGCCATCCAGGTGGTAGAAAGGGCCTTTTCTTTGCATAGAGATCCATCCTCTCACATCTCAGATCCTACTCCTCGCTCCTCTTCGGGTCCGAGAGCTGAGCCCATCATTCCTACTACTCTAGGTTAGCCTGCCCTGAGAAGCCTCCATACACATTCCCCAGAAGGTTTCCCTGTTCTTCCAACACCTCTCCCAAACACCCCACAGAGGAGGTAGTGCAGAAGAAGACATGCAAGAGAAGGCACATAGACTCCCTGATGGAGTCTCTCACCGAAGGCACAGACTTCGATGACAGAGAAGGATCCCCTTGATCACCACCTGATGACATCTACTTTGGAGACATCCTGGAAATCCTTAAACAGAAGGGTGGCTGGTCTTCCCATCCTCCTCCTTCTGAGGAGTCTGTGTTTGTGTCTCTGTTTCTGGAGGCTTTTGGGACAGACACATATATGTCTTGAGTGACACCCCCCCCAGCGGATGATGAACTTATTGGACCTAGTTTCCTACTTTGCTTGGAAAAAAACAAACACTGTCAAGCCCATCCCCAAATGCCCAGATAAGTTTCTAGTTTCCCCAGCAGACAGAACCCATTGGAGTAAGGGTGTCCCTATTGATGCCACTGTTGTGGTGGCAGCCACTAAAAAGGAGATAGCCAAGCAGAGCTCCTCTGTCCATACACTGAACAGGGAGTCCAGAGAGATGGACAGATTCAGAAAGTGCATCTACACCTCATTAAATTACCTGGCACATTTTACCCACTCACAGAGAAAGATTTGATAAAGGAGTTCTCAAGCTCTCTCACCAAGTCCTTGTTTGCAGAGGATCTCAAAAAGGGTTCTCCTCAACTTGCCTCTCTTTCGTCTGTTGCCAATTCTTTAATGAGGTTGATCTCCCATACAGCATCAGGGATCTCATGAGCAGCCGGTTCAGGCACAGCGTTTAGGAGACATGCCTGGATGAGGCTATGTGACTTTCCCTTTAAGATGTCTTTTGTTAATGCCCCATTGATGGCTCCTCATTTT
The DNA here is from genome assembly GCF_019279795.1 of Protopterus annectens. Lineage (NCBI taxonomy): Eukaryota > Metazoa > Chordata > Ceratodontiformes > Protopteridae > Protopterus > Protopterus annectens. Next base: position 388,429,576 of record NC_056728.1, read on the forward strand.
TCGGGCTATCAGTGAAACATATGCTTACCTGCAGCGAGCAGGAAGAAAAGACCCTGCCTGCCATCGGAATCAAGTTTTCTACTCCTCAACTAACATTCTCTAGGAACCAGTGAGGTGGGAAGAAAATGTGGCTCTAGAAATCTCGGGGACTGTTTCAAGACCTGAGCAGAGACTCTTCCTCCAGAGGCAGAGGTGGAGGAGATTTCAGTGGCAGATGTTGCTCCAGAGGCAGAGTGGTTCCGCAGAATAGAGGTTTCATAGACTTGTTCTCTGACATGCCCTATCATAGCTCATGAAGCGCTGCCCAGCTGATCATCTCTAGATGCAGTCGGGAGTCATGTTGCCCTGCACCTGGATGCCTGGGCAAATCTTACAAACAGTGAATGGGCCCTAAGCATAATATGCAGAGGCTACTGCATTCCCTTTTCCCTTCCAACTCCTGTTACAAACTCCCTGACATTCCACCTAATCAAAGGGAGTATGCAGCTGAAGAGATTAAAAAGCTGCTACAGAAAAGAGTCATCCAGGAGGTCCCACCTGAACAAATAGTATTCAGAACTTACTCCCGCTTCCTTTTGGTGCCATAGAAAACAGGGGACCTAAGACCAATTTTAGATCTAAGCAGTCTGAATCAGTATATAAAGAAGTCAACGTTCTTAAGGGTTATGGTTCAGTCCATCCTGCCCCTTCTGCACTAGGACAATTGGATGTGCTCTGTAGATCTCCAGGATGTGTACTATCAAATCAAAATAAACAGGCGCTCCAGGAGACACCTACACTTTTGGCTGTGAGCCTGTCACTACCAATTCAAAACACTGCCCTTTGGACTCACCACAGCCTCCCCACCGGTTGTTTATCAAATGCATGGCAGTCCTAGCAGTTCTCCTGAGACTCAAAGGATTCCAGGTGTTTCCCTATCTAGACAATTGGCTCCTGACTGCCCCCAACCAGGCATAAACTTCTACAAGCCAGGGATTACTTGCTTCAGATCTCCATCTCTCTAGGTATTAATGATAAATCTTGCCAAATCAAAGCTCATTCCTGTTCAGAATTTAGAATTTATAGGAAATCAACTGGATTCAACAACTCAAGTGGCCTCAGTGCCCCTTCATTGCATCACGTTTAAGAAATCAGGTGTAGGACTTACTGTCTCATCGGTCTCCTCCAGCCAAGTTAGTGTTACAAGCTCTTGGGTCAGTGTCGGCTGCCATTAATTGTAGTTCTCCTAGCAAGACTCTTTATTACTCTTCATGCGAATCCTCCAATGGACTTTGGTGGTACAGTGGTGTATTCTTTACCAGCCTCTCTGTTCCCATCAAACTCACTCCAATTTGCAAATGTCGTATTTGCTGGTGGAGCCAATCATATGACCTGTTTTTGGACATACCTTTTTCTCTTCCTCCCCCAATAGCCACAGTGACCACAGATGTTTCCCATTTGGGGTGGGGAGGTCATTTCAAGGGAAAGATGGTCCAAGACACATGGTCCCCCTTGGAGACCAGGTTACATATCAGTGTCCTAGAGATGAGAGCAGTCCTTCTAATGTTGCAACCCTTTCAGGACATTTACCCCTAGGGACTGTTGCAGTACATACCAACAACATCTCAGTAGTCTGGTATATTAAAAAAAAAGGAGAAACCCATTCCTGGCTGTTGTGCAGAGAGATCATGAGGGTCTGGGAATGGGCGATCTTTTCAGACCTCTTTCTAATTGCAGCGCAAATATAGTGGAAAACAAACACACTGGCAGACATACTCAGCAGGTCCATTCTGATTCCTCATGTGTGGTTTCGCAATCAAGCAGTAGTGAACATGATTTTCAGCCACTAGGGCCAGCCTTGCTGTGACCTACTTGCCTCTCCCTTCAACAAGTGCAGAAAGTACTTCGCTCTATCCCCCCACCCTCTTCGGGGGGAGTCACTGAGGGATGCTTTGATTCACAGTTGACCCTTGGGTCTCCTATGTGCCTATCCCCCTCTTTCACTGATCCCAAAGCTTTTACATGAAGCAAGCAGGCTGAAGATCTCAGTTATTCTCATTACCCCCTTCTGGCCTCAACAGGTGTGGTTCCCCTTCCTCTGCTCTAATCTGAAATATCCTCCATAGACACTGGAGCCCACTCAGGAGCTCATATTTCACCCATCAGAAATTCAGCATCCCAGTCTGCATGCCCTCAAGATGACCGCATGGTTTCTCCACTTCCAGTGATAGTAAGACAATCCAGGCTAGCTTCCCCAGTTTGTGATATTATCTTGGCCTCCACCAAGAAAGTCTACAGAAGCAAATGGAAAAGATTCTTTAAATGGGCTTCAAAAGAGAATATTGACCCTTTCTCAGCTCCTACTTCGGCCATCCTTCTGTGTTTCTCTGCTCTTTTTAAGGAAGAGGCTAGTTTTTCTACTATTAAACTTCAGTTAATAGCCATATCCAACTTTCACACTGGAAATGAATCCCTCTCTCTGTCAATTTCCAATATATGTAAGCTTTCATGAAGGGATTTTTTTCTCCTTAGACTTCCAAGCAATGATCCCTCTTCTCCTTGGTATCTCATGGTGGTCCTCCAGGGGTTGACTCAGAAACCCTCTATACCAGCAAGCAAATGTGATATGAAGCTTCTTCTTGGAAAACAGTTATTTTGCTGGCTGTCACTTCAGCAAAAAGAATTTCTGAACTTCAGGCATTATTAGCTAGTCTTCCTTACATTATTTTCTGTAAGGATGGGGTGTCTGTATAAACCAACCTTTCCTTTATGCTTAAAGAAGCCACAGAGGATAACATTCATCAGTCCATGCAATTTCCTGTTTTCTTTCCAAACTGTACTAATAAGGGCGAATATGTGCTGCACCTTCTTGAGGTTTGCTAAACAACATTTTTGTCTTCACATAACAAAACAATACAGGAAATCTGACCAGTTGTCTGTGTCTTTTTCCCCGTACTGCTTAAGGAAGCTCTCTCCAGAATTACTCTGGCTAAATAAATTACTTACTGTATTTCGCTGATTTGTTCTCTAAAAGGTTTGGAATTGCCTCATCCTCCTAGAGCCCACTCTACCAGATTTATGGCTACTTCATCTGCTCTCTTCTGTAGAGCTTCACTTGACGATATCTGTGCGGCAGCCACTTGATTGAAGACTCATACCTTTCTTACACATTACAAATTGGATATTGTCTCCAGAAGCAGAGCTTCTTTTGGTTCGACAGTGCTCTGGCCTCCTAAGAGCTATGTAGCTAGGGACTCTGACCCATCAGTGAGGAAGAATGAAAAGGATAACATCATATTTAGAAGTTATGTACTTACCATAACTCTGCATTTGTGCTGTCCATTTTCATTCTTCCTCACCTTCCCTCCGAGCCATCCTCCAGCCCTGTCACTCCTAGAAGAATCTTTGGATGTTTTTCAAACAATAACATTCCAGGTTTGAGCCTCAGCCTTTTCTTATATCTGTCCTGTTTATGCAGTGGGCAGTAAGGCAGCAAACTTGATCTTTGGGGTTGGGGTTGAAAGCATTATGGGTAGAGAGAAGAACCTCAAGCTTTGGATCCTAGTTTTGTAAATGCGGCCGAGTCGGATCCGAGGGTTGGATCTGTTACTCATATGTGAGGAAGAATGAAAATGGACAACACAGATGCCAGGATATGGTAAGTACATAACTTCTAATTGGGAATAGATGCAACTTATATGACAATTATTTGATATTTAGAGACATTTTAGCCAGTTTATAGGGAAATTAAAGGAAAGATTGTATAATACAAACAGGAACTGCAATACGAAGTGAAAGAAAAAAATGAGTTATGGCATATTTAGACTCAATGGAGAGAAATTAATTGAAATAAGGAAGTGAGTGAAGAAGGTAGAGTAATGATGTGTAAGGTATGAATAGGTACTTGTTCATATTTATGTATATAGTTTTTTCTTGCTCAACCCCAGGATAGAGCTAGATTTTGGCTAAGAAGTCTTTCTGAATGGTTTTAAAGGTCTGGTGTGAGGGCATTGATCTGATGGATGTTGTAAGGAGTTCATACCTTAGCAGCATGGTATGAGTACAGACCATGCAGATCAGGTTTGATAGGTTTGTGTGCAGACAGTTGTTTTTGGTCACTGACTCATAATGCCCGATTGTAAACGTAGTTGTGTAGAATAGTATTTATTGGTGGACAAGCAGATTGAGTTATGCTTTTTAGCGCTATACAGTGATAACTTCTGAAAGAGTTATTTGCTGCAAATGTATCCACTTTTTTATAGCATTTTCAAGTTTGACTTTTGTGATACCTGAAGGTTAGTAAAGATGGGAGAACCATGAAGTAGTGAGGGAAGGCGATATATAATGGGAAGTTTAGTTGTTGCGCTGGTGAGAATATTTTTGGCTGTGTAAAGCATCCCTAGTTTTTGGTTATTTTTTTAATGTAGTTTTGTATATGCAAGTCAAATTTAAGATTTTCTTCCCTAATAATGTGCTATGAGAAGTGACTTTAATGATTGTATTATTAAGAGAGAAGATTTTAAATTTTGTTTTTTCATGATAGAGGGATTTTGGGAAAAGTAGTAAGTTTTGTGTGTGTGTGTGTGTGTTGAGCACGAGTTGTGACTTGCAAAGCAGAATTTTACTGGATTTTAAAGCTTCTTGAGTATTTTTTGGAGATGTGTTAGGTTGTCACATGTGCTTATGAGTGTGATGCCACCTGCATATTATGTTAGGGAGGCCAGTTGCATGGATGTGTGGAGGGTGGTAGTGCAAATGTTAAAGAGGAGAGGACCAAGCTGGAAGAGCCTTGTGGTACACTGGTTGTTACTGGGAGGAATGGAGAGAGGATGTAATGCCATTTTACTAACTGATAGGTAGCTTTTGAACCATAGTAGACCTAGCGAGATCTTTAGAAATAGAAATTTGCTGTGACAAATTGTGTCAAAGTCTTTAGATAAGTCTAGAAATAAGGAGGAGACTAGTTTGCTGTTATTTCTAGCTTTACTAACAGTATCTATAAACTTTATAAGTGCATTGTTAGTACTATGGAATGGATGGAAGCCACGTTGTGTGGGGGATAGGAGTTCTTTCTGCAGGAGGTAGTGTAACAATAGTTTGTGAATATTTTGAATACATTTTTCAAGTGTTTTGGAGAGGGGAATAAAATTGCTATAGGTCTGAAGTTAGTGATGTATGTTGAATTTCCTCCTTTGTGTAGAGGGCTGATGTCTTTTTTTTCAGAGTGAGAGAACATAGGATTCCTGGTTTGACCTATTTATCAGGACTGAGGCAGGATAGCAATGCTATCTGCTGCTGTGTTGATGTGCTTGATTTGAAGGCCATCATCTGAAGTAAAGTTGGTTTAAGTGTAGTTTTATATAGGATGTGGACATAGGTTTGAAGGTGAAAGTGAATGTGGTGATAATATTGCTGTTGGGCAAGGTGGGGATTGGATGTTGGGAAATCTTTGGTTAAGGATGTTATACTATCTGTGAAATAAAACTTGAATTCTATTGCATTTTTGAGTGGTGAGGTATTAGGAGAGGGGTTAGGGTTGAATTTTTAGCATGTGTGTAAGATTTCTTTATTGGCTGACCATTTAGGGTTTTGTTTAATATTGTTCTGAAAGTTGTTATAGTATATATTATTTTGTCGTAATTTATTTGCTTTTTAGCATGGTTGTTGAGCATTCTGAAGTTTTAGTGATATTGTGGTGGTTTATATTTTTGCCATTCCTTCCATGTTTTTCTCCATCCTGCATTAACATTCTACTTTTTTGATAGCCAAATTGTATTATTTGTTTTTGTTTGGTCCTTCTATGAGGCACAAGGCTATTTCAGATATTTAGGGAAGTTGTATTGAATTCATTTACAGCATTATCTAAGGGGAGGATTTTTAGGATGCTCTAATTAATACATGATAAGATAGTGGTGAATATTTCTGAGTTAAACCTGGACAGGTTGTGTGTTGTTTTGTAAATATGCTGTATAAACGGATGTGTGAGATGCCTAATTGCAAAGACTGGGAGATTCAGAGAATCTGACATTGTACCTGTGGTGGTGAATTTGCAAGGGTCTCATACTAAGATCCAGTCAAATAAGAAGTTTGATATTTTGCTACAGTCTGTAGGACTATTAATTAGTTGTGTAAAAGCGTATTAATCCATGCAGGATGTATGGGTATTAGAGGTTACATCCAACCATTGGCATTGACATTACCTAGTAATATGTTTTTGTCTGGTGGAATTGATATAGATATCCAGTGTAGGATATATTCCAGTGCAGCTGTATTGTCACCAGGAGGGATATAAAGGATAGTAATACATATTTGTTCTCTGCTGAATTAAAGTTTGGATATGTTTTTCTTGTAGAGGGAGATGTGGTAGTTGCTGGGAAATACTAAAGCAATGCCACCACTTTTCCTTTTTATATGATCATTATGGATGATATTGTAGCCAAATGGTGCAATTTCTGAGTTATTTATGCTGGGTGTAAGCCAAGTTTCAGTTATAACGAGACTCTCAGGCTGTATGTTGGGTAATCCCGGCATATAGTTCAGCACTTTTATTGCTTAAGCTTCTAATGTTTTTGGCATCAAAAGTTAAATTACTGGGGTTGAGGACTGATCATTATGGGGTTAGAGTAGTGTGTTCAAGAGATTTGTCTTAATGTTGGTTGTAATAGGTGGGGCCAGGATTAAGGTGAATGTATCGTCTTAGGAGTATTTTAGTATATCTGGGTATTATTGATTCTCACTTTTATTTATTCATTTATTTATTTTTGTGAGTATTTTTCCACTTAATTTTATTTTGATTTGAGTTGAAATGGAGTTAGTCTATATTTGGGGTAAAAGTGAGGAACATCATTAAATAGATTTGGTGCAATATGTGCAGAGAGTTTAGATAGGAAGTATGGATAGGTGGTTGGGACAGAGCTGGAGAGATGTTGAGAGCTATTATTGAATGATGGTGGGATAAGATACGGTTCAGGAGGAGGAGGAATGGAATAGAGGGATAAGCTGGGGTGTAGTGTGATTAAGTAAAGGAATCTGTATTTTTTTTATGGCAAGTAGTAGGGAAGTAGGAATGAAGAAGGAAGCAAGAAGTTGCATGGCTGTAGGATATTTGGTGGAAATATAGTCTGAAAGCTGGTAGAAGGTAGGTAGGAATAAAGTATTTCATATGAAGGAAGTTAGGTTGTCCTGGTATCTTTTATGTTTCTGAAATGTGAGAAATGGAAGGGTTTGAAAGGATAGAGTATGAATATATAGTTAAGATATGAAGTAGGGAGGGTTTATTTGGTGAAAGTAGAATTTGAAATGTTGAATAATAGATAGGTACTGTTAGACAGAGGTCTGAGTATAAATGGTTGTAGTGCAAAGCAGTATGGGAGGGAGAAAGATTGCTGAGAATGATGCTAAATGTTAGTTGGAAGTTGAGAAAAAGGAAAATACAAACAGGAGTGTTTGTATGACAGTAGTAAGGTTGTTTGAGAAGAGTTAGAGAATGGGTGTCATGGTGAAATGTCTGTGTAAGAAGTATAATGGTAGAGTAAGAGGGGGTGTGTGGGAATTGGAGTAGGGGAAGTGAATATAAGCTGAGTAGAGCAGGATTCCCCTCAGGTCCATTATTATAGAGAGCAATCAGTTTATAACCAGTACAAAGCAGTTAAGGAGGCACAAAGTAAAACAGGTTTTCTTTCATTTACTGAATGCAAAAATCAGGAAGCTAGGGAGAGTAAGTAACTGGCATGTAAAGTATAATCTGTTGGTCAAGAGAAATGCAAGAATTACATCTTTGGTGGGGAATATCACAGCCACTTTCCAGTACAGAGCAGGCATGTAGCTGACTAAAGTTAATACACAGGAAGGCTTTTCATTTTCTACTTGCTTACACTACACAGTGACTAAGTTCTCAGTGAAAACTTTTAGGAGTTGTGCCTTTTTATTTCATATTTAGTATATACTTCGGAAGCTTTGCTGTACTGAATTCCAGTTAATGGAGAAAAGGTTTACGTTAGTCTAGTGGAACTTCTGGATTAGGTTTAATTAATGAGGTCTTCTTTTCTAATTATTTTATAATGTATTATTTCTTGATCGTGTAAGTTCCACAAGGCTAGTGACCTCTTGTCAGTTGAGGAGGTATTTGTATTTCTATAGGAAATTTGGGCAGGGCATCACAAACCCTCCCAAACTGTTTCTGACAGGTGGCATGGGATGTTTTATAAACATCTAAGCTACCCACCTGCTCAAGCAGGTGGGGCCGTAGTTTAACATCTCACCTGAAGGATGTTAAATGGATTTTTTTTAATTGTTTAAGTAGGTGAATGAAGCGTTCTGGCTTTTTGAAGTGGTCACTATGACAGTAAGTCATAACATAAATGTTTTGACTGAAGTTCTGAAAGAGTACATGTTCTGTATTCCTATCTCATCTTCATTCTTACTCTTGGGATCGGAGCCGAGCCTTGGCTCTGACTCAGCCATACTCTAGTTCGAAAACTTCTGGTTGGCTCATGGCTAGGAGGTATCCTGTGATGCATCACTAACACAACCCAGATCTCGATTGCCGCTTATTCAGCTCAGACGTGATTCTTCTTGGCCAATTTTTCAATATCTTTGACTGATTTATTGTTGGCTAAAATAACCTTTTTGGTAGTTTAGTGTATTTTTTACAGCCCGTGTCCATTTCAGACTATTTGCTGCTTTGTTTACTTTGTGTACTATTTGTACGTTGATTGGCCATTCTTTCATTGTCCTTTTGTATCCCTGCATCGCTATCTCTTGTGCTGCTTGTTTCTCTTTCTTGTTTCCTCTCTCCTTGGGCTAGGCCTGTTTAAGTTAGAGGATCTAGTCCTCGGTTCTGTTGTTTGTCTCTCCTTGGGCTAGGCCCATTAAATTAGAGGACCTAGTCTTCGGTTCTGTTGTCGGTTTCTCCCCGGGCTAGGCCCATTTAAATTACAGGACCTAGTCCTCAAGTTATCTCTTTCTCCTCTTAGGGCTAGGCCCGTTTAAGTTAGAGGACCTAGTCCTCTGTTTGCCTATTTGTCTGTATGGTGCTTTTCTATCTGTTGAATAGAGTTATTGTGTTTTGTTATTAGTGGTTTTTGCACTATGTCAAAAGATGCTAAGGATCATAATCCTTTGGGCTTCAAAAAGTGTACTAAATGTGCCCAGAAAATGTTCTTGACAGATGGGCACAATTTGTGTGTTTACTGTTTGGGGGCTGTCCACCTCCACGAGTCTTTCCTGTTTTGTCATGCATTCAGTCTTCATGTTCTTCAGGAGAGGAAGAACAAACTTATTTTGAAAGGACTATTGAAACATTCCTTTGAGGAGGAATTGGCATCTTCATTATCCAGCTCTAAATCTCCTTTCTCTTCTAAGAAAGACAGACCAAAAGCTACAAAAAGGCAGCCTCCCACCCATTCTGTGTCGTCAGAGCCACCAGACAAAATTACCAAAGTGACTACACCCTCATCGGTTCCACTGGTTTCGGTCCCAGGAGCTACGGAGCCGATAACTGACACTACATCTCGGAGCTGGTCAGCTGAACTCCGACCGGTTTCCCCGACTCTTAGGTCGCCTATATTCCAGTGATCTAGATGCCCCACTCTGTGTTCCAGGTCCTCTAGGAGCCTTTCGGATGAGGACGTTGAGAGAGTGGTGCGTAGACTGCTTCAGACTTCGGCACTGGCAAATTTACTTTCGGCACCATCCCAGTCTGCTCTGAAACCTAATGTGCCCTCACACCCTGTCAGTGTTCCTCCTCCGAGCTTCTCTGAGCCTTCGGAGCCAGAGTTATCGGTGCCTCGGGTTGTGGAAAGGGCAGTTCCAGCTACCTCAGTTGGTTTCCCAGTTCCGATATCCACTCCGACCCTTTCGGTGCCATCCGTGGTGTCTAGGGTCCTCAGTTCTCTGGTCAGGCCTGAGGGGGACACTTCAAATTGAACTTCTTCGGTTCCGAGCCTACCTCTCGGTGCTTAGGCGTGCGTGAGCTTGGACCCCACATCTGCCTCAGAGCCCATCTCCTCAGCGGAGAGGACTGCTTCTGCATCTTTGGAACGGAGGGCATCCTCAGAGCCAGGAGAATCGGCCTTCGAGGTGATGAGGAGTGTGCTGTCCAGGTCTTCAGTTTCAACCAGAGGTACCGACATTCTTCCCCCTGAAGCGCCGACTTCAGTCTCGGCTCCCTCTTTCTCCCAACACAGCAGAGACTCGCAGCCTCAGGGAAACCTCCATGGGTGGTCCCCAGTCTTCCCAGATCTCCCCAGAATATCTTTCTGAGGAGCCACCTAGGAAGAAAACTTGTAAGAGGAAACATGTTTATTCCCCTGATGAGTCTATTAGATTGGACACTGACCTCGAGGAGTCCGAAGGGTCTCTCTGAGGAGCCACCTAGGAAGAAAACTTGTAAGAGGAAACATGTTTATCCCCCTGATGAGTCTATTAGATTGGACACTGACCTCGAGGAGTCAGAAGGGTCTCCCAGGTCATCCTCTGATTATATCTCATTCGCAGATATTCTTGAGATCCTGAAACAGAGAGGCGGCTGGCCCACTACATCCCTTCTGATGAGGAGTCAGTGTACCTGAAGGCTTTTGGGTCTCAACCCTCCACCGTTTGACGAGCTACTGGATCTAGTGAGTCGAAAGGTGTGGGGAATCTCCTGATTCTGAGGAACCAGTTCCTAGAAGACCAAATAAATTTTTGTCAGCACCCCAGGGCAAGGACTTTCCTACTAAGGGCGTTCCAGTAGATGCCATGGTGGTGGCAGCAGCCACCAAAAAGGAACTTGCCGAAACTTCCTCCACTGTCCATCCACCGAACAAAGAGTCACGAACGATGGATAGGTTTGGGAAGCGTGTCTTTCCTTCAGCGGCTTTTACACTTAGATCGCTAAACTACCTGTCTCATTTCACAAGGCTCCAGTGAGATCTCCTAAAAGAGCTGGGAGATACTCTACAGGATAACTTGTGATGCGGTATCTCAGAAGGTCAACGCACAGATGTCTACCCTGAATTCTGTTGTGAACTCCTCCATGAGGCTGATATCTTACGCAGCTGATGGAGCGAGTAGGGCAGCAGGTTCAGGAGTTTCTCTTAGGAGACACTCCTGAATGCCTTTGTGTAACTTTGCAGAGGCCTTTAAGTCAACGGTTACCAATGCCCCCTTTGACGGATCCTCATTGTTCGGTACCAAGGTAAAGGACACACTCACCAGGTGCGAACAGGAAGGAAAAACTTTGTCTGCCGTGGGTGTCCATTTTTCCGTTCCTTCTAGACCCTATTCCAAAGGGCAGAAGGGCGGTAAAATGTGGTTCAAAAAATCTCAGAGGTTTTTTCAGGATGCACAAAGTGATTCCTTCTCCAGAGGCTGAGGAGGAGGAAATAATGGTAGATGCCACCCTAGAGGCAGAGGAGGTCCACAGAACCAGGGAGACCGTGATTCCATTCATGGTCGTACCTATCGGCGCTCCTGAAAGGAGGCCCGACTGCACATCTCTGGAGCCAGTCGAGGGTCGTATTTCTTTATACCCAGCAGCCTGGCACAATATCACTCAAGACAAGTGGGTAATAAAGATAATTACTAGAGGTTACCATATTCCCTTCTCTTCTCCACCCCCTCGGACCAGACAAATCCCAGATGTGCCACCCAATCACAGGGATTCAGCAACTCTAGAAATCCAAAAGTTGCTCATAAAGAGAGCCATCCAACCCGTCCCCGTAGACCAAGTAGGATTAGGGACTTACTCCAGATTCATTTTGGTGCCAAAAGGAACAGGGGACATGAGACCCATTTTGGATCTCAGCAAATTGAACGAATCTGTACAAAATCCAAGTTCCGAATGGTCACCTTACAGTCGATACTCCTGTTGTTAGAGAAAGACATTTGGATGTGCTCCATAGACCTCCAAGATGCATACTACCATTTCAAAATGGACAGGGCATCGAGGAGTCACTTATCCGTCTGACTGGGAACCAGTCATTATCAGCTCCGTGTCCTGTCCTTTGGTCTCACCACAGCCCCCAGGGTGTTCACCAAATGCATGGCTGTGGTTACGGCTCATTTGAGACGTCAGGGATTCCAAGTGTTTCCATATCAGGATGACTGGCTCCTGACTGCCACCCCCAGGCATCTACTGTTACAGGCCAGGGACGTTACCATTTCAACTTGCCTGCAGTTAGGGATTTCAGTAAATTGGCAAAAATCTGCATTATCACCCTCTCAACATGTGAATTTTATTGGCGCTGAAATAAACACCATTTCAATGAGGGCTTTCCTTCCCGTAGAAAGAATTCAGAGCCTAAGGGAACAAGTCCTGAGTTTACTTCCTGTAAGGAAAGCGAAAGAAAAAGTGGTGCTCAAGTTGTTAGGGACAATGGCTTCGACAATAACACTAGTTCCATTAGCCAGACTGCACATGAGGGTCCTGCAGTGGTTACATTTTGCACAATGGTCACTGCAGTATCTACCTCTTTCTCACCCCATCCTTGTAACAGATTTGTGCAAGCAGGATCTTCGCTGGTGGACCCAGGCCAGCAATCTAAACACAGGCAGACCATTTGCCCCCCCCCCCCAGTTGCCATTGTGACCATAGATGCCTCCCAGATGGGGTGGGGGGCATTATCTAGGGAGAACAGTCCAAGGCACTTGGCAGGAACACGAGGCTCATTTGCATATCAACATCTTGCACTTCACAGCTTTCTCCCTCTAGGGACGATTGTGATCCACTTGGACAATATGTTGGTGGTGTGGTACATAAACAAACAAGGAGGGACCAAATATTACCCCCTCTGCAGAGAAGCCCTTCGAGTGCGGGAGTAGGCAGTGTCTTTGCAGCACTTTCTGGTCGCAACGCATATCCCAGTGAAATCCAACGTCATAGCCGACAGGCTCAGCAGGGCTATTCTGATGCCTCGCGAGTGGTCTCTGAACATACACATTGCAGAACAAATCTTTTGCAAATGGGGTCAGCCTTGCTGCAATCTGTTTGCCACCCTTCTCAATGCCAATTGCAGCAGCTACTTTACCCTGATTCCCCTGGATGGGGAGACTGCAAGAGATGCACTCGTTCATGATTGGCCCTTGGTACTTCTCTATGCTTTCCCTCCTTTCCCCCTCATATCGAAGGTAATTCAGAAAGCAATATCCTTGGGAAGCAAAATGATCCTAATTGCTCCTTACTGGCCTTGACAGATTTGGTTCCCCTTTCTCAGACCTCATTTAATGGACGAACCATGGACTCTGGACCCAGTGCCAGATTTGCTGACCCATATGTCAGGGGTGTTCCATCCCTCGCTCCACACCCTCAACTTGACAGCTTGGCTGCTGCAATTCCATGCATAGTCAGTCTCCTGACATTGTACACATTCTGATATCCTCTCACAAACCTTCTACCAGAAAAACTTATACCAGTAAATGGAAAAGATTCTCCTTTTGGGTCCGTGAGAGAAACATGGATCCTTACACAGCTCCCATTTCTGCCATTTTAGACTTCCTTTCTCAGTTATTCAACCAAGGTTCAGCAGCTGCCGCTATTAAAGTTCAATTGCCAGCAATTTCCACCTTTCATTTGGCCAATGAACCTAATCTTATGGCTCATAGGTTGTGTAAAGCCTTCCTTAAAGGGACCACCTTGTTAAGACCCCCAGTCATGGATCCGGTGGCACCATGAGATTTGAACTTTGTTCTCCATAAACTTACGTCAAGCCCTTTCGAACCTTCAGCTACATGTGACCTCAAGTTTTTATCTTGGAAAACTATATTTTTAGTGGCCATCACCTCTGCAAGAAGGGTCTCTGAACTGCAAGCTCTTTCCATTAAGCCCCCTTATTTGGTGTTTCACAAAGATAGGGTCTCCTTATGGACAAACCCTTCCTTTATTCCTAAGGTTTCTTCTCAAGCCAATATTAATCAGTCTATTGAATTGCCTGTATTCTTCCCTAATTTTTCTAACAAGGCAGAGTACAAATTTCACCAGCTGGATGTGCATAGACAATTGCATTTTTATCTGGACAGAACTAAAGATTTCAGAAGGTCAGATCAATTGTTTGTTTCCTTTTCAGATACTAGGAAGGGCCTTCCATTTTCTAAAGTCACATTATCTCACTGAATTTCCAGCTGTGTTTCCTTTGTCTATTCATCCAGTGGCAAAGATCTTTCCTTCAAGGTGAAAGCTCACTCTACCAGGTCTGTCTCTACCTCGGCAGCTTTTCAGGCTAAAATTCCAATAGACAACATTTGTGCTGCAGCAACATGGGCTTCACGTCATACATTCATTACTGACTATAAATTGGATATGGCTTCCAGGAACAGGTCTTCCTTTGGTTCCACAGTACTCAATTCCAGTGAGCCATCCAAGGTGAAGGTGCGAGGGGCGCTGTCCCAAAAGTAAGAATGAAGGTGAGATAGGACTACAGAACATAAGAAGTTATCTACCTACCATAACGTTAAATGTTTGTAGTCCATCTCGCCTTCATTCTTACGAACCCACCCTCCTGCCCCCTCAGTAAGGACCTGGGGGTAGAGTGTCTCCTGTTTGTTGGGTATGTTAGTCCTTTCGACTTGGTTTATTCTTTGTCTCTGTATGGATTTCCTCACAGCAAATAAGATGTGGGTTGTGTTAGTGATGCATCATGGAATACCTCTTAGCCACGAGCCAACCAGACGTTCTTGAGGTTCGGCTCCGATCCCAAGAGTAAGAATGAAGGCGAGATGGACTACAAACATAGAACGTTATGGTAGGTACATAACTTCTTTTTCCCTCCTTTGAGGAAACCAGTATATGTCCTGCACTGAGATACACTGATGTTGAAAAATCATTGTGGTTCCTTTCAGTGATGCTTGCTCTTTTTAATCATTGAGGTGTCACACATCTCTAATCTGAAAAGAGTTTTCAGTGTTTAGTCTTTTTTAAATCTTCACTTCCATTGACTATTTATTGTTTGACCGAAAAATAAAAATGCCTCTTTTGTTTTCATTATGTAATATTCTGTAAAAAAAAAAAAAAAAAGAATGTGAATCCGTTACACAAACACTCCTGAAGTGCATTGTATCACAGTGTTATTTCTGTTTTAGCCCTTATAACATCATCATCTGCGAACATTTTTAAGTGTCCATTCAGGCTACAAAACATCATAGGCAGAGAGTTTTGTGTCTTTTTCTAAGAAAAGACCGATTGTTGGGAAATGTTAAAAAGAAATATACAGTTGAGCATGCAGTCTGGGGAGGTTACTTATCTGGTTCAAGAAAGTGTAGGCTTCATTGGCTGTGGATTCTGGGACATTTCCTATGATGTGCTGACTTCCAATGTCAGGGAATAAAAGTCAGTTTTATTGATAATGGAGGAGCTTGTGCTGGCTGTCGCTAACTTTTTCAGACAAGCACATGTCTGTGTGTTGATAGAGGACCAGACATCGGTTTGCCCAAAATAGTGTTAGAAATGCAAGAGCTTTAGCTGCATGTTTTTTTGGGAGAAAAGTCACAGTCTTTCAAGGAGCATGTTTTCCTAGTTCAGAGGCATGTCTCCACTTTTCTCCCATTGCTGGTATAAGTTGCAAAACATTAGCAGAGGACATACTGTGAGCATCCACAGAGAGGTCTGTTGTACCTATGCTAACACGTTACGGGGGGTAATGTATTTTGGAGTTTTGGCTTTTAAGCAGTCATCATCTGTGTCTGGTCCTATGAAGGCACTTCACAAATCCTGAATAAGGAGCCCTCCGTATTCATCAGGTGATAATAAGTATAGCCTTAAAATCTGAGATAGGGAGATCTGTCCTCATAAATAATGAGGAATAAATCTGCCAGTCTTTTATCTCCTTAGCATCAGAAACCTTTACAAGATTTCTGGCTTGTCCCCTTTCACCCATTATGCTCTGCCAACAAACTTCCAAGATTTATTTTGCCATGTATAAGTGTGTGGATCAGAGCAACATGTTTAGGTTATGTGAAATAATTTTTTCTGTTGTTTTGTGAAAAAAAATCCAGTTTGTCATTTGGTATTTTCCTGTTATTTTCTGCATGTTCCGTCTTAACTGCTGAGGTTTTTAGGTCAATCTGTTCCAGTTATCTCTGGTTTTGTTAATGTTTTCTCCTCTTTTCTCTTCTCAACCCTATTCACTGATTTGTTTTTGTCTCACTCCAACAGATAAGTGCACTGCCAAATTGGAGTTTTTAGACTTTTGTTTTCCGTCTTTAAAAATATGTAGTTATTACCTTTTTTCAGAGACATTTTTCTTAATGTCCTTGACTCTGTAAGTATGCACTTTGGGTGCTTCTTGTTACTTTTTTTTACTTACACAGTGTTTTGTGGTTAACTTCTATTTTACTGTTAGTTTTTAAGTTTGTCATTTTGTTAGCATGGATGGAAATCCTTTAAAAATGTAAATGTGGGAATAAGATCCCACTGCAGGACAGGACATATTTGGACATATTTTGTTTAGGAGAAAAGGATTTTGGTGGGAAATATGAAATATGTGAGTTTTTTTAAAACTGCTGTTAAACTAAATAAAATGTTTCCATTCCAGATGGGGCTTTAACCTTGACCTCCTTCTTCAGCTTCTTCAGATTGATTCCTTCAAACTGGAGCTGAGCCTACAGTAAAGAAATCTAAACACAAAGCTAGATAAAGGGAATATAAGTGAAAGTGGATAAAACTGAAAAAGGTAATAAAGACAGAGGTGACAAACCCAGAGATTCATATTCAGGTCCTACATCAAAAAGCCCAGCAAAAAAAAAAAGAAAGACAGAGGCAGCTTTCATTTGCTCTTTTGCCTTCTGAGGTATCCACATTTCTGGTTAATGTGGTGTCAGAGCCTTCTGCAAGAAAATGAATTAGAACTGATGGGGTTTCTTCATTTTCATGTATTAAAGTAAGGAGTAAGTTGCTTCCTTCTGGACCTTCATCTTACAAGTCTTACTGTGGCCCACCGAAGCCTTTCGATTCC
Organism: Protopterus annectens; assembly: GCF_019279795.1. Taxonomy (NCBI): domain Eukaryota; kingdom Metazoa; phylum Chordata; order Ceratodontiformes; family Protopteridae; genus Protopterus; species Protopterus annectens. The sequence goes on from NC_056728.1 coordinate 388,446,483, forward strand.
TATTGAGCTTGACATAGAGAGGACGGTGGAGGTGTTTTACAAGGTCCAGCAAACGACCACTATAGACTGTTCCCTCTCTGGTAGCAGTACTGAAAGTAGCCTATTTTCTTATGATTTTCTGCAAGTCATTCTAGGTTCTTTTCACCCATTCTTGTCCAGGCTTCGGCCCTAGTGAGACCAAGTTTCACAAACATTAGCAGTGACATTAACAGAAGTGTCAACATTGTTTGTGATGTTGGCTTTGGAGTAATAGTCCTTTGGGGTGATGCTTGACTTTGCTTCTGGTGCAGACCATGTCACCATGCCACAAGCACTGAGGAAGCTTTTGGTCTCAGGGCTCAGGATTGGCCCGTCCTTGTAGGTAGGTACTTATTCTGTACTGCTGATGTCTTTGAGGTTTTCCAGCCTTTTGGGCCAGTGCACTCAGAATCATCCTCAGGTTTGACTGATGTCTCATTCTTGATGGTTAGAGCTAATGCTGGCCCCAGTAAGCTTTGTCTCAAGACTGTGGGGTCAGTGGCTTCACTCTTAACATTAATAACGACAGGGCAGATTGAGCTACATTTACTGTCCTAAGCTCCTACATTGACATTTGACTTGTATCAGAGTTATTCCATTGCATAGTACTTTAGCAAAGTATCCACTTTCTGATCAGGACAGAGAAATTAGTGGCACCTTGCAAGATAGCTGCCATTTCAGTGGTGCAGTTCAGTCTTCTTAGTTGCCCTGAGACCAATCATTATGTTTGCATAGCAAGAACAGCAAGTGTAAGAGAAGGCCCTTGCATTTTCCCCCAGAGAGTCCCCCATTCAAGATATTGATGTGGTTGAGAGTGCTAATTTCCCGTCATCTCTCCATGATCCAAAGTTTTAGGAGATTTTAGAAATGATGAAACAGAGTGGAGAATGGCTTGCAGATCCCACAACATGTTCTTAACACGTCCTGCAGAGGCGTTCAATGTTCCCAGCCTTTTTTTCCTTGGGAGGTTCCCCTCAGTCAACAAGATGCTATGGCTAGTGACTAAATTGAAGTGGGAAAATCCTGACGTTGTAACACCTTTTTCAAGATGAACAGATAAAATCATACAGCCTTCTAGACTACCAAGCCAGATTCCATTGTTGTGGTAATGGCTATTAAAAAGGCTCCTGCTTAACACATTCCTATTGTTCATCCCTGGTTCATGATTCTGAGGTAGTGAATCAAGTGAACAAATATGGAAAATGAGTATGCCTGTCCTCCATGTTTTTTTTGAGTGAGGTAAACTTTTACATATATTTCCAGTGAGTGCCAGAAATAAGTCAGTTTCCGTAAAGATATGCTGTATAAAGACTGCAAGTTGCAGTCTCAGATGGTAGCTATGTCATTCACTGCAAATCTGACCATGCAGCGTTTCCATAATTCTGTGGATGGAAAGGGCAGAGCAGAAGGCATTTGCATATCTGTGCACTGTCATACCTGCCTCCATGTTGAAGATGCTAATTTGACCTTTATCAATGTCCTTTTAATAAGTAAACAGTCTTTGTGTTGTCAGTTAAAAGTAATCTGAGAATATGGAAAATAAGAGAGAACAGGGTCCTCCTGGTGGGAAATTCCCATCTTCCCAATACCTTTTTTCTGTAGCATGCACCAGAGCTCATGACAGCTTTGGTTTTGCATAACCAAGAGCAAAGGAAGTTGAGGATGTAGGAGGAACCACGATGGTCCTGATAACTTCCAGATCAGTTACCATCCCACAGGTGGCAATATTTTTTAGAACCGGGGACCCATTAACCCCCCTTCAGTAGAGGGAGGAGGATGCAGTCTAATTCCTGAGACTTTGCCTATGTGCCCACTCTGGTGGAACAAGAGTTGTCTCTACCTTCACTTTCCTGCAGGGCTCCCATTTCCTGAAATCCCATTCAGTCAAAAGAATACAGGAAGAGAAGAATTAAACTTAAAGTCCTTCTGCATGGTCACAATACACTCAATTCTTCCTTCACTGTTAGGAGAATACTGTACTGTATATGCTGCTTGGAGCTCCATAATGATCTTCCACGAGAAGATCTTTTGGGAGGAGGGCGAGTCCAAGAGTTCCCTAAACATTCAGGTAAGATCTATGGATAGGAGCCAGATGGTTTAAGATCTGCTTTATACTCTGCCCTGATCCCAGAATTCCTATAGCCCTACATTGGCCTTGATAAGTTTGGTATCCTCTGCTTTGAATCGTATTCTGTAGAAGCATCTGCTTCTGAGTTCTTTAAGAATGCTGTTTTCCCACAAATCCAGACAATCTCACCCAAACCATGTCTCTCTTTTGTCTAACGGCATGGTTGCTGCAGTTCCAGTAATGGCCAGTAGTACTCCTCATCCGGACAGTGTAGTGCAGATCCTTACCTTTGCATAGGGAACCTACTCAAGAATAGCATATATGGATACATTTTTATGTATGAGCTTCTGCAGGATACTTGCATTTCCTTACATCTGCAGTACTACCCATATTAGACTGTCTGTCACATTTTTGGCGTATGGTTAAGATACTACATCATTAAACTTAATCAGCGAACTACATTCTTATCTCTGTTCTACTTGAAATTTTGCAAGGCACTCCTCAGAGGTACTTTCTAATCCATCATCATACCAGGGATTCTCTCTGTCCCTGTTTTTTCTACTTTGTGTAAGAAAAACTGACTCTTCATCCCTTTGCACTATCCCCCAAAGCAGAACTGAAGTACGTGCTTGTATATTCATACAAGTACAATCTGAGTTGCCAATATCTCAGGAAAATGGGAGTTACTGTAGAACTTATGCATAATGCCGGTTGTCTTCTCTTCAGTCCTGGGAAGCCATATGCTTGTGCTGACATGTGTCAGCATAACACTGAGGAACTTATTGAGTATCTGTGAGGTAAAAGTATGAGACATACCCTGTGCATCCTCAGTTGGCTTCTGATGTGTCCTTTAGCTATTCTAGTAAGATATCTGCATGCTTCATATCCACAGGTGTAGGAAGACTACACATTCCCAGAAGTTCAACATGTAGTGAAATATGTTAGCAGTATTGTAGATAATATTCCCATGCATTATCTTGTTATTCATAAAAGTGTGGTAAACAGACACTGTTGGTGATGGCTACGAGCAGTAGGTTTGGAAGGATGCACAACCAAGTCAACACAGTCAGTGGTAGAGCAGTACAGTGCTGCTCAACACAACCTTTTGCAGTTGCCAAGATGTCTGCTATCTGCTGCTCTGATATATTTTGCCTGCTTTTCCTCTCCTGAGTACCAAGCAATCCCTTTGCATGACATCTGCTCTGCTGAGTATGAAGTAATTTTTAATCTGCTTCATTTACATATTGTTATGCACTCATTTCCTGCTGTCATTAAAATCTGTTAATGCACTGATTTACTTGAGTTTTTAATACTTTGTTTTGCAAATACTTACACACCTGCCAGCTATGGTTTGAGTAGTGGAAACATTTTATGTGTTACCGAGAAACGTACAAATGTCTCCTGTGTACATAATATACAGCTTGTCTGTGAAGTCCAGTCATAGTGTGTGCCTGGTTAGTTTCATTTTTTTTTGAGAATATTGCATGATTGTTATAATCTGTTAACTCATTCCTTAGTAAACATTTCAAAGAACTGTTTCATCTTACTTGGACTATTTTTTTTTTATATTTAAGTAGTCCATTTCTTCTTTGCTAAGTAAGTTTAGTTTTCTTTATTTTGATGTTTCTTCAACATTAGTTATATTGTGAAGATACTGTTGTAAGTAAATAAAACTCTTAGGCGGCAAGTTGAAATTATATGTTATTATGGACTATACAGGTTATGTTAGGAATGATTATATTTCAACCTGCATGTTTTTTCTTTTTTAATCAATGTTTTGGATTCAGCTTTGTTTTTTTTTTTTTTTTGACCAGACAGCCTTATTTCTAAAGAAAAATGTATATGCAAGGCTTCATTTAATGTTATTCAGATTCAGTGTTTTTCTCAAGACAGTTATACATCTTAGGAGATGTATGCAGTAGTGTAGGTTCTTTCATGTCCCTGAGTTTTTGTACTGTGAATGTGGTAAAAAATGTCTATGTAATTCTGGGCTGTAACAATATTTATGCAGTTGTTTCTTTAATATGTTGCTTGCTTCAAACATCCATTCATTCGTAATTCTGTTACCTGCATATTTCGTTTAAGGGTCATGGGGAACTGGAGCCTGTCCCAGCAATCGTTGCAGAAAGCACCGTCAGACTGTCATAGGACATACAAACAGACAGACAGAGCAACACACACACAAACACAACACATTCATCTGCTGGTAATTTGGTGGAGCATTTGTTTTCATATGGGGTGTCTTTCTGATGTGGGAGAAAACTGAAGTACCTAGTGCAAATACACAGCAACCTGGTGGGTAAGCTTACAAAGTGCCAAAAATCAGAGCGGAAAACCACCTAGTGTAAAGTAGCACCGCAAAGCACTTTGCCATCTTTTGCTCAAATATGTTAGTTAACAAGACCATTTCAATATGTTTTGCTCATTATTATTGATCATATTATATATTTTCATAATACATGATTTATGGTGCTGTTATGGCTTTTGTCAAACAGCATTCACTTTTGTTCAGTAGATTTTGATTTGACTTCTCTTTCTGATAAGCGGGTACTTGTTTTTCTTTACTGTCTCTCTCTAGTAGGACGAGGTGTTGCCTGGAAATTTATAATAATGTTATGATTTATTATTACTGTGAATCTGACCAAAATGAATAATACTGTTGCATGTAAGTATATGTCATAACATTAGATCTTCAGCCAGTGCTGTGGCATTAAAGGAAAAGACCTGACTACAGCTTAGCTGATCCAAATTCAATTAACAGCTTGGGAGTCTGAGGTGCTGGTAGAGAAGAATGGATGTGGCCATCTTGGGGAAGTGGTCATGCACTTGCACACACCTCATGGTTGGTCTCTGGTGGAAGTTGGGGACATAGAGGGGAGTGTTGCCATTACAGGGGAGTAGGCAGGGAACATTGGCTGAGTTTGTAAGGAGGTGGGACAGTATGCCAGTATGTCTCCATTGCAGGCTTGTCCCTAGATATTCTGTGAGTTTACAAGGTGGGAATGGAAAAGTTGGGCATAAAAAAGAAATACACTTCTGCAGCAGGATGATGCTGCACCAGAGTCCTTAATTGCCTCATTGGTCCTGGGTTTGGATGGTAGAGCATGGGAGAGGCTAAGGTGGCTCTGGTAGACACAGTGAACAAGGATAAGAGATAGTGGCGGACGATAGTCAGCACTAAAGACCCAAAAAGACCAAATAAACAAACAACAGGAAACCATAAATAAATAAATGTAGATCTTTGAGATTGTGTTTGTGATAGCTTCGTTCCCACCACTGAAGGACTTACTCTGGAAATCTGTTAACTTGTGTCAATGCTACATTTCAAGGAGCTTTTCTAAACTGTACCATTTTAGGAGTATCACTGAAAGATAGATTACTGTGGTGATAAATTTAATTTTTTTTACATACTGGGCTAGTCATACAGTGTAATGATGGAGTTCTTGTACATAAATTATTCTCTGCAGTTAATGTATTTTTCTGTGGCTTTAAAGAATGAGGATGCCTATCACACATTCAGGCCCACTACATTAAATGAAGGTGCTAAAGGTGGCAATGTCTCCATATTTTTCAAAAACAGTTAAGTTTCAGATTATTTAGACAAAAAAATTGCCTGTAACTCCTCCATGTCTAATGAACTATTAACAACACTCCTTATCATATCATAGATAACTATAAGACCCTGTCTACGTCCACCTTAGCACATACCTCCTACCTAACTAGCATGCAGTCCCCTATGTATTTTTTAAACACCCTTATTACATTATCCCTTAAGACGTAGATATACATACATTAATAGAAAAGAAAATAAACCATATTAATATTTTTTAATTTATATGCATTATGCATTCATTACCTACATATTTTAGAATATAAAATGCAAATACCAGCAGCCAAAGGTCACCCAGGAGAACAAAATGCAAATGTTAAAACCAAATCTCCAGGCGACCACCACAGCTGAAAGCATACGTAATTTATTAAAAATACGGCAGGATAAGCGCTTTCACACAAAGTGCTTCTTCAGATCCATATAACAAATATTACACCCAAGTTTAAATATCTTGACAGTGATAAAACAACCAGTAGAAACTAATCAATAAAACAATTAAGTCACTGATGTGATCTACGCTTCTTAAGAACAGGTTTTAAAGGCATAGTAGCATTAATTCCTGGTAGTTTATCTGCTTGCATTCTTGCTATCCACTGCATTTCAGCTAGTTCTACTCTGTTGTTAATATCACCCCCCTCTTTCATTATCTGATATCAGTTGCAATACTGTGAATTCAAACATGTGCTCTTCATTATTGGATATGTGCTTAGTTAAAGCATTAAAGAGATTAATTTTCCTGACGTCACCCAAATGTTGCATAATACGTTCTTTAAGCATTCTAGTCGTCTTACCAATATAGAAAGGCACACATGATCTACAGCTAGCTAGATAAACTAAATTCTTAGATCTGCAGTCAGCATATAGGCTGAAAGTAAGTAGACAGCTGGTGGAGGGATGCATAAAGGTATCTCTCCTTGAAAAAAAAATGAGCAGGCCCTACAATTTCTGCATGGAAGTCACCTTGATAGTGGTATAGCAAAGCTGCCTTTTCAAAGAAATGTTTTTAAATGTATAACTAGGTTTATCGCCTACTATAGCTCTTATCAGATCATTAGAGGCCAAAATAAGCCAATATTTGTTAATAGTATCAAATACTTTATGGATGTTACTACTATAGGTGAAGGGTAATCTTAGAACATTTCTTTTCGATCCCCCATGTGTCACCCTTGTATCAGACTCATGAGCTAGCCTATGAAAAAAATGGCTTCCCTGTTGTATCACGCAGGCCATTGACCTGTAACATAACTCTACTTAGGCCATTTTGGTTATAACCTCTCTTCATTAACTCATCCTTCAGCTCCAAAGATGCTCCTTGACAGTCTTGCTCTTCAGTGTGAAGTCTAGACATTCTTAAGAACTGCCCTTTAGCTATGTTATTAAAAACATGCTTAGGGTGCATACCGGAGTGATGCAACAATGCATTCTTTCTACAATTTTTCCTAACTAGAGAACTGTGAATCATGCCATTCATCAAGACAACCTTAGTATCTAAAAAATCAATTGAATCACTAGAGAAATTCAAAGTGAATCTAAAGCAGTCACTACTTCGTTCAAGATATTCTACAAACTGTTGCAGTTGCACTTGTGTACCTCGCCACAAAACAAAGATATCATCCACGAATCCTTTGTAATGTAGCAAGTGTGGAGTGAATGTATGTTGTGAAAGGACCGCCCTGCTTTCCCAGTCTGCCAACACCAAGTTGGCATAACTGTTCGTGCAGGGGGTCCCCATGGCTACTCCAGGATTCTGCATGTAAATGGTGTCCTTAAACATAAAAACAAATTGTTTTCCAAAACCAATTCTAACAACATGCCTAACAATTCAATATGCATGGAAGAATATCAGTATTCTCAGAGTCAGTCCCAAAATCATGGGGTATTATCATGAACAAAGTACAAATGTCCATTGCAACCAATAAATGTTTGTCTGTTATATGGATCTGAAGAAGCACTTTGTGTGAAAGCACTTATCCTGCCGTATTTTTAATACCTACATATTTTCTTTTCTTTTCGACTCCCATTTATTCCAACAGTCCATAAATTGTTCAATTCCTGCCTTCCCTTAAATCTCACTCTTTCTCTTGAACATTATTTACATGTACTTTTCCCACAACTTCCATTTATTTCTGTGTGAGTATCTATGTAGTTTATGCCTTCCCTTTTCTAAAGATCTAATTTAGAGTTCTTTTATCTTGTTTACAATATTCGGCACTTCAAATACATATGGTTTAAATTTTGATTTCCATTTTTATGGGTCTTACTTTTTTTTGATAGCCCAAAGAATTACATTTAATAAGGCCTTACTATTTCTAGGCAATTAAGATTCAGTGTTTCACTTCAAAAGAATAATTTTCTTAGTTACAGCCATTTCCTACCCCAGTATTTCTGACAGTGCTCTTTAGGGAATTTTTAAAATCTGCCAGCTCATTACACTCCAAAAAAATGTTTCTAGTTACTTTTTTTCCTCCCCATCACACTTCCAACATTTTCTTGGGGTATAAAATTACCTATGAAAACAGTTACAAGCAAAAAATTTTAAACCTTCTAGACTTTTTTTTAAGAACCGTATATATCCTCCCATTGTTCTCTTCTAAATTGTTTTTCCGTTTTCTCTTTACACAGCTTTATTGAAATATCACTTAAGACTTAAGCAAACATATAGTCTGAAGTTGTTTCCTTCATTTGCTCTTAAGCCTGTGGATTTCAGATCTGAGTCTGCCTCACACTAAAGCTCTAGGCTGCGAGATTTGAGCTCCTGCCCTACCCATAATGCTCCTGTCCTCCAAATTCCCCAGCTCTCGTTTGCTGTTCTTTGACTAGCGTTGGGAATCTGAATGTCTGAGCTCTTCCGGGTTTTCCTGTGAGTTTCAACAGTTTTTTTTTGTTGTTCTTCCTTTAATAGCTCTTTATCTCATAGTCTTTACTTGCTTCGGCTTTTCGTGTTTTAGGAGTTTGCAGTTTATAGTTCTCCTCGTGACAGTCTCTTTCACTTCCCTACCCCTTTCTAGCTGTATTACCTTTATATAAACAAACAAAAAAAATGTATATATATATATATATATATATATATATATATATATATATCTTTAGATTCATATTCAGCTTAGTTAATTTTTTTTTTCCATTGCTGGACCTTTCCGTTTTGTTGCATGTGTGTGCTGTTTTGTTTTGGTGTGGATATAACTGACCCCAAACCTGCAGGTTTAAAAAAATGTGTAGCCTGTGGGCACAAGTTTTCACTTTCAGCTGCCCACTCTGAGTGTGTGGTGTGCTTTGGTGCTGCCCACTTGGACTTGTTTTGCATGATATATGCCGGATTCAACCAACGACCCCTAATTGACAGAAGAAACAAATTAATCCTGAAGGGTCTCCTGCCAAGTACAGCTGCTTCTTCTGCCACACTGTCCCCTTCAAGGGCTCAAACCCGTGCCAAAAAAAGCAGAAGGATTGCAAGAGGTCCCCCAGTAGGGGAGCTTCCTGCCAAGCCATCTAAGTCGTCAGAGCTGACTACTTAGGCTCCCATAGTCATTCGGGCTTCTTCTCAGCATCGGAGCTGAAGTTTCTCCCCACAGCTGGTGACATCCAGACTCAAATCCCTTCTCCTATAACAACCCAGACCAGTTTCCAGGCCTGCCTCCATTGCCTCCCCCAAAAGTTCCTCTCACAGCATTTCCGAAACTGCGGTTGATAAGTATGATGGTTAAATTTCTCAAGGCACAAATCCAGCCAAAGATCTTGCGTGCTGCAACCCCCGAATACCCCCCCCCCCCGATCCACAAGCAATATTCCTGCCTTTACTCCTATATCTCTTTCTCCAGTCTGACCCAAGGTTTCAGAGTTATCGGGTCCAAGCTTTCCTGGAGTCGAGACTTCGGAGCTGACAGGTACTGTTATCTCATCTCCAATGGTCTCCCTGACTTGGCCGGCTCCAACAGTTTCAGAGCAGAACAACTCTTGGAGCCATAGCGTCTGTATCGGGTCTGAAGGGTTGACGTCAGCCACAAAGTTTTTGGAGCTGTCTCTTCTCCTTGGGGCCTCGGTGCTTGATAGCTCAGCTCTGACTCTTCAGTCAGTGGGGATTCATGGGGCTTCCCCATTGACAGATTCGGCTCCAGCGGGGACACCCTCTGTGTCACAATCTTCCTCTGTGTTCGAGGTGGTGGAGAGAATTCTCTCTGCACCCAGAAGAACCTCGACTCTACCTGCTTTGGAGTCCAGCCCTCCTCAAGCAGCCTTTGTGTCTGAGCCATCTACTCTGTCTCCTCTGGGACAGCCTGCCCAGAAAGATTTCCAGGCTACTTCCCTTTTGGAACACCCAGAGTCTTCCTAAACCTACCTGGAGCACCCCACCGAGGAGGTCCCTTGGAAACACCAGTGCAAAAGGAGACACATGGATTCCCCTTTGGAATACCTTATAGAGGACACCGTTTTTGATGAAGGGGAAGGGTCCCCCAGATCATCACCTGAGGATGCCTCCTTTGGAAACATCATAGAGATCCTATGCCAAAGTGGTGGTTGGTCTTCCCAAAAACCTAACCCAGAGGAATTGGTGTTTCTGAAAGGTTTTGGGTCAGACCCATCTACTTCTTGAGTATCCCACCTCTGTGGACCCCCTTATTGACCTTGTGTCTCGCAGGGCATGGAAGGACACGGACACAGTGGAACCAGTCCCTAAACGGCCTGATAAGATTTAGTACCCCTTCAGACTGCCCCATTGGAACAAGGGTGTTCCTGTCAATGCCACTGTGGTAGCAGCTGCCACCAAAAAGGAGCTGGCCCAGCAGAGCTCCACCATCCATTCCCCCTAACAGGGGGTCTAGGGCTTTGAACAGGTTAAGGAAGGGGGTTTACGCTTCAGCAGCTTTTGCATTGCGAGCGCTGAATTATTTGGAGCATGTAACCAAACTGCAGCAGAACTTAATCCGGAACCCTCTAGTTCTGTCCCAGGGTCTATGTCTGCTGAGGAACAGAAAATCCTTTTCCTCTAGGATGGCCACCCTTCAGTCTGTTTCTAACACATCCATGAGGTTAATTTCTCATGCTGCAGAAGGTGCCTCACGGGTGGCCGGATCAGGCATTGCTACCAGACACCACACCTGGATGCGGCTGTGTGATTTCTTGGAACCCTACAAGGCATCCTTCACCAATGCCCCTTTCGACAGATCAACTGATCTGATACTATCCATGTCATTATTCCTCACAAGTGGGTCTAGGGTCTGACCTCGGATCCGAGTCACAGTTTTCAGATAGATCAAGAGCTTAAGTTCCTCTCCTTCCCACAATCCCTTGCTACCTTCAAACCCTCAGATCCTGTTTGCCACTGAATCACTCCAAATGTGGTTCAAGCTCAAGTGCTAGGGAGTATAGGTAAGTGGTATTTTGTAGGCTTTCCTTTCTCTCTTTCCTCTTTTTTTTAGGTTGATACTGCTGTCTTTAACTGCTTTTTTTTTCAGTTTAATTGTATTTCCTCCCCTCCCTGTCAGAAACTATTTGTTGGTTTAGGTAGATTCTCCCCTCCCCCCTTCTAGTGCTTGACGCTTTTTCTTTTTCTAGCAACAAAAAAAAATGTTGGTGTTCTGTGTGTGTGTGTATGTGTTTTACTTTTCCAATATGGCTGAAAAGCCTACAGGCTTTAGGAGATGCTCCTTATGTGGTCGGAAGATGCCATGCTCCAAGGAGTGTCTCTCCTCTCTAGGGTTGGGGCACCCAGAGGTTGAATGTGACATTTGTGCCGCATTCTACCCCAAGGCCCTTGTTGAGTACCACAGCAAGCAACAAGCTACTCCTCAAGGGCTTGGCAAAGGGTGGTCCTGTGTCCTCATACTCCCCTTCCAAGTCTTTGCAGTAGCCAAAGAAGAGACCTCCTCCTACCCCTGGGGTATCGTCTTCCTCGCTCCTTAAAAAGCCAAGGCTATTGGATCACAGATCCCCAGATCTGAGTCCAGCCTCTTCGGCTTTGGATCTGAGGTCTGTCATTCCCAGAACTTCAGATCAGGCTCTCGGGTCCAAGACCTCATCGGATCAGAGGCCTTTGGATTCGAGTATAAGCAGGCCGTCCATAGATCTGACCAGTTTGTCAGATCCATCCGGTATGTCTCCTAAGTCTTCAGACCCTTTAAGATTGTTGGAACTGATAGTAGCATTGGAACCTATTGTTATAGAGGGTACCCCTTCTGGATCCTCCAGTAGGTCAGAACCGAGATGTCAGAGTGAATCTCCTTGAAGCCACAGAACTTCAGGATCCAAGGCTGGATCCCCAGCAAGATCTGGCCATTCTTCAGCTTAGTCCAGATTGTCCAGAAGTCTCCTTCCCTTGGACATGGATAGGATTATAAGGAGTTTCCTGAAAACTCAAATCGAGTTGGGCCTGTTGCCGTCCCCAGCCCATGCAGCTAGCGGACCCTCCGCATCCACAGGTCTTCACTCTCCTCTTCCGGACCAGCAGATATTGGAATATCAGGATCTTGAGATTCGTAGTGAGAGGCCAACGGTCTCTGGTAACCCCCTTTCTCGACACCGTCAGGGTCCCTGGCTGGCTCTGTTCCGCAGGCCTTGGACCGGAGTGTGCCTCATCTCCGAGGGGTCGGTGCTGATTCCCTGGGGGTGGGTTCAGGTCTGGATTTTTTCAGATCACTCCTTTCCCTTGGGGGATTCAGCACTAGGTAGCTCGGGGCTTTTATTTGTGTAACAGTTCTGCACTAGTTTACTGCACTGTTTTTATTTGTTTGACTGAATTATTTACTTTTCTGTGTCTCCATTTATATAATTGCTGACCTGTGGTTGAATTTTTGTATAGTTTGTGGCTCTTGCTGTTGCCCGCCCCTACTGGGAGTTTGTGTTGTACTCAGTCCAGAGAGGTAAAACTGGTAAAACAGCTTCTATGTTATCTCTTTGTCTCAGGATGTGACTTTGGAAGGGTCTTTTATCTGCTGGTATAAAAATATTACATTTAAGTTGAATCCCTGCTTATCTTGCTGAGCTCCATTTGTGCCTGACCGAGAGCACTTCTTAAACAATCTGAATTACAGAGCTACATAAATACATTTTTTGCACTTAATCTAATTGTTCAGTGTTTCTTATCAGCACTGCACTGGTTGTATTTATTTGCTTATCGGTACTGCATTGTTTTTTTATTTATTTGTGTAACAGTTCTGCACTAGTTTACTGCACTGTTTTTATTTATTTGTTTGACTGAATTATTTACTTTTCTGTGTTTCCATTTACATAATTGTTGATCTATGACTGAATTTTTTTCTTTCACCCAGTTGCTGTTGTGCTCTTACAGTTTGTGGCTTTTGCTGTTGCCCGCCCCTACTGTAAATTTGATAAGGGACATGCCTCCCAGTCCTATCTCATTAACTCATTCCACCTAATACAGAGATCATTTGGGAAGGTCATACCCTTAGATGTTCATAGTGTTTCACTGTTGCAGTCCTAACAAATGGGTTATCCAGCTCCCAGAAGCCCTCAGTTGGCCAGAATACCAAAGGTAAGTAAAAATTACGTCGGTTGCTGTCGGTTGTAAAGGACTTCAGGGCGTCCGATACAAATGGAGGCAGACGACGTCACTTCCTCAGTCTTTCTTGCCGCGGAGCCCGAAGCAGAAGCTTTTCATGCACGACTGCCAGTTGGCAGTTTACCTTTGTTGGTTTCCGACTACGAGAGTTGAAGTCTGCTACAGCTAAGTACCCCAGTAGGGATCCTGTTTTTTTGCCTTAACGAATGTCAGAAAAAGTTAATAATTGCCTTACCTGTGGAAAGCAGATTCTCCATAGAGATTTTCATTCCTATTGCATTATTTGTTTAGACCTTGACCACGATGTTCCCAAGTGTGATCTCTGTGCCTCCTTTAATCCGCGTACTGTCTGTCATCAGGTTAAGATTTTGACTAGGCATTTTTGAATTTGGCCTGGGTTCATTGGTATGGCGTCCGCCGGTCTTCAGGCTTCGGATGTTCCGAAGAAATGTAAGGATAAGGACAGCCTCAGAAAGCTAAGTCCTCGGATGAGGTTAAGTTGGTCGTCAGTCAGGCAGTAGCCAGTGAGATGCCTTTTCATTACCTGTAGTCTGCTGATGTACAACCACAGGCCTTGATTGAGTCCGAGTCCCTTAGGCCTTCAGCCTCCGTTTTGCCTTCCGACCTGTCGCGGGTCACCTCTTCTGCTGGAGCCGGAAGCGCTAAGCTGACTCCAGTGTCCGAGGCCTCAGTTTTGCATTCTGACAGAAAACTTCTTCCTTCAACCTCTCCTGCAACTTCGGCGGTTGCCAGGCCTCCCAAATCCTTCAAGCTTGCAGATAAAGCTTCCATTCGTAAGCCTGTGAAAAGGGGCTCTCAGCCTCCTCCTCCTAAAAGGAGTAGGGATGTTTCCCTGAGGTTTTGTCCTGCTCAGGTTCTGATTCTTCCAGCATTTCTGCTGATGAAGAGGAATTTTCTCAGGCTTTTTATCCTTTTGAGGATTTAGATGCTGAGGAGTCCATCCCTTCGGCCTCTCCTCCAGAGGAGTTCTCTTTTGGTGATACTTTAAATACCCTCAGAGAACATTTTAAATGGGAAGGTCAGGATTATTCTCAATCCGAGAAACGGATTAGAGGGGTTTCTGGATTTATCTCACCATAGGCCTCTTGCTATTCCCCCTGTGTTGGAAGTTGTTGATGATGTTTTTCTGGAAAATTCCTTGTCTCCAAATTTGGTTCCTCCTGCTCCCAGGAAACCTGAGAGGTACTACAGAGTCCCTGATTCTCATCTGTTTGTTTTCAGGAAATTGTTGGCTGATACAGAGGTTATTTCTCAGGGCTCCAAAGGAGTTAAGGCCACTGTTACCAGGAATCCTGTTCCCTCTGAACCTAGATAGGTGGGGCAAGAAGGTTTATACCTCTGCCTTCCTAGCTATTAGGGCTACCAATTGTCTTTTTCATATGCTGAAGTACCAGCAGCACACCTTGGAGGCTATTAAGTGTAGGATAGCAAGTTTACCTCTTTTGGCAGTGAGTAAAGACATGCAGGATTTACTGAATTCAGCCAGTCTGGTCAATAAGCATTCTTTGCATTGTGGTTTTGACATCCTTGAGGCCTCCACCAGGGCTACGGCTACTGGATCTGTTATTAGAAGGCACACGACTCAGAGAACAGCCTCTTCCAGAACCTGTCAAAGCTAAGCTTTTGGATGTACATGTGCATAAAGACAGTCTTTTTGGTAGCAAAGCAGAGGAGGTACTGAAGAAGATGGAGGATAAGGCCAAGTCCATGCAAATTGTTAAGGATTTTCTGCAAGTTCAACCCCCTCGCTTTAGCAGGAATTACCCTTCCAAGAGTTGGACCTTTCCTGATACCAGCAGACAGAACCGTTCCAGGACTAGAGGTTACAAATCTTCTAGAGGGAAGAAGGCTACCTCTCAAAGGTCTAGGCGTTGGCAGGTTTCCACTTCTAAAGGGGGAAGCTCCAAGCCTGCATCTCAGTCAAAACACTCTCAATGACTTT
This sequence comes from Protopterus annectens, assembly GCF_019279795.1. Lineage (NCBI taxonomy): Eukaryota > Metazoa > Chordata > Ceratodontiformes > Protopteridae > Protopterus > Protopterus annectens. The sequence goes on from NC_056728.1 coordinate 388,461,658, forward strand.
TTACAACTTCTGCCTGATGTTCTTCGTATTTCACTGTTGCAGTCATTACATTTGGGTAATCTGCTGGCAGGTTGCCCCCAGTCAGCCTGATTAACAAAGTCTTGGGTCCTGCGTTGGATGCTGTCCCTTCTTCCATGACGTCAGGTTGTCAGGGGTATAAAACATGCAGCCAATGCCATTACATCAGTCTTTCTAGCTGCGCGGTGCCCAAAGCAGAAGCAGTTCGCAAGTTCCGGTCGGCCGACTCCTGAAATTTTCGTTTTCGAGTTTCAGAACCAAAGTCTTCAACTAAAAAGTTAAGTACCCCATTGGGGAAACTTTTTCTTGCTTCTTACCGATGTCAGTAAAAGTTAATAATTGCATTACTTGTGGGAAGCAAATATCTCATAAGGATTTTCATTTGTATTGTATTCCTTGCCTAGGCCCTGACCACAATGTACCTTGCTGTCGGTTTTGTGCTAAATGTAATCAATGCACTATTAAAAGTCGGTATATTTTTGCATCTAAATATTTTGGCTCACTTTTTAATTATCCAGAAATGTCGTTGGTTAGCAATCCAACTACTGGAATACCTAAAAAACGCAAAGAAAAAGACAGAGACAGGCCGTCGAGGTCCAAAACTGACGATGACGCTTCTCCTAAGCCAGTCGCCAGTTCACCGGTACTCAGTGAGGCACTTTCGTAGCCCCTGATACCCGCTGCTTCTGAGTCTCAGGCCTCTACTGAGACTCATTCGGAGTCTGGTATGCCGTGAGATACTTCAATATGGAACCCGTGGATATCTCTACCTTAGATGGGTCCGGAGCCGCTGTGCAGGCACTGGCTTCTGAGGGTGTTTTCAGGCCTACAGATTTGTTTATTAGACCAACGCCCATCTTCAAAACTAAGGCCAAAATCTAAATTTATGTGTAAAAAATTGGCGCCTGGGCCACGTGTGCAGGCCCCTATGCCTAAAAAACAAATGATCAAAATGACTGAAGATTTAATTACTCTGATCGGGGCAATCAACCCCCCCCCCCCTTCTAAGAGGCCTAGGCAAGACATTGATTATGAATCTTCTGAACAGGATTCTATTTCTTTTGACTCTTCTAATGAACAGGATTTGTCTATACCTACTTATGAGGATTCAGATGCAGAAGATTCCATTCCTTCTGCTTCTCCCCCTGAGGGTTTTTCTTTTGGGGAAACTTTGCATACCTTAAGGGAACATTTCCACTGGGAAAGTCAGGACTTCTCTGAATCAAAAAAGAGACTTAGGGATTTTCTACTTCTTCCTCAGCATAGGCCTTTGGCTATACCTCCTGTTCTAGACATTGTTGATGATGTTTTTTCAGAATATAGTATGGCTCCTGATTCTCTGCCTCCAGCTCCTTGTAAGCCAGACAGATACTACAGGGTTCCTGACTCCCACAAATTCCTTTTCAAAAATCCTACTGCAGATCCTAAAACCATTTCTCAGGGGCCCAAAGGCATTAAGGCCTCTACTGCTAAAAATACTACCCCTTCTGATAGAGATTCCAGGGCACTGGATAGATGGGGTAAGAAGGTTTACACTTCTGCAACCTTGGCAATCAGGGCTTTAAACTGTCAATTTCATATGCTTAAATATCAACAGCATATCATGGGACTGCTTAAACAGATAATGATGTTAATTTCTGACTGTGTGGAAAATAAAGATTTACAGGATTTATTGCATTCAGCTGAACAAGTTGGAAAACATACTTTGCAATGAGGTTTTGATTCCCTGGAGGCCTCTTGCAGGGCTGCTGTAACTGGGTCTGTGCTAAGAAGGCATGCTTGGCTCAAAGAGCAAACTCTGCCTGATCATGTTAAAGCAAAATTGTTGGATGCTCCTTTACAACAGGACCGTCTCTTTGGTAATAAGGCTGAAGAAGTTTTTAAAAAGATGGAAGATAAAGCTAATTCTATGCAAACTGTGAAAGATTTCTTACAAGTGCAACCTCCAAGATTTAGTAGGCACTGGCCTACTAAGAACCGGTCCTTTCCAGTTCCTTCCAGAGCCTTCAAGTCAAACCCAGACAGTCCAAAGGCTCCAGGTTTCAGTCACAAGGGACTTTTAGAACAAAACAATGGGGTGCCTCCTCGTCCTCCTCCAATCTGGAAACAACAAGGCACCTCCCTGTGGTAAGCAGTCGCAATGACTTTCCTTTACAATTACCAAGCACTTACCTTTTAGTCACCCCTTTGGGGGGGAAACTGGCACTTCATGCAAGAAATTGGCAACTTATAACCCAGGACAAATGGGTCTTAAATATAGTATCCCAGGGATACAGATTCCATTTCCACACATTGCCAATCCCAAACGGATGGCCGGACCTGCCCCCAAATCAGTTGGCAGAGGCCCAGAAACAAGTACAGTCCCTCATGGACATGGGGGCTATTCAACCAATACCAGAAGAGGAAAAGGGACAAGGATTCTATTCAAAACTTTTCCTGGTACCCAGAAAAGACAAATCATGGCGTCCAATTCTGGACTTATCTACTCTAAACACATTTCTGGACATTCCAAAATTCAAGATGCTGACTCTTCAACAGTTACTTCCTATGCTAGGCAAAGATGCCTGGTTGGTAACTCTAGACTTAAAAGAGGCTTATCTTCATATCCCAATTAGGGAATCTTGTAGAAGATACCTCTGCTTCAAAGTAGGCTACTTGCATTACCAGTTCTCTGCACTGCCCTTTGGCTTATCTACTGCACCCAGGGTCTTCACAAAGTGCCTGGCTCCAGTAATTGCTTTTTGCAGGCAAAGAAATATTCAAATATATCCATACCTGGATGATTGTCTAATTCAGGCAGAAAACAGGGACATTCTTCTAAAACATCTGACATTTGTAAAAAGAATTCTAACTTGTCTAGGGTACACCATAAACGAAAAGAAATCACAACTGGTACCCCCTCAAAAAATTACATTTCTGGGTGCAAGCTTTGAATACAACTGCCCAGATGACTTACCTTATGCCAGAAAAGCAAATGCATTTGATAACTTCAAACAGGTGGCCACAAAAACCCAGCTATCTGCAAGACAAATTCTGCAAGCCTTGGGGTTCATGGCCTCCTGCATTCTTCTAATTCCATATGCAAGACTGCATATGAGGAAACTTCAGTGATACTTAAAAGGTTTTTGGAGTCAACATTGTCACATCCTGGAAACAATGATTCCTATCATACCTTGCCTGCAACTAGAGTTCCTATGGTGGGCAGAGGCCTGCCACCAAAACAAGGGACTGCCATTCACTCCACCCCTGCCGCCCAAACCCTAACTACAGACGCATCAGACTATGCTTGGGGGGCTCATCTGGCAGGAAAGTGCACACAGGGCAAATGGAGCCCAAATTAATTGCACCTTCATATCAATCAAAAAGAGATGCTAGCTGTACAGAATGCACTGACAGCCTTCAAGAACTACCTTCATCCAGGACAATTAATGATAGAGACAACACCACAATTATATAGTACATAAACAAGCAGGGGGTACACACTCCTACCCCCTTTGCAGTCTAGCAATGGCATTGTGGAACACGGCCTTGACCTATCAAATACAACTACAAGCTCAATTCCTGCCAAGAAAACTGAATACTCTGGCAGACGAACTAAGCAGAAATCTCATGGATCCACACGAGTGGAAACTGGAACCACGGATATTCAACATATTGACACGTAAATGGGGGAGTCCAGGCATAGATCTTTTTGCCTCACCCCAGAACTGTCAGTTGGACAAATTCTGCACGAGAACTCATCACAAAAAATCCTGGAAAGTGGATGCTCTATCCTTCAGCTGGAAAAACCTTTCAGTCTGTGCTTTTCCCACCCTGCCTCTGCTCTCCAAAGTTCTACTAAAAGTCAAACATGATAAGCCAAGCCAAAAATTATTTTGATTGCTCCAGGCTGGCCTCGCCAACACTGGTACCCACTGCTGCGCAATGTGTCCCACCTTCCACCGTGGCACCTGCCTCAGACACCTTATGTACTATCTCAGCAGAACAACCAAATTCTGCACACTCAGCTCCAAACTTTGAATCTTGCAGCGTGGCTAATCACCTAAATTCATCCTTAGCATCCCTCAGCAAACCTGTGATGGATGTCATTTTGGAGGCAAGAAGGCCTAGTACCAGAAAATCTTATGCTGACAAATGGAAACGATTCTGTGCCTGGAATCAGTCACAAGAGATAAGCACAGCAGAGCCCAATATTCCTCAGATTTTACAATACTTAACTGAGATGCTTCACAAGGGCCTGTTTTTTACTTCCATAAAAATCCATGCCTCAGCCATTTCAGCTCATTACAACACAGAACCTCCCCTCTTCTCTCATCCTCTGCTAAAGCAATATCTCAGAGGGGCCAAAAACTTAAGACCACCCAGGAGAGCTCCAACTCCTGCCTGGGACCTCAGTTTTGTATTGGAAAAACTCACTCTCCCTCCTTTCGAGCCAGCTGCTACTGCAGACTTAAAATTTCTTTCCTGGAAAACAGCTTTTGTTTTAGCAGTCACTTCAGCTAGAAGGATTTCCGAATTACAGGCTCCTATGGCAGTGGAACCTTTCATTATTTTTCATGCGGACAGTGTGTCTCTCAGGACCAATCCATCCTTCATGCCTAAGGTGGTATCCAGTATGGCTCTTAATCAGACCATTCATTTGCCAACTTTCTTTCCCAATCCACAGAACAAGGGGGAGCGGATTCTGCATTCATTGGATGTACACAGACAACTTAGATTTTATTTAAACAGGACAAAATCTCTAAGAAAATCTGAACAACTACTGGTGTCATTTGCTGCAGGGGCAGAGGGAAAGGCTATTTCAAAGCAGACTATCTCCAAATGGATAAGCCATTGTATTCGTTTTTGCTATCTGCACCATGGTAAAACTATCCCCCAGGGGATCAGATCTCATTCCACCAGGGCTGCATCTACCTCTACAGCCTTTCTCAGAGGTGTTCCTACCAGAGACATTCTAGAAGCTGCTACCTGGAGCTCAGTTCATACGTTCACCAAACATTACCATTTACCTTTCTTCTCTAAATCCAGAGCTGGCTTTGCCACTGCTGTCCTGCAGGGCCTTATAGCTGGTCCTAATGCTGTATAAAATCCATCCGCCCAACCATAGCTTTGGGAATCTACCCAAATGTAATGACTGCAACACTGAAACACGAAGAACATAGTACAGTTGTGTACACTTACCATAAATGTAGATGTTCGAGTGTATTCACTGTTGCAGTCCTGGTTACCCTCCCTCCAACCCCCCTGTTTTCTCTTACTATGCCTCTACTTTCCTTTACTATGCTTAAAAGCCTTTTTGGTGTATTTGCTTTTGGTTGGAGGTATATATTTTTATGTTTTTAATTACTTAAATATTTGGCTCCCCATTTGTGGGGCACCTGACATCTGGGGCAAGAAAAAGCTGATGTAATGGCGTCGGCTGGATGTTTTATACCCCTGACGACCTGACATCATGGAAGAAGGGACAGCATCTGACACAGGACCCAAGACTTTGTTAATCAGGCCAACTGAGGGCAACCTGCCAGCAGATTACCCAAATGTAATGACTGCAACAGTGAATACACTCGAACATCCACATTTATGGTAAGTGTACACATCTGTACTTTTTTGCTTGCCGGGAGAGTCCTTTAGGGGGAAGGTTGGCCCTTTTTGCAGATGTCTGGGCCACTATCACAGATGACAAATGGGTACTCAGAACGGTGTCCCTAGGGCACAAGTTTTCTTTCCGCACCTTTCCAGCTCCCAAGGGATTCCTGGACGTTCCTTCAAACCAAAGGGCAGAAGTAGAAAAACAAATTTTGTCTCTGTCTGATCTGGGAGCAATAGAATCAGCCCCTGCTCGGCAAGTAGGACAGGGCTTTTATTCCAGGCTTTTCCTAGTTCCAAAAAAAGAAGGCACCTGGCGTCCTATCCTGGATCTTTCCATTCTGAACTCTTTTCTTGTTATTCCAAAGTTCAAAATGCTCACTCTACATCAGTTGCTACCACTTCTACAAAAGGAACCCTGGCTGGTAACCTTGGATCTCAAAGAGGCTTATCTACACATTCCTTTCAGAGAAAGTTGCATGCAGTACCTTCGTTTCAGAGTGGGCGAGCAACATTACCAATTCTCTGCACCGCCCTTTGGCTTATCTACTGCTCCCAGAGTCTTCACAAAGTGCTTGGCCCCAGTCATTGTTTTTTGCATGCAGAAGAAAATTCAGATTTACCCATACTTGGACGACTGTCTGATTCAATCAACTTCTCAGGAACAGCTATTAAAGGACTCTTCTCTCTTCCCTAGGTTACACTCTCAATGCGGAAAAATCAAAAATAGTACCATCCAAGGAGATAACATTCCTGGGAGCGAGTCTGAGCACAGCCGCCCAGATGATATATCTCACCCAGGAGAAACAGACAACTTTTCAGTTTACTTCAAGGACTTGGCAAGCTTGTCCCAGCTCCCTGCAAGCTCTGGGATTCATGGCATCTTGTCTTCTCATGATTCCATATGCAAGACTGTATATGAGGAAATTGCACTGGTAACTCAAGAACATTTGGTGTCAAGATTCAGAAGACCTGGATGTGTTGATTCCTCTGCTTCCATCTCTGCAGGCAGAGTTTCTATGGTGGGCAACAGCCTTTCTACAAAACAAAGGCTTGCCTTTTCGGACACCTCTTGCCACTCAAGTTCTGACTACGGATGCATCGGACTACGTCTGGGGAGCACACCTGGATGGCAGATGCATACAGGGATGTTGGAATGCCCAGCAGATGCACCTGCACATAAATCTAAAAGAGTTGATTGCAGTTCAGCAGGCCTTACTGGCTTTCAAGCATCTTCTTTCTCCAGGGACTCTGCTTGTCAGGACAGACAACACTACAGTCATGTGGTATATCAACAAGTAGGGAGGGACTCACTCTTACCCGCTGTGCAGGCAAAGCATGAATGTTTGGTCCATGGCTGCATCCCTGGACCTGCATCTTCTAGCTCAGTTTCTTCCAGGAAGGCTCATTGTTTTGGCAGACCAGTTGAGCAGGCAAACCCTGGATCCTCACGAGTGGCAGCTGAACAGTACAGTCTATTACAACATGATTCAACATTGGGGCACTCTTCAGATGTATCTTTTCTCCTCCCCAACCATCTGCTACCTCTCTTTTGCACCAGACAGCAGCACAGCAGAGCCTGTAAAGTGGATGCCCTGTCCTTCCCTTGGACATCGCTATCAGTGTACGCCTTTCTTCCTCTTCTTCCCAGAGTATTAGTGAAGATCAGGGATGAATGTCCAAGGACTATTCTCATAGCTCTGGACTGGCCCAGACAGCATTGGTATTCGCTGCTTTGCAGTCTCCCCCATCTTCCTCCTTGGCATCTTCCTCTGAAGCCAGATCTTTTGGTTCAGGAAAGGGGAAACATCCTACATCCTCATCTTTAGTCTCCCCATTTGGCAGCATGGCTCATTGTATGACTCCTTCCCTTTTATCCTCCCTTTTCCAACAGGTGGTTGACGTGCTGAGGGAGGCCAGGAGGCCTAGCACTTGGAAATCCTTTGCTGGCAAATGGGAAAGGTTGTCTCAATGGATGCAGGCTAGAGGGAAGTCTGCTTCTCAACTTACCATTCCTCTGATCCTGGAATACCTGGCTGATTTGCTTCAGGGTGGTCTTTCTTTTTCCTGTGTCAAAATGCTCTTTGTTCTCTTGAACAGCCCATTTTCTCTCATCCCTTGATGAAAATGTTTCTCAGAGGTGCTTGCAATCTAAAACCTCCCAGAAGAGCACCTACTCCAGCTTGGGATCTTAATTTTGTTCTGGAGTAACTCACTCTTCCTCCTTTTGAGTCAGCTGCCTCTACAGATTTAAAGTTTCTCTCTTGGAAGACCGCCTTCCTCTTGGCTATAACTTCAGCAAGGAGGGTTTTGGAGCTGCAGGTTTTGATGGCCGTGGAGCCTTTTCTTATTTTCCATGCAGATAGAGTCTCTCTATGGACTAATCCCTCCTTTATGCCTAAGGTGGTTTCCAGCCTGACTCTTAATCAGTCCATACACCTTCCTACCTTCTTTCCTAATCCTCGCAGTAGAGGTGAAAGGATCCTACATTCTCTTGATGTGCACAGGCAGCTCAGGTTTTACCTGGACAGGACTAAGGACCTTTGGAAATCAGCACAGTTATTGGTCAGTTTTGCCCCTGGAGCCCAGGGCAAGGCTATTTCTAAGCAGACCATTTCTAAATGGATTGCACGTTGCATTACTTTTTGTTATTCTTTTCATGACAAAGCTCTGCCTCAAGGGGTTAGGACCCACTCTACTGGAGCAGCTTAGACTTCTGCAGCCTTTCTAAGGAGTGTCCCTACTAAAGACATTTTGGAGGCTGACACATGGTCTTCTGTTCACACTTTCACAAAGCATTATAATTTGCCTCTGTTTTCCAGAGCCAGGGCAGGGTTTGCCACTGCGGTGCTGCAGGGCATTATCTCCAATCCTTGATGCTGTTGGTTCCTCCCCCCTTTTTTCTGTGGGCTTTGGTAATCATCCCATTTGTTAGGACTGCAACAGTGAAACACGATGAACGTAGTACAGTTGTGTACAATTACCATAAATGTAGATGTTCAAGTCTATTCACTGTTGCAGTCCTGGTTTCCCTCCCTCCTATTCCTTTTTTTGTGGTCCTCTCCTGTTCTGTTTTCCTGAGGATCAGGCTTAATTTGTTTTTTGTCAAATTGGTTTTTGATTTAAGCCTTATTTTCTGTAGGCTCCTGACTGTTATGGCAAGAAAGACTGAGGAAGTGATGTTGGCTGCCTCCTTTTGTATCGGATGCCCTGACTTCCTTTACAACCGACAGCAACTTTTTACTTACCTTTGGTATTCTGGCCGACAGCAACTTTTTACTTACCTTTGGTATTCTGGCCGACTGAGGGCTTCCAGGAGCCGGATAACCCATTTGTTAGGACTGCAACAGTGAATACACTCGAACATCTACATTTATGGTAATTGTACACAACTGTACTTTTCTTAACCTTGAATTTTCTTCTGTTCCTCCTCTCTCCCTTTCCACTTTATTAACAAACAACAACAAAAAAAAAAAAAAACACTTTATTCAGCTTCTTGTACTGTATTTGTGTTTCCTCCTCCTGCTCCATTACTTGTGCTCCTTGCTGTGGCTTGTTCTCTAAAGTGTTCAGTTGCATCTTTTCTGTTGCATTTGTTACTGCTTGTTTATAGCCTTTTTAAATTGTGTTATTTTAAGCCTCTTAGTTTTGTTAACACCACCCAGACCTATACAACACGCATCCACATATATGGAGGTCCTCAACAAAAACATACCCAAACAAGGGAGACCTCCAAGGCAAAAACCTCGTAAGCAAAAGCACATGCAATTTCCATAGCCCTCCACACCACATGCCACACATAGTTCACACACCTGTGTCTCACAACCACTAAGGCTTAATCATAAACCCAGCATATTAGTAGTAGGTGACTCCATTGTGAGAGACACAGATGTGCCTCTCACCAGGCTGGATAAGGAGTAAGTCATGGTTAGTTATCTTTCAGGGACCAGAATCCACCATATCACACACAGACTCAAGTCTCTCAACAACAGGTACTGTTATGACTCTGTCATAGTCCATGTTGGTGTGAATGATTTGATACATACCTCCCTGGACTATATGAAGAGAGACATGCTTGAACACGCTGAATATGTATCCCAGGCAGGTATGTCCCTAGTCTTAAGCAGCATTCTTCCGTCACCTAGAATGATACAAACAGAAAATGCTTGACTTTAACAATTGGCTTAGTTTCTGGTGTCATTCCAAGGAAATCCAGTACCTGGCAGCGTGGGAAGATATGATCGACAGACCACGATGCTTTGCCAGAGGTGGCCTGCATCTGTCTCACCTGGGCTTCCTGGCAAAGGCTCTTGCCTCCCCATAGTGCCTTTTTTAGGAGAAGTGATAAGGTTAAAACTACTAACATATAAATTTCAACAAAACACAAATTAAAGGTCGTCCTGCTATATCTACGAGTGTAAACATGAAACTGCACTCATTGCAAGCATTCCTAACCCTGGAAAATGCTGACATCTATGCAGTCACAGAAACCTGGCTCAAAGCTGCAGAGAGCACCCCAGCCTTACCTGGTTACTCATCCTATCATACATTCAGACCCCAAACTGTGGGTAGTAAAGCCAAAGGAGGTGGAGTTTCAATATATATTAAAGACATACACACCTCCAGGCTAGTCAAACATTATGACGCACAGGGGACACTCCAGGTGGAGTTAACTTTTGGCAAGCCCCCTATACAAATCATAGCTAGCTACCAGCCCTCATATCTGACCCAAGATGCCCAAACTGCCTAGCTAGACCTCTTTGAATCTGTCAAGATTCAGCCCTTTACCCTGATCTTGGGTGACTTTAACTATCCAAACATAGACTGGAAGAACTACTCTTGGTAGAACACAAATGCCCAGAGATTCCTCAATTTTGTCAATGCAAATGCTTTGGAACAGCTAGTCGATACCCCCACAAGAGGTGATAATATCTTGGACTTGATATTGACCAACATGAGTAACCACTGCAGCATCCTTGCAGTATTATCCTCCCTTGTAAGATCCGACCATAAAGCGGTCACGTTCGAAGTCACCATCTCTCCCCCGACCCCCCCCCCCTCTATCTAGGGTCAATCAAAAAAACTTGTCCAAAGCTGATTACAGCCCCCTGAGGGATGGTATAAACAGCTTCACAGCCTCCTCCCCTCTCTAGGAACTGGCACCAGTATCTAAAACTATACCAAATTACTGTATGAACATTTATATAGATGCATGGAATCAGGAATACCTGACAGGACTAAATCATCCTCCGCAAGGAAGAGTAAACTTGTCTGGTGGACATGTGCAATAAAACTCTATAACAAAAGAAAAAAGTTGCTGTCCAGGACCAAGAAGGAGCAGGTGCCCAACTGGAAGCAATCTCTCCTTAACCTAAACAAGCAAATAACAGCACTAGTGAAATGTTCCAAAGCAAACTTCAAGTCCAAATTGGCCACATCTACTAGAGACAGTAATAAAGCCTTCTTCACATATATCTGTAATCTCAAAGGTAGCACCCAGATCTGTTCAGAACTGGCTGTTAAGGACACCACATGTACAAATGCCATAGATGTAGCAAACTTGCTGGCTGACAGATTCAGCAGAAATTACACCCCTCTGTCACCCCCCCCCATTTGTAAATCAGGACATTCCTAGTACCTGCCCCTTCCCTTTATATGTAGGGATCAGGTCATCACTGCTCTCTCAAAGGCAAAAAATACAGCCTCCATGGGACCTGTTATCATCCCAGGCTGCATCCTACATGAACTCAGGCAGGAACTTGCAGCACCATTAGACACCCTATTAAACCAGAGCCTGGGTACCGGTTTTGTCCCAGCTGAGTGGAGGACAGCCACTGTCATCCCTTTACACAAAGGTGGAGCATCCACTGATCTGGGAAATTATAGACCCATCAGCCTAACTAGCCTGATCTGCAAGGCCATGGAATGGATTATCATGGACCTCATTAAGAAGGACATTGGCAACCTCGAAACACTCGCTCCCACACAATTTGGCTTCGTCATGGGGAGGTCATGTCTGTTAAATTTGGTTGACTTTTTTGAGACGATCACCAAAGCCATGGATGAGGGGAAGACAGTGCACACCACCTACCTTGACCTGGCCAAAGCCTTCGACACCATTCCCCACTTGAGCATAAAAGGTAAACTCTCCCAACTAGGCATCAATCCATATGTTACCAGATGGGTAGCCAACTGGCTCACTGATAGAACCCACCTAGTCAAAATAGGGGAAGCCACCTCAAGCAGTAGACCCGTATCGAGTGGCGTACCCCACAGTTTGGTCTTTGGGCCTCTGTTATTTGGATATACTTTTCTGGGGTACAGGCCCAAACGAATGGGCTCTGGCTGACCAATTCTGCAGATGACTGCAAGGTGGGAGCTGTCATCAATTCCCCTAGTGATGTGGACATCCTCCAAGAGGGTCTCACCCAAACAAATGACTGGTGCCAGAAACATGGCCTCAAGCTGAATACAAAAAAAATGCATCATCATCCCCTTTGGGGAGAGAGATGTCCCCACAAATTATCACATTAATAACAAAGTTCTAAGCACGCAGTCAGTCATGAGGGATTTGGGCACCCAGATTGATAGCAGCCTGACTTTTGACCACCATGTTGCTTCCATTGCATGGAAAGCTTTCTACATGGCCCACCTCATAAGTAAGGGTATTTCATCCAGGGACAAGGAGATCATAACATCCCTGTATTCTTTCCTTATAAGGCCTATTATTGAGTACAGTGCCCCATTCACCTTGTACCTCATAAAGCGCATGCAGCAGCTGGAGAGACCACAGAGGTTCCTCACCAGAAGAATCCAGGGCCTCAAAAATCTACCATACACAGATAGGCTAAAAGCCCTATCCCTCTACTGTATTTCATACAGACTCCTCAGAGGTGACTTCTGTCTGGCATACAAGGCAATCTCGGACCCTGACTTGATAGGACTGCTGCACGTCTGCAAGTCAAGCTCCACTCGAATAACCCGCACACGCAGCCTCAGCCTGGTCTATGACATCACTAGGACTTGCTTGCGGGACAGATTTGTGTCCCAGAGACTCCCCCATCTATGGAACAGACTCCCTCTCCATGTCAAGCAGAGTACCTCTTTACCGCTTTTTAAGCGCAGTCTGGATAACTGGATGGGAAATAGAAAATACATCCCTGGGATTCCACCCGTGCTTCTGCTGGACAGGGGCATCAGGTGCTGATTTGTCTGTGCATGGACTAAACTCTTGGTTAGGCTTATAAGTGCCTCAGGACCAGTAGCCTAGTAACTTCCTATGATATCATCCGGGGGCTTAGGCACTGTGTTGGATTCCCGTCTCCCTTTCCAGGTGGCCCTGGCTGCCAGGGATGAGGGAGGTGCTTCAGCCAGTCCGTAGGCCTTATGATTAGAAAGGACTTTCTCCAGTTTGGTAGTTACCTCTCCTTCTTCATAAGGTCTGCCCCAGCCTTTCTCAGGCTTGGGTGCTAAGGCCTCATCATCTGTCCGGGGTCAGCATTCTCGCAAGCTCCTTCAGACAGGCACTTTCCCACTTGAGGTGCCCATCTCTTCAGAGTCCTCCCCTGAGCCCATCGAGGAGGAGTCACCTTGGAAGAGATCATGTAAGAGGAGGCACGTGGACTCCCCCAGAGAGTCCCTCACCAAAGACACAGATTTTGAGGAGGGAATATGTCCCACAGACTTCTGCCTGAAGAGATTTCCTTTGAGGACATCCTGGAAGTCCTCAAACAGAGAGGCGGATGGTCTTCCCAGTCCCCATCTTCAGAGGAGTCTGTGTTCCTGAAGGTATTCAGGACCAGCTCTTCTACTACCTGGGTTCCCCCACTGCTGATGAACTTGTCAACCTCATCGCTAGCAGGGCTTGGAAGGAGCCTGACATGGTGGAACCCGTGACCGAGAAAGCAGATAAGTTCCCCAGTCTCTCTCAGTACAAGTCTTTTTAGAGTAAAGGGGTCCCTGTCATTACCATCGTGGTGGCTGCTCCTACCAAGAAGGAGCTAGCTAAGCAGAGCTCCTTGGTCCATCCCCTGAACAGGGGGTCCCGGGAGACTGAACATTTTGGAAAGCATGTGTTTGCTTCAGCTACTTTTGGTCTGAGAGCAACCACTTACTTGTCACAAAACTGAAGAACAAACACTTTAAAACAAAAAGGATACACCAAGGCAGGGAAGCAGATAGAATCCAATTTATTGTAAGCGCTTTCGTCTTGGATAATACCAAGACTTCATCAGACAAAAAAGTAACAGCCACAACCCATTTAAAAAAAATTAAAAATAGTCTTGACTTGTATTATGAGAAATTGCTGAAAATTCATAAACTACAAGCTGAGAATGCTTATCTTATGGAATGTATAAAGCGTAATCAAGTCCCTAAAGGGTTGCGACTTTGGAGATTTCCGATAGGACTCATTAGAGATTCTCCATTACATTGTGAACTCTTGGCTCTCTTTGATCGACATGGCTGTGAATATATGGAGGTTTTGGTCAAGAATAATAGTAAAATAGTGGATGACTTGATTCGAGAGGTTAAAGACTTGGACATTGTTATTACTACGGATCTATTATTTTCAACAATACCAGGTGGAATATAATCATATTTTTAAAAGCATTGATCAGCATGTCAATAATATTAGAATACGTAAATCAAAGAAACTTGAGAGAGATGCCCATGATTATCTTTTTAAAAAAACGTATCCACTCCCTCCAAATTCACAAGGGTGGGGCCAGAGGTTGTTTAATTCCACTCCCTGTGAAATGGAACATGAGGAAAACATTAATATTGATGAAGGGGCGGAACAGGCAGTGCACATCCCTTTAGATCAGCCTGTTTTACGTCAATCCGAACGGATAAGGGAGAGAGAACAGAATTATGGCCATGGTGCGAATTTAAACTACAGGATGGACCAGCGGAACCACCCGAATTATCAGCAACCCAGAGTTTCAGGGCAGAATGTATATCGGAACCAGAACTAACGGTGGCGATAGAATATGTTGACAGTAATCTCCCTTTGGTGAGTTCTTTTGGCTCTAGCCCAGTTAATTTATTCTCAGATATAGCGTCTTTGGACGATGATTATGATTCTAGTGTTGGATTTGGAAATAGCAGCAGTTGCGCTACTAACATTAACATTTTATCAAGCCGGCCAAACATTATCTTTAATAGCATAAATGACTTTTAACTACAGTAGCTGTGATTTCTCAACAGATATTGCGAATGTGTTTTCCAAGGGCTTTTCATTTGTTCCACAAGTTAGAGCGGACGTTGTGACAATTGTATTGGATTTAAAACTTTTTATTCGGTAGCTTAATTTTAAGCTGTTGTTTAACAATTGTGAATCTGTTGACAAGGGACCTTTTTGGGTCTCTAGTGTTTGCAACCCCCCTCTGCACCTTACGCTGGTATTTTTTGAAAAGATGTATGAATTTGATTTGAGATTTCTCTTACAAGAGAGAGATAGGAAGGTGTCTTATTGGAATAGTGAAGAATATAAATTGATCAATTCTGTTAGACAATTACTAGTGAGGGTTATTCAGCCGGACAAGGGTGGGGGTGTTGTAATTATGGATTACCATGATTATATTGAGAGAATGTATACAGTTCTTTTTAGTGATAGGTATAGACAAGTATCCAGGAATGAGCTAAATGTAGCATATGCCAGAATTTCCATTCAACTCAGTGACATGTTATTAGAGCAGCGTATTACATTGGATGAATTTAAATTTTTAAAGGTTCAATTTCCAGTTATACCTACCATTTTTGGCCTGCCAAAATTACATAAAGATTTAAATAATCCCTCCATGCGCCCCATTGTTGATGCTTGTAATTCTATTACATCTGCTAAATCAGTATTTTTAGATAAAAATTTGAAAAGTCTTTTAAAACAAGAAGAACATCTATGTATTGATTCTTGGGATTTTTTGGCAAAATGTGATAAAATGTCTTTTGATCCTAAATATGTTTTTGTTACGATAGATGTTAAAGACTTGTTTTCTTATATTCCACATGATGTGGGGTTGGACTGGTTCCAGGAGTACTTGGTTCGTAAAGGGCTAGTACAGGATCATGTAAATTTATATACTGAACTGTTGGAACTTGTTCTTAGGAATAATTTTATTATATATGATGAGCAACTATTCTTGCAGAACAGTGGGATAGCTATGGGGGTGGCTTGTGGGCCTTTGTATGCGAATATTATAATGTGTGAATGGGAACGCTGATGTGTGTTTAATCACCCCTTATTTGAATATTGTGTTTTGTCAGATACCTTGACGATTTGTTTGTCATTTGGAAGGGGGATATGACTGGATTTAATGAATTTATGGATTTTATTAATTCATCCACTAGGTTTCTTGAATTCACTCATGTTGTGCATTTTGAAATTATTAATTACTTCGATGTCCAATTAATGAAAGATCGGGCAAATAGTAGATATGTGTCCACTATATATAGGAAACCAACTTATTCTAATTCCTTTCTCCATTTTTACAGCTGTCACCCTAGGACCCATAAAAAAGCTGTGGTAAAGGGGCAATTCATGAGAGCTGCCTATATGACATCTACTTTTGAAGATTTTTTGAATGAATGCTCATTGTTGGAAGAAATGTTCATTAGGAGGGATTATCCTGTGGACTTTGTGGGTGACATTAAATTGGAAGTTATTAATAAATGTTCTTCTGGTTTTTACATTCCTATTTTGAGGGTTAAAAATATGAATGATAGCAATACCATGACTTCAGTACATACCGTAGTGAATTCTGAAATTTTTGGAGAAAGGAATTTTAGATTATCCTATATTACTACATATACTGTGGACTCATATGCAATACAAGATATCTTATTTAAGAATTGGTCTATCTTGATGGAAGATAGTAGTTTTAGACCAAAAATTAGTCAAAAACCCCTGATTGTTTATAGGAAGGGGAATAATTTAAAAAGTTTGTTGGAAAGACGGTTGAGACATGAAGCTGATGAACAAATGGTTCGGCAGATGTCTAGGTGTGGGTTCTGTAGCTATTGTACACACATTAACACTGGAAAACTTTTTTTGTTTAAATGGATATTTTTTACACATTTGTGGTAAATGTAACTGTAATAGTACTGGTGTTGTGTATGGGGCTTTGTGACAGAATTGCCCGGCTTTCTATATAGGAAAGACCGAGCGGAAACTCAGAACCCACATTTATGAACATTGTTATGACGTTAAAAAGAAAAAACTGACAAATGCGTTGTTTAGACACATTCATGAATTTCCAGAACATTATTTTAAATTTATAGTCATTGAACAAATTAAACCCAATGTGAGGGGAGGTCCATGGCAACTGAAATTGGAGGAAAAATAATTATTCTGGATCCTCCGTTTAATAGCTGTTGGATGGCCTGGATTAAATGAGCTTGCCTCTGTTGGTTGCGTCTTAAAATTAAAGGCTTTATTGAGATAATTTTGTTAGTAAGGGCTTTTTTTAGATCTTTATTCTTATGTTTTTACAAAAATGTATATATTTGCATGTGTATATTTCCAAAGACATGCATCTGGAGCGTTTCTCCCCAGGCCTCCGCTGAAAATAGGCTCTGTGGAACCTAGTCGGACATTCCCGGTCAACAAATGTTAAATAAAAATGTGTTGTTTTACGTGTTTTTTTGTATGTATATGCTTTAAACAGGGTTGTAATATATTGGTTTTATAATGACCTATCTCTTTAAATATTAATTGAGGAACTGATGTCAGACCTGGGGCTTTTTTTAAAAATGGGTTATGGCTGTTACTTTTTTGTCTGATGAAGTCTTGGTATTATCCAAGACGAAAGCGCTTACAATAAATTGGATTCGAACCACTTACTTGGCCCACTTTACCAGGCTTCAGAGGGATTTGGTTTCAGAGCTTACCACTTTGATCCTGTCAGAGTTTTTACCTCCAAAGAGCTTCAAGCAAGTCTCTCCAAGGTTGTCCACTCTCCCTTCGCGAATGCCTTGACGAGACTGATCTCCAGTACTGCAGACACCAGCTCTCAAGTGGCAGGCACAGGCATCGCCATCAGGTGACATGCCTGGCTTTGCTTTTGCAGGTTTGCAGAACCCTTTAAGGCATGCTTTGCTAATGCCCCCTTTGACTGTTCCATTTTTTTTGGACCATCTGTTAGCGGTTTTAACCGCAGTAAGCAGAAACGCTAGACTCTTTCTGCAGTAGGGGTTAGGTTTTCTACTCCACAGAGGTCCTTTTCTAAAACCCAAAGAGGAAGTAAGAAGTTTTGGTTCTGGAGGACTCAGTCTTCCTTTCAGGATGCTCCCCAGGAATCCTCTTCCACAGGCCGGGGCAGGGGATTCAATGGTAGACACTGCCCTAGGGGCAGAGGGGGTCCGCAAAATCAGGGCTCCCTAGAACTCTTCTTGGAGAAGCCCTTTCAGTGCTTCTGATGCACTGCCCTACTGTCCTGCCCTGGAGGCAGTCAGGGGCCATCTCTCCCTTCACCAACTAGCCTGGACAAGTCTCACCTCTGATCAGTGGGTGCTAAAAATCATTTCCAGGGGTTACTCTTTTCCCTTCTCCCAGCCCCCTCCAACTCAAAGATTTCTCCCAGATTTACCACCCCAACAAATGGAGTTGGCCAATCTTGAGGTGCAACATCTTCTTTAAAAAAGAGCCATTCAAGAGGTCCTGACAGGACAACAAGGGTCCAGAACTTATTCTCACTTCTTTTTGGTGCCAGAAAAAGACTGGGGACCTGCATCCGATTCTGGACCTCAGAGAGGTAAACCTTTCTGTCAAGAAATCCAAGTTCCGTATGGTCACTGTACAGTCCATTCTGCCTGTCTTGAGCAAGTACAGTTGGATGTGCTCAGTGGATCTCAAGGATGCATACTATCACATAAAGATTGGCAGGAGACATTTACACTTTCAGCTAGGGGCCAATCATTATCAGTTCAGAGCCCTGCCCTTTGGAATCACCACAACCCCCTGGATGTTTAACAAATGTATGGCAGTGGTGGCAGCTCATTTCCGTCTGCAGGGTTTGCAGGTTTGTCCATACTGGACGATTGGATTCTCACTGCTCCCACGAGGCATCATTAACACTGGCGACCAGGTATGTCCTTAGGCTTTTCCAGCACCTAGGTATCACAATGAACCTGCCCAAGTCAACTCTAGTTCCAAGCCAAAACCTGGAATTCATTGGATTCCTGCTGAATACAGTATCAGAGATTGCAGCACTGTCTACCCGCAGGGTCCAGCTGATTCAGGATCAAGTTTGTCTTTTGTTGAATCTAACATGCCCCACCTGCTCATTTGATTCTGAAAAGCCTAGGCTGTATGGTGGCTGCCATTCAGGTGGTGCCACTCTCCAGGTATCATATGCGAGTCCTCCAATGGACCCTGGCAGTCCAGTGGTCCATTCTGTTTCAGCCCATGTCTATGACAATAAAAGTGACACAAGTATGCAGGAAATATCTTATTTGGTGGCTTCAGTTTTAAGAGCTTTTTCTATACAGGCACTTTTGTCTTCCCCCACCTAAGGCCACAGTGACCACAAACACCTCCCTGTTGACGTGGGGAGGGCATTTCCAGGGCAGAACGGTTCAAGGCACATGCTCCACTATAGAGACTAAATTGCATATAAATGTCCTGGAGATGAGAGCAGTCCTTTTAACATTGCAAACCTTTCAGGACTTCTTCCCTCTGGGGACCATAGTAATTCAGACGGACAACATAGCTGCAGTCTAGTACATCAACAAGCAAGGAGGAACACAGTCTTATCATCTGTACAGAGAGGCCATGAGAGTGTGGGAATGGGCAGTGTCTTCCTGGCACGCATTTCTTGCAATTCATATACCTGGAAGTTCCAGCGTGTTGGCCGACAAACTCAGCAGGTCCATCTTGAGTCCTCATGAGTGGCCTCTGAATCTGTCAGTGACAAAGTAGATCTTTGACCATTGGGTTCAACCATGCTGTGACCTTTTTGCTTCCCCAGTCAACCACAAATACAGCAATTACTTTGCCCTGATTCTCCTGTCAGGGGAGTTACCCAGGGACACTGTTGTTCACAATTGGCCTCTTAGTCTCCTCTATGCTTAACCTCCTATTCCCCTAATACCCAAAGTCTCACAGAAAGCTTGTTGCCTGAAGAGCACTCTCATCCTCATTGCCTCTTTCTGGACTCATCAGGCATGGTTCTCCTTCTTAAGGTCTCATTTGAAGTATCCACCTTGGATACTGGATCCCATTCCAGATCTCATCTACCATCCCTGGGGGTTTCACTTCCCAATCTCGGACCCTTTATCTAACTGCATTGTTTCTCCATTTCCAGTAATCCTTACACAGTCCAGGCTTCCTTCCCTGGTGGAGAACATTATTTTGGCTTCTCAAAAACCATCTACAAAGAAGGTGTGTTCCAGTAAGTGGAAAAGGTTTTCCATTTGGGTCAGACAGCAGAATCTAGATCCCTTTTCAGCCTCTATTCCTCATGTTTTGCTCTTCTTATCTTCCCTTTTTCAGGATGAGGTGAGTTTTTCTACCATTAAGCTTTAGTTGGCTGCCATCTCTAATTTCCATGTCAGCAGTGAGCCCACCTTTTCTTCCAAGTTGTGCAAAGCCTTTGTGAGAGGAGTTTTCCTCATTAGGCCTCCTAATAAAGATCCATCACTTCCATGGGATTTGACTTTGGTGTTGCAGTCTCTGACAATAAAAACCTTTTGCACCTGGTAGTTCATGTGACATTAAATTCCTGTCCTGGAAAACGGCCTTTTTAGTAGCCATTACTTCTGCCAAGAGGGTTTCGGAACTACAGGCTCTGTGCATTAAGCTCCCATTTATGATTTTTCACAAAGACAGGGTGTCTCTTAGAAAAAATCCCTCCTTTCCCCCCAAAGTTGCCTCTGAGATAATATCTCTTGCATTGTTTAGATGTCCAGAGACAATTGGATTTTTATTTGAAAGGGACTGAGGAGTTTAGAAAGTTGGACCAACTCTGTCTGGCTTTCTCCCAAAACAGACGGTGTCAGGCAATTTTCAAAGTGACTCTGTCCAGGTGGATAGCTGCTTGTATTTCCTTCATTTATGCTAGTCGGAACATAGAACTGTCCAGACCAGTTAAGGCCCACTCCACTAGGTCTGTTGCTATGCCATCAACCTTCTTGGCTAGACTTTCCCTTGATGAGATCTGTGTTGCTGCAACTTGGATTAATCCTCATACCTTCATTTCACACTACAAATTGGACATGGTATCTAGGAACAGGGCTACCTTTGGTTCCTCCGTGCTTCGGCATATCCTTTCTTGAGGCCATCCAGGGTACATAGTAGGTGGGGATTCTGACCCATCTGTGAGGAATAATAACAAGGATAGCCTTAGATAATAAGTTACTTACTTACCATAACGTGGCATCTGTACTATCCAGTGTCATTATTCTTCACATTCCCGCCCTACTTCTCCCTTCCTTCTGGTAGGCCTGGTGAGGCTGAAGTGGGTTGGATCTGGCGAGAAGTATTTGCCTTCTGTTGCAGATGTTGTTTTTCTTCATTTCAGCTAATTTAGCAAACTCGATCTGAGGGTTATAAATTAGCAAGCGATTATGGGAAGGAGAGGAGCTTGAGCTCTGGAGCTGTCTGAAAAGTGGCCAGCTTGGATCTGAGGTCGAGGCCCACGGCCACCTGTGAGGAATAATGACACCAGATAGCACAGATGCCAAGTTATGGTAAGTAATTTTCAGTCCTATGTTGAGCCACTCTCTTCCAAAGTGAAAAGGATGGAAAGACCTTGTTTGCCGCCGGTATCCACTTCTCTACCTCACAGCAGATCTTTTACAGGAACCAGCCAGGAGATGAGATGTTGTGGTTCCAAAAATCTCAATGTCCTTTTTAGGATTCACAGGAAGACTTTCCTCCGAGAGACAGAGGGGGAAATTGTTATAATGGTAGACAATGCCCTCATGACAGAGGGGGTCCGATGAATCAAGGGTCTCAAGATTCTTTCTTGGACAGACCCAGTCAGTGATCCTGAGGGATTGCCCGACTGCTCGTTTCTGGAGGTGGTCAGGGGACGATTGTCTTTACACCCTACAGCCTGGGAAGCCATCACAAAAGATTGTTGGGTGCTAAAAATTATATCCAAAGGCTATTCAGTACCTTTTTTCCAGAAACCCTCTCCAAGCAAAATCCTCCCCGATGTTCCAATCAGAGGGAGGCTGCAGCCTTAGAAATTTTGAAACTGCTCTCAAAAAGTGCCCCCCCCCTAGATCAGGCATCTACTCCAGATTATTTTTAGTGCCCAAAAAGACAGGGGCACTTAGGACCATTCTGGAACTTACCACCCTCAACAAATCGGTTGCCATTTCAGAGTTCAGAATGGCCATGATTCAGTCCATTCTGCCCTTCCTGCAGAAGGATGACTGGATGTGCTCTATAGACCTTCAGGATGCATACTATCACATCAAGATGAACAGGCATTCCAGAAGGTTCCTTCACTTCCAGCTAGAAGCCAGTCATTATCAGTTCAGAGTATTGCCCTATGGTCTCACCACGGCCTCAAGGGTGTTCAGGAAATGCATGGCAGTAGTGGCAGCTCACCTGAGACTGCAAGAATTCCTGGTGTATCCATATCTCAACGATTGGCTCCTAACTGCTCCCACCAAGCATCAACTCCTAGAAGCCAGAGAATTCCTGTTCCACCTAGCCTCAACCTTGGGCATCTCCATCAATCTGAAAAAGTCTCAGCTTCAACCGTTCCAAGTCATAGACTTCATTGGAGCCCGCCTAAACACCATTCATTCATTCTCTAGCCCTTCTTCCTCTGGACAGAATTTCCACCTTGAGGTCTCATGTCAAGCAAATAATGGACATTCCTTCTCCTTCAGAAAGTATTGTTCTAAGGGCCTTAGGGTCCATGGAGGCCACAATTACCATGGTACCATTAGCATGCCTCCACGTGAGAATACTTCAGTGGACCTTAGCAGTCCAATAGTCCCTCCTGTACTATTCATTGTATTACCCGATCAGGATTTTACAAGCATGCAAACAATCTGTTTTGTGGTGGATCCAATTCGAGGACCTCCTTCAGAGCCGCCTGTTCATCCTTCCCCCTCCCAGGCCCACTGTGATCACAGATGCGTAGTTCAGTGGGGAAGAGGGGAATTATCTGGGACAAACAGTCCAAAGCACATGGTCCCCCCTAAAGACCAACTTGCATATAAATGATGTTCATCGTGTTTCACTGTTGCAGTCATGACTGTAGTGTTCTCCCCTGCCGGCAGGCAGCCCTCGGTCGGCCAGAATCCCAAAGTCTGGGTCCAGCGTCGGCTGTTCATCCATGCTCCCTGACATCAGAGCGCCAGGAGTACAAAGCTGACAGCCGACGCCATCTTCTCCAGTCTTTCTTGCCGTGCGGTGATAGCAGTTCGCAAGTGCCGGTCGGCTGACTCCTGATGAATTTTTCTGGTATTCTTCGGTCCGAAGACTTTCTTCTCCACTCAAAGCTAAGTACCCCGTTGGGGAAACTTTTTTCTTGCTCCACTCCGATGTCAGAAAAAGTTAATAATTGCATTTCATGTGGGAAGCAAATACCTCATAAGGATTTCCATTCTTACTGTATTCCTTGCTTAGGCCCTGACCACGACGTAGCTAGTTGTCGGTTTTGTGCTAGATTCAATCAACGTACAATTAAGCGAAGGTACGATTTTGCTTTTCATTACTTCGGTAGGCACTTTAACTACAAAATGTCGTCTGATACGGTCCCGGCTACCGGAGTTCACAAACGTCGCAAGGATAAAGACAGGCCTCCGAAGTCCAAATCTGATGATAGCGCACAGGCGGACCCAGCTTCAGGTTCGGCCGTCGTCAGTGAGGCGCTTTTGCAGCCCCTGTCGTCGGCCATTTCAGAACCGACGGCTGAAACGGACTCTCATGAGGAGCCAACCAGGTCTTTAAATATTTCTGTTGCTGGACCTTCGGACAATGCTCCTTCGGATGAGTCCGGAACCGCTGTGCAGGTACCGGCTTCCGAAGGGGTTTTCAGGCCTACTCAGCTACTAGTAAAGGCAAAGCCAAAGACAAAGGCAAAGACTCCTTCTAAATCAAAGACTTCAACACAGGCCTCTTCTGAACCGGCTCCCAAGTCACAGAAGCAGTTACTCAAGATGGCGGAGGATTTACTTACTATGATTAGGGGTTCTCATCCCCCTCCAGACAAAAGGCCAAGGCAGGATGTTTATTATGATTCCTCTGATCAGGCTTCTGTTTCCTCAGTTTCTTCTTCTGATCAGGAATATTCTTTCCCTCCTTATGAGGATTCTGATGCTGAAGAATCCATTCCTTCAGCTTCTCCCCCTGAGGATTTCTCTTTTGGGGAAACTTTGCATGAAATGAGGGAACATTTCCACTGGGAAGGACAGGAGTATTCGGAATCCAAGAAAAGACTGAGGGATTTTCTTCTTCTTCCCCAACATAGACCCCTGGCTATTCCTCCTGTTTTGGATATTGTGGATGATGCCTTTTCGGAGGCTAACTTAACCCCTGACTTTTTTCCTCCTGCTCCTGTTAAGCCTGATAGATATTCCAGGGTTCCTGATTCCCATCAGTTTTTATACAAGAACCCTTCTGCTGACCCTGAAACCATTTCTCAGGGTCCTAAGGGAGTTAAGGCCGCTTCTGCCAAAAATCCCATTCCTACTGAAAAGGATTCTCGATCCTTAGAAAGATGGGGCAAAAAGGTGTACACTTCTGCTACTTTGTCCATTAGGGCTTTAAACTGTCAGTTTCATATGTTTAAATACCAGCAATTTCTCTTGTCTGTCTTAAAACAAAAGCTTACTTCCATTTCTGCCTGTGCAGATGATAAGGAATTACATGACTTATTGCATGCCACTGAACAGGTTGGGAAGCATGGTTTACACTGTGGATTTGATGCCTTGGAGGCTTCTTGTAGGGCTGCGGCCTCTGGAGCAGTCATTAGAAGGCATGCATGGCTAAAGGAACAAAATTTACCTGAACAAGTAAAGGCTAAATTATTGGATGCTCCTGTTCAGCATAATGTTTTGTTTGGATCAAAAGCTGAAGAGGTGATTAAAAAGATGGAGGATAAGGCGAAATCCATGCAAACAGTTAAAGATTTCTTACAAGTACAGTCACCTAGATTTAGCAGGAATTGGCCTTCAAAAAATTGGTCCTTTCCCACTTCAGGCAGGCCTCAGAGGGGTAGATATATAGACGCTCCAGAGGGAGGCCTCAAACACAAGCTGCTTATAGATCAAGACAGTGGACTGCTTTCACCCCTAGGGGAGGAGAGGACAGGTCACAATCTCAAAGGAAACAAACTCAATGTCTCCCTCTGTTGGGCTACAGGAACTTCTTGCCTGGAAGCCCCTCTCGGAGGAAAACTCTCTCTTTTTTATCAAAATTGGACGTAAATAACCCAACACAAGTGGGTTTTGGATGTGGTTTTAAGAGGTTACAAATTCCATTTTCATACCTTACCACGGCCAAACGGATGGCCAGACCTTCCAAAACATCAGTGGACGGAGGCCTTAAACCAGGTGGAAGCTCTTTCGTCTATGAATGCCATAGAGCTGGTTCCTCCTTCAGAGATGGGAAAAGGTTTTTACTCAAGGCTCTTTCTAGTCCCAAGGAAGCAAAACTCCTGGAGACCCATTCTGGATCTGTCGGTCTTGAACACCTTTCTAGAGATTCCAAAATTCAAGATGCTTACTCTACAGCAGCTACTTCCAATGCTGTCCAAAGATGCATGGATGGTAACTTTGGATTTAAAGGAGGCATATTTATACATTCCCATCAGGCAGGATCGCAGAAAATACCTCAGGTTCAAGGCCGGATCGAGGCACTTTCAATTCTCTGCGCTGCCCTTTGGATTGTCTACTGCGACCAGGGTCTTCACCAAATGCCTGGCTCCAGTAGTAGATTACTGCAGACTCAAGGGAATTCAAATTTACCCTTATCTGGATGATTGTCTAATTCAGGCAGACAGCAAGGATGTCTTACTCCAGCATCTAGAATTTGTACAGAACCTCCTCATGTTCCTGGGATTCTCTGTAAACATAAAAAAGTCAAATTTGACACCATCACAACAGATAACTTTTCTGGGTGCACTTCTAAACACCACAACCCAGATGGCATTTCTGACATCTGAAAAACAATTACAGCTGGCTTCAACTTTCAGAACATTGGCAACTCTAACTCAACTATCTGCAAGGAAATTCCTGCAGGCTTTGGGTTACATGGCCTCCTGCATCCTTCTCATACCATATGCAAGACTACACATGAGGAAAATACAATGGTACCTAAAAAGTGTATGGTCTCAGCATTGCCACAGTTTAGACATACTGATCTCCATCCTTCCTTGCCTTCAAAAGGAATTTCTTTGGTGGTCCAGGGCATGTGCTCTAAACAAAGAGAAACCCTTCCGTCTGCTTCCTGCCACTCAGATTCTAACCACGGACCCCTCGGATTATGCTTGGGGAGCCCATTTTCAGGGCAATTGTTTGCAGGGCCTTTGGACAAAGGATCAGAAGCACCTGCATATCAATTTAAAGGAAATGTTAGCCGTTCAGAAAGCTCTATTGGCCTTCAGGAATCTTTTACAACCAGGACAGCTGCTGATACGGACAGACAACACCACAGTTATGTGGCACATAACAAGCAAGGGGGATCTCATTCCTACCCCCTTTGCAGACTAGCCATGGATCTATGGAACACAGCTCTAGCTTGCAATCTGGATCTTCAAGCTCAGTTTCTACCTGGGAAACAAAACTTCCTGGCAGACAGTCTGAGCAGAAACCTTTCGGATCCACACGAGTGGATGCTGGACACCAAAATATTCAGGATGATAACAGCAGTCTGGGGATGTCCTCACATAGACCTCTTTGCATCCCATCTCAATCATCAACTACAGAATTTTTGCACCAGGACTTTCCACAGAGAAGCTTGGAAAGTGGACGCCCTGTCATTCAGTTGGAGGAACCTCTCGGGATATACCTTTCCACCTCTTCCTCTTCTTCCACGGGTTTTATTGAAGATAAAACAGGACAAGCCCAAGATGATAATCTTGCTGGCTCCAAATTGGCCTCGGCAGTTTTGGTATCCAACTCTAAAAAAACCTATGCCTGGAGCCCTCTTGGGTTTTACCTCAGTCTCCGAACCTTCTGTCCCAACATCAGGGTCAGGTTCTACACACTCATGTCAGAACTCTCAGCCTGGCGGCCTGGTTAATCCGGGGCCTTTGATTTCTTCTTTCCTACCCAAGCAGGTTATGGATGTCATTTTAGAAGCCAGACGTCCTAACACTAGAAAATCTTATGCAGGAAAATGGAAAAGATTTTGTTCCTGGATGCAGGCTCAGGATTCTGATCCTCTTCTTCCTAACATTACTTTAATTTTACTTTACTTAAAAGATCTCTTACATAAGGGTCTCTCTTTCTCTTCCATTAAGATACATGCATCTGCTATTTCTGCTCATTATAATACAGACCCTCCCATCTTTTCCCACCAGCTCATGAGACAGTTTCTCAGAGGAGCTAAGAACTTAAGACCTCCTAGATCTCCTCCCATTCCTGCTTGGGATCTCAACTATGTTTTGGAAAAACTAACCTTGCCTCCTTTTGAGCCTGCTGCCTCTTCTGACATCAGGTTTTTATCTTGGAAGACAGCTATCCTGTTAGCCTTAACCTCTGCCAGGAGAGTTTCAGAGTTACAAGCTCTTATGGCTGTGGAACCTTATATTATTTTTCATCAAGACAGGGTATCTTTGAGGACTAATCCTACCTTCATGCCTAAGGTGGTTTCCAAAGTGGCTTTAAATCAAACTATCCACTTGCCAACCTTTTTCCCCACTCCTCAAAATAAAGGGGAGAGGATCTTACATTCCTTGGATGTACACAGACAACTACGTTTTTACCTGAACAGAACCAAGGACATCAGAAAATCAGAACAATTGTTTGTTTCTTATGCTTCAAGTTCCCAAGGTAAAGCCATTTCAAAACAGACCATTTCTAAATGGATTGCTCATGGAATCAGATTTTGTTATTCTCACCATGGAAAGCAAATCCCAAGGAGTATACGGACTCATTCCACCAGAGCTGCTGCCACTTCTGCGGCCTTCCTCAGGGGAGTTCCTACCAAGGACATTTTGGAAGCTGCAACTTGGAGTTCAGTGCATACTTTTTCTAAGCACTACAATCTACCTCTCCACTCTAAGTCTAGGGCAGGCTTTGCCTCTGCAGTCTTGCAGGGCCTTTTAGCCACCCCTTCCTCTTTACGACCACCTCCCTTTCTTTCAGCTTTGGGATTCTACGCTACAGTCATGACTGCAACAGTGAAACACGATGAACATAGTACAGTTGTGTACACCTACCATAAATGTAGATGTTCGAGTGTCTTCACTGTTGCAGTCTGGGTTTCCCTCACTCCTGTCCCCTCTTATTTTTACTTTTCTGTATTTCCTTTTTTCACCATTCTTCTGAGGTGTATTTGCAAAGGTCATGGGACCTTTTTCATTCTGGGACTCCTGACATCTGGGGCAAGAAAAACTGGAGAAGATTGCGTCGGCTGTCAGCTTTGTACTCCTGGTGCTCTGACGTCAGGGAGCATGGATGAACAGCCGATGCCGGACCCAGACTTTGGGATTCTGGCCGACCGAGGGCTGCCTGCCGGCAGGGGAGAACCCTACAGTCATGACTGCAACAGTGAAGACACTCGAACATCTACATTTATGGTAGGTGTACACAACTGTACTTTCTGGAGATGAGAGTGGTGCTTCTTGCATTGCAAGCCCTTAATTGCTCTCTCCCCATGGAATTCAGACGGACAACATGTCAGTGGTCTGGTGCATCAGCAAACAGGGAGGAACCAGGTCTTAACCCTTGCTTTGAGAGGTCATGAGGCTGTGGCAGTGGGTGATCTCTTCTATCCTCTTTCTAATAGCAGTGCACATTCCAGAGAAGTCAAACATCCTGGCAAACAGGTTCAGCAGGACCATTCTGATGCCTCACGAGTGGTCTCTGTATCCTTCAGTGGCAAATATGATCTTCCAGAGATGGGGGTCATCCTTCCTGCAATCTTTTTGCATCTCCCTCCAACACCAAGCGCAGCGAGTTTTTTTCCCTGATCCCTACTCAGTGACAGTTACCGAGAGACACAGTAGTCCATGCTTGACACAGTAGTCCATGCTTGCCCCCCCCAGTCTATTTTATGCCTATCCTCCTCTTTCCCTCATTCCCAGATTTCTGCAAAAGGCTCAGAGGTTGAAGTGCTGAAGTGGTCCTCATTGCTCCCTTTTGACCTCGACATGTTTGGTTCCCCTTCCTTTGGCTTCACCTGGCCTGTCCACCATGGACTCTGGACCCCTCACCAGATCTGTTGTCCCATCCCTCAGGACATACCCACCTGGATCTCCTGAACCTGAAATTAACCACTTGGTTAATCCACTTCCAGTGATGGCTAGAACACCAGGGCTTTCTTCCCCAGTTAGAAAAATTTTGGTTGCGGCACACAAACCATCCACGAGGAATCTATACAATAGTAAGTGGAAGAGGTTCTCCATTTGGGCTCATCAGAATAATCTGGACCCTTTTACAGCTGTGCTTCCTGCTGTTTTAGATTTTCTGGCATCTGTCTTTCATAACAGAGCTAGTTTTTCTATGGTGAAAATGCATTTGATGGCCATTTCCAATTTTCACATAGGGGAAAAAAAACTTTATTTTTCTCTAGCCTCATCTAAATTGTGCAATGCCTTTTTAAAAGGTACCTTTCTCCTGTGTCCTTCTATCAAGGAACCTGTTGCCAGCTGGGATCTCACCTTGGTTTTGCAGGCCTTAGTCCTGCCCCCTTTCGAGCCTTCAGCTAAGGTAGATTTAAAGTTTCTGACCCGGGAAAACATTTTCTTGGTGGCCATTACCTCATCCAAAAGAGTGTCTGAATTACAGGCTTTGTCTTGCAAGCCTCCATATTTGATTTTTCACAAGGACAGAGTTACTTTGCATACTAACCCTTCCTTTCTACCCAAGGTTGCTTCTGAGGATAGCATAAACCAAGTTATCGATCTGTTTGTCTTTTTTCCTAACTTTCAAAACAGAGGAGAGTATCAACTTCATTTGTTGCATGTACACAGACAGCTTTGTTTCTGTTTGGATAGAAGCAAACATTTTAGGAAATCTGATCAGCTTTTCATTTCCTTTTCTAAGGCCAAGTTGGGTAAACCATTTTCCAAGGCGACCCTGGCTCATTGGATTAGTAGTTGCATTAAGCTTGCTTACTGCACAAGGGGCATCCCCTTACTGTGTCTCATTCTACTAGTTCTGTTTCCACCTCCTCAGTATTTTGTTCGAAACTTCCCATTGATAAAATCTGTGCAGCCACTACCTGGTCAAACCATCATAGCTTTATATCACATTAAAAACTAGACATTATTTCTAGGAACAGAGCCTCCTTTGGTTCCGCTGTGCTCTGGAATATCCTTCCATGAGGGCCTCCCAAGTTCTCCTGTAGCTGGGGACTCTGTCCCACAGTTTGAAGAGCAAATGAAGGCAACAACTTCAGATAAAGAAGTTATGTACTCAACATAATGTTCCATCTGAGTTGTCGCCTCTCATTTACTCTTCGACCTTCCCTCCCTCCGCCCCCCTACCTGTTGAAGGCCCTAATGGAATTATTTAGTCAAATACTTCAGTACTGTTTGAGCTCTTGAAATATTCTTTTCTCACTTGCCCAGTTGTCTTTGGGTATTTTCTTCTAACTGTATGATTATATGATGTATAGTGGTGTGGCAGACTCTATCTGGGGAATTTGGACTAGAGGAGCATTATAGGTAGAGGAGGAGCTCAGATCTCGGATCCTGGAGTTTTAGTGTGTGGCTGAGTCGGTCCCAATCCTCGCATCTGAAACCCACAGGCTAAAGAGCAAATGAAAGGCAACAACTCAGATGGAACGTTATGATGAGTACATAACTTCTTTTTATATAAAAGAAAAACCTTATTTATTTATTTTATTTATTTCGCATTTGTTAACCGGGTTGGTCCAGCTGGGTAAGAATTTACCCTTTTTCAGTGGAGACCCGAGGGGAAAAGCCCCAAACAGACATACAAATACATACAAATAGAGACAAATTAATAATACTACAGAGCAAAACAGTCTTATGAATACAATGGATAAGAAAAACATAATGTACTCAATGGAATAGTACATAGCTATATGTACAAATAGTGTAGTAATAGGTTGTAACAGGAGAAACAACAATAATAAATCCAGCAGGTAAGCAGGAGGGGAAGTTAAGGTTGTAGGTAATATAATGAAAAGAAACAAGGTATAATTAGATTAGTGGCTAGAAGAAGAAATGTGTAAGTGCAGGGGCTTCAGAAGTGAGGGAAAGTAGAGAGTAAAAAGTAGAGAGGGGTGACTACACAAGGGACCGTAGGTCAGAAGAGGGAATGGTGCAAAAGAAGATAGTAGTAGAGGAGGGATGTAGTGATCTAGAGGGAGGGTACAGAAAGAAGAGCAGTTGGATAAAGTAAGTTATAGAAAGAGGAAAAAGGTCTTATAGATCAGACTTTAGTGGTGAAGTGGGTATATGGAGAGGGAGGGGTTAAGTAGGATGGTAACAGGTACACTATCAGGTCATGTTTGAAGTTAGGAAGGGAGGTATGACTTCTAATATGGAGTGGAAGATTGTTCCAGGTAAGGGAGATGGAGTGTTTATAGAGTATTTTACCTATGTTCTTGTTGGGTTTATAGACTTGTAGTAAGAGTTTATCAGAGCTGCGCAGGGATCAGGGAGGGGTGTACCAGGAGATCAGGTTGGACAGAGATGAACAGTCAGAGTTTGAATTAAGAATTCTGAAAGCTTGGATCAGCTGACATTTGGTCAGAATGTGTGAGAATTCGAGCCAATGTAGCTTTATGAGAGTGGAGCAGTGATGGGATTTGTAGGGGCTGCTGGTGACAAATCTAGCAATTTTGTTATAGGTTTGGTCTAGGTTTGCCAGCAGGTTATTTTGTATATTGGAAAATAGAGGGGAGCCATAGAGGAGGGTGGGGGGGAGATAGGATTGGGCTAGCAGTAGTTTTGAGTTGGGGGTCAGGAATTTCTGTTTCTGTATAGCATGCCCAGTTTTTGGTGTGTTTTCTTTATAGAATGAAGTATGTGGAGGTCTAGTTTGAGCTGGTCGTCTATGATGACACCTAGGAGTTTAGTGTGTAAGTCTGGTGTTATAATGGTGCCATTTAGAGAGGATATGAGAAAGGTAGATTTGTGGTGGGCTAGAGTTTTAGGTAGGAATATTAAGAGCTTAGTTTTAGAGGGATAAGTTGATTGTTGGAGAGCCACTTCTCAATAGAGTGAAATGAAGATTGGGTGATATGGTGGAGGTTATTGATAGTCAGACATGAAGATCAGAGTTGAATCATTTGCATACTGTATGATAGAGGAGAGGTTGCTGGTTGTGTGCAGGTCATTGGTGAAGAGGTTGAAAAGTAGGGGGCCGAGAATTGAACCTTGAGGAACACCGGTCTGAACTGGCAGAAAGGGTGAGAAGGAGTTTTGCCATTTAATTGCGTGTAGGCGACTGGACAAATAACTTGAGAACCAATTTAGAGCGGGGATGGAAATGTTCAGCTGAGAAAGTTTATGAAGTAGAAGGTTGTGAGAGTCCATATTGAAAGTCTTCGAGAGATCTAAGAAAAGGCAGGACACAAGTTTATTATTGTCTCTGGCCTCAGCTACAGTATGAGAGAAGGATAAGATTGCAGTGTTAGTACAGTGTTTGGGCCTGAAACCGTGCTGGGTGTTGGTTAAAAGATTGTTTTGAGTATGGTGGGAAAGTAGTTGAGAATGGATACACTTTTCTAGAATTTTGGAGGGGAGAAAGAATAGCAATGGGATGGAAGTTAGATGGTTCTGTGGAGTTACCTCCTTTATGTAGTGGGATAGTGTAGTATTCCTTCCAAATAGAGGGGACAGTAGATTCTTGGATTGAGCGGTTGATTAGAATGGAGACAGGAAGGGCTACAGAGTTAGCAGCAAGTCTTAGGAATTGAGGAGGTAGGTTATCAGGGGCGGGAGAACAAAATTTGAGTTTATTGAGGAGAGTTTTAATATAACTTAACAGAGACAGGTTTGAGCATGAAGGGGTCTGAGAGGTTAGTGGAGTCAGATTGGGAATGTGAAAAGGTGTGGGTGTGGTAATTGAAGTGACAGAACTGGAAGTGGAATTAGAGGTGGGGTTTGGGTCATTAAAGGTGTTGGGTACTAGTTTAGAAATGGTATCAATGAAGTAGTGATTTAAATGGATGGCGGTATCTGAGGGAGATTGATTGGGAAAAGGTTTGGGGGTTGTGGGTGAGCCAGGGTTAAGAAGAGTTTTTATGGTTGATCAGAACTTTTGGAGGTTAGTAGTTTGCAGAGATTGGTCAGACAGGTAAAACTTTCTTTTGTCCTGGTTGACTCTTTTTTTTTTTTTTTTTTTTTGTAAGGTTTCTAAGTTCCCTATAAGATTGTAGGAGGGCAGGAGATTTGCCTTTCTGATATTGTTTCCAAATGGCATCTCTTTTATGCATAAGGTGGAAGGTTTCTTTGGATAGCCAAGGGGCATGTTTAGCTTTGAATTTTATTTTCCTGATGGGGGCCAGAGAGTTGAGTATGTTTAGGAATGTCTGGTTGAAGTAGCTAACTGCATCATTTAAAGGTAGAGAGTATAGGCAGGACCAGTTAATATTTGAGAGAATTTTGTTGAAGGAAGTGGTATTGAATTTTCTTTGGTTGCGGATGTGTTTTAAGAGGTGAGTACTAGTGAGGTTGGGTGAGTACCTAGTAGTGTGGATAGGTAGGTGGTCACTGATGGAGTCAGATAGTGTACCTGGCTGGTGGTACAAATTAGGAGAATTTACGAGAATCCAGTCTAGGATAGAATTGGAGTGGTTTTTGCCAAGGGCAGGTGGGGGAGGAGACAGTCTGAGTAAAACCATGTAGGTTGAGACTATGAGACTGTGTAGTAGAGTTAACTGAGTTCCAGTCTATATTTACATCCCCAAGTATGATAGTTTCAAAGGGGATGTGAAGAAAACACCAAGATAAGATGTCTTCAAGGATGGTGATATTATTACCTGGTGGGATATATATTGAGGCTATGGCCATTTTTTGGTAGCTGTTGAGATGATAGATTACTATGAGTAGCTCTGCAGGGTGGAAGGTGGGAGTGGTAATTGTAAGTGGTAAGATATTGAGAGAGTCAGAAAAGAGAATGGAGACACCACCTCCCTTTTTGATAGGTCTATCCAGTCTGTAGATATTGAAACCGGGGGCAGGGGGGCAGATCTCTGAGTTGTGGATGTGGGGTTTTAGCCAAGTTTCAGAGAGAGTTAAGATGTGGGGGTATATTGTTGTATGAGTGCATGGAGTTCAGGCACTTTGTTGCAGATGCTCTGGATGTTAAGGGAGAATAATTTTAGTCTTCTGGCTCTGTGTGTAGAAGTGAGAGTGGGATTGCTAGAGGTGTGGGGGGAAGTAGTAGTAGTGCTAGTAGATGGAGTGGAGGAGTTGGAAGATAAGAGTTGGTTATTAGGACCAGGGTTGGGGTGTATATCGCCTGAAAGGAGGAGTGTTGTCAGGACAGAGAGTAAAGAGTTAGGTTGAGGGAGAGGATACAGAAATTTGGATTTTAAGTTTGGGATTTGTTTTGATGAGGGGAGTAATTTAGTTTTGAAGAATAAATAGTGTAGTAGAGTGTAGTGAGTGTGGGCATAAAGGAGTGTGGTAGGATCTGGATAGATTTTGGGAGGGATGTAAGTTCTGAGTGGAGGGTAAGGGGAGAATTGCAGGGGGTGTGATAAGATGTGACGTAGGTCAGTGTAAATAGCAGAGGGGAGAAGAAAAGAAGTGGCAACATCTTTAGTGTTAGGTGTAGGCAATGGTTACAACAATGCGGTATGTAAAGCAGTTTGAAATGTGACAGGTAATCTCTTGAAAAAATAAAGAGATATTAAAATATACCACAAAATATATATTCTTTATAAACCAAATATACTTGAAAATTTAGCAACCACAAAAGGTCCCAGCAGTAAGACTACAAACGAAGTTTGTCTTAATCGTAATACAAAGCACGGTCTCCGTAATTAGTAGACTGCAATCATCTGACCACCGAAAAACAAACTGCGACATATAAGTAAATGCAGACAGATAAACATAATGCAGATAATCTGCTAAAATGGATACAGCAGGGCATAGAGGGCTACTTTTTCTTAGTTTGTGATAACATGCGAGTACACCCCCTCCAAATCTGAGAGTCTTAACAGCAGAACTGATGCCTCTGGCTGCGAAAATGGCAAGGGCACCATCTGAGGATGTAGGCAATAAGAGAAAAAATGCTGACAGGATGCATCTGAGGTTATCACCCTTATAAATTACATTTAGAATATACACCTTGTACAGCACTGGACTGCACACTTTTGTAGCCGTTCGAACAGCTTAGAGGGCCCATCCGTTGCAAAAGGTAAAAAAATTGTCACCACACATAGACTGACAGCAGTACACAGAAGTATTGATTCCCAAAAAGGACAGTGGATCCCTGACTATAATAAGCTCTATAGCCACCGGTTTCTATGGCCACATCTCCTCATCCAGTTGCAAGGACATATTCCGGGTACCACAGCAGACATCAAGAGCCAAAAAAGAAGCCCTTGGCCACAGCGAGTCAAACACACCCAGAGAATCCAAACGCCATAAAGATACAGCCCGGCCACTTCCAAGGCAGGCCAAGCTAAAAGTGCTTCCACCGTGGTCGACAGAAGACTAAAATTCAGACATCACAGTAACCTGTAAGCTCTGCATGGCTAACGGTTCCTCGGCAGCAGCTAAAATCCTCCGTACACACACACACCAGCTAGTACCTCCTGCAAGGCTAACGATTCCTCAGCAGCAGCAATGGTTGGTCTTCACCTCATCTGATATACAGGAATGTATGGCAAAAAATACGCCAGGTCAGCAAATGATGCACAGCCTCCTGAGGGGTAATTGGTCTAAATTGGTTATAACAAAAGAGGCTTATTTCTCTTTTGTCTGGATCACAGCTAAAGTGCAAAGCTTCATTGCCGTACACTGCAAAGCCCAAAACTCCAAGGAAGAACATGTGTACTGATTCAAAGAAAACTGTATGGAACTGACCAATTACGGTTGGTGGCCTGAGCAGCAGTAATCCAATTTGAGAAATATTTGGTGCCCACATCTATCCAGCTTAGTTCACAAACTTTTCCTTTTCATTATGACCCTGGCAATGAATCGTGCAAAAGCACCATCTCTTTTACTCCACGTAAACATCATGAGGTGTCAGGGGGACAACAAGGAACAAATTATTATGTTCTTAGTTATACACATTATATGTCACTCATTTTTTTACCATTTGGTTCCTGCCTTCTCTTAAATCTCACTCTTCCTCTAAAAACATTAATCTGCATGTATTTTTCCCACAATTTTCATTTTTTATGTAATTTGCCCGTACCCTTTTCAAAAGATCTCTTTTCTTCTTCTTTTATCTGTGTTACTGAGTCATTGTGTACTAAGCCATACACCATTCTTCTAGGAGACTCCAACTACCCCTTCATAGACTGGGAGACATACATTCTGACACATGTATGCCTAGAGATTTCTGGACATCAGTAATACAAATTCCATGGTACAATTAGTCTGCACACTAACCAGGGGCAATAAAATCATGGATTTGGTCCTTAGCAGAATGGAGCATCTTTGCTCCCCACCAGTTGTAACTTCCTCCCTGGTCAAATTGGACCACAAATTAGTCACATTTACCTTAAGACTTTAGCTGGAAATGTCTTCTAGTACCTTGGTATTCTGAACTTATGCCAAGGCTAATCTACTGATATTGAGTGATGACTTGGCTGAATACAAAAGCCCCAATTTCTTCTTGGATGACCTCACTGCTTATGAGGAGTATATACTGCTAAATTATATGCACATGTAAATAGCTGCATAGATGCATCTGTCCCCATCAGAAAAAAAATACAATGTGAATTTTAAAAATAACCCCTGTGGTGGAATAATATAAACAAGTTGTATAATAAAACAAAAAAAAAAAAAAACTCATTGCACACAAAAATAAATTGTAACGCTCAAGATGCCAAAATTGCTCTTGCTAAACCAAACAAGGAACTCCAGACATGGATCAAATCAACCAAAACCAGATAAGAGATAAAAATAGACACCCAGGTGTAGGATAACCACAGATACTTTTTAATTATGCTAGCAATGTCAGAAACAACACCCAGCACAGTTCAGAGTTAATAGTAATGAATATTCAGACCCAGAGAGCATAGCCAATGTACTAATAGACAAATTTAGCTCAAACTTCACCCTCCCCGTGCCCACACATATACCCCACTCAAATTTCCCATCAGCAAGTTCTCAAGGCTGTGTCAAAGGCCAAGGACACTGTCATCTATGGGGCCAAGTAATGTAGCTGGCTGTCTACTGGTCAGCCTGAAAATGACTTGTCTGATTCCCTACAGATGCTATTCAGTATAAGCCTCAAAGCACACTTAGTGCAGGATGAATGCAATAGTCACTGCCTTGCAGAAAGGTGGGGCTTCAGTGAACCTTGGCAATTATAGACCCATAAGCCCCATCAGCCTCATCTTTAAGGCTATGGAAAGGATCATTATGGAATTAATACTTAACGATACTGGTAAAGTACAGACTCTAGTTTCATCCCAGTTCAGATGCATCTGAGACAGGTCCTGCCTACTTAACCTGGTTGACTTCTTCAAAAAAAGTTACTGACATGGGCGGCGGAACCATAGAGTGAGCGAGGAGTGAGGGGAGCCCCCACCCCCACTTTTGCAGATCATCCAACCTCCCAACTGTCCCAAATTTGTCCCGAATTATTACTTCTCATGCTGACGTTAGTGCGTGGCGCACGTATTTCCAGGTTTCAAATGCTTTTGTGAGCAGGAACAGAAACGGACAGTTTTATTTAGCTGCTGCTGCTTATCTTCTGGGAGGAACAGAAACGAACAGGATGGTATTTCCGGGTTTTCAAATGCTATGCCTTTGCGAGTGGAACAGAAACGTGCTGCGAGGACTGAGGATGGACTGACAGGCTGTTACATCTCCCACAAAGAAGCTTTTCAGATTGAATAAGCTGGTGTGTGTGTGTGTGTGTGTGTGTGTGTGTGTGTGTGTGTGTGTGTGTGTGTGTGTGTGTGTGTGTGTGTGTGTGTGTATGTTGTAGCCTTTTAAAAGTCTCAGTCATGTTTTTTGTTTAGAATAAATAAAACACAGAACTACTTACTTTTTCTTATAAGCTATAGATTCAGCTTGATCTCAGGTTGAAAGCAGCAGTAAGGTATTCTTTTTATCAGAAAATTGAAAAGAAAGCATTGTAAAAGTAGCATGTTGTCAGTAAACATTGAGGTGCTCCCAGACCTGCCTGCCACATTGACTGTCCTTGCAGAAATAGTTTATGAAAACATCGTAATAAGCAAAGACATTTGTCAGAGTGCTCTTAAAATAATGGAAGACATCCTTTACAATTTACATTTCTACAGATATAACAGTTGCCACAAATAAAATTAAAAACACAAGTTCCATGGAAGCAGACCTATGCACAGCATACCCCTTTGTTTCCTATACAAATTACAGAGTAAAGGTCAGCATATCTATACACCTGTCCATTGTGGTAAATAAAATGTTAGCATATTGATACTCCCGCGATCCACAGCAAAAGACTGTAGAAGTATATCTTCAACAGGGAATGTTACATCAAGCCCAAACAATCTGGCCCGATCGTCCTGACCAACATTTAATGTGAAGGTATGAAGAGAATCATAATGGAGGTTATTTATAATGACACAGAGGACCTATGTCTATTCATTATTTGAAGAGGTAGCAGCATCACTTAATGAAGGACTGAGAGAGTATTGTTACCTTGATTTTGTACAGCATTTCGACACTATTCCATATAAGGGAATAATTGACAAATTAAAAGCAATAAATATCAATCCATATGTAATTCAGTGAGCAAAATATTGGAAAATCAATAGGAGAAAACGAGTTAGGGTAGAGGCTGCTTGTTTATTCTGACAGGATTACCACTGGTGTCTGAGAAGGCTCTGTATTGGGGACACTTTTTAGATTATTCTTTACAGATATAAAAGGTGAGAAATGGATTCTCAGTAATGACATTTGCTAATAACTACAATCTTGGTGATATAATTATCTCAATAAAAAATGTCAAAGCTCCTCAAGGTGATCTATAAAAAATGTGAGCCTAGTGCATTAATAATTACCATACATTTAATAGCAATAAATGTGGTGTCATGGGACTTGATGAAAAAGCCAAATTATAATTATAAAATAAGCAGCCAAATGATAAACCGTTGCATTGTTATTAAAGCTCTAATGGCGATGGTAGATGGGAATGACCAACGTGTCTACTAAAGTTACTAAAGCATATTCTGTAGCTCATTTATTTCTAATGGGTATATGTAGCCTCTCCAGTGAGATCATTATACCACTTCATTACTCAGTAATCTGACTCACTGTTAAAACACACTGTAGATTGCAGAGTTCAAACACGTCACGTCAAACAACATGGAGTGGTATGACAATAAATTAGTAGAAAAATATGGTTGGAAAACTTATTGAGCAAAGCTTAAGGAACTAACATGATATTCTGTTTCTTAACGATTACTTAGATGTTAGCCATGTGTGTGTGTGTGTGTGTGTGTGTGTGTGTGTGTGTGTGTGTGTGTGTGTTTGTGAAAGTGCCCAACAGGATACATCTGGGTACAGGAAGAGCCTAAAGTCCCTAGTCACCATCACTTATGAATTTATGCCTCACATTTTTGTTCTGTTCCTCTGGTTTTCAGGAGTGGTAAAACAAAATCTTTTATTCTAGCAATTTTCTAAGGTTATAAAATCAGTATTTGAAATGTGTCCCTATTTTGGGGCTGTAGTCCCCCATTATTGGCTTTGTTCTGTATTTTTGTGCCAAGAGGTTGAGAGCTATGGTGAGAAGTGAGAACTAAATTCACTAAATGATATGATAGCCATTTAAGTTTGTCTTCCTGTCTTTCAGGAAACTGCTGGTTTAGCTTAGTGGTATGTTGCTCTGACTGTAGTGCACAGGATTCTGAGTCCAAGACTTGGTAGTGGAATGCATGGTCGTAAGACAACATTTTATGCAAGCAACTTTCCAAAATTATACAAGCAATGTTTAAAATATGTCCCTGTTTTTTGCCCCCCCCCCAATTGAAAATAAGTTTAAGAAGCTGTGCAACATGTCTATGGCTTACACTACTGTGATTCTGTATTTATATATTATGTGTAGAAGTAGACTGTTATCATGGGAATGTTCTGAATAGGGCAGTTTTGTCATTATTGGTGCATGCATTTTGCTTCATTGCCTACTGGAAAAATGTTCAAACAATAAATTTAAAATGCAGTTGTGTGTGGAAGTAGACTGTTATCATGGAAATGTTGTGAATAGGGCAGATGTTCTTCATCTCACATTGCTGCAGTCCTGACATATGGGTAGTCCGCTGTCCTCGGTCGGCCCGAATACCAAAGTATTAGGCTGACGTCGGTCAAGGCGCTTAAAACTGACATCAGGACGTCAGGGTACAAAAGCGCATGACCGACGTCATTTCCTCAGTCTTTTTTGCCGCATGGTCCGATGCAGAAGCAGCGTTGCAAGTGCCGTTCGGCGTTCTGAAATATTTCGAATTCGGAATTTCAGACCGAATCCAAGTTGGCTAAGTACCCCGTTGGGGAATATTTTGGTTTTTTCTTGCCTCAGTGTTTTACCGGATGTCAGAAAAAGTGAATAACTGTATTTCTTGTGGGAAACAGATACCGCATAGGGATTATCATTCTTTGTGTATTCCTTGTTTGGGGCCTGAGCACGACGTTGTTGGGTGTCGCTTTTGTGCTAGGTTCAATAAACGCACTATTAAGCGAAGGTTAGATTGTGCTAGGCTGGTCTTTGGGAAGCGGTGCAATTATAATATGCCGTCGGATTCTCTGGCGTCCGCTTCTGCGAAGCGCAAAGACAAAGCGGTTAAGCCCAGGCAAGATGAGTCGTCCGTCGGGAACCCCGGTTCTTTAGAGGCTTCAGTGGAACCGGTGGTTCCGACGGAGACTTCTCTGGAGTCTCAGGGGGAGACTTTGATTTTGCAGGAGGTGGTCTCTCAGGAGGCAGGTCAGGCTGAAGGGGCTTCTCAAGTTACTGTAATCCCTCCCTTCCTAGGGTGGTTAGGCCTTCTCCTTCTGTTTCCAAGGCTTCTCCCAGAGGCAGGCCAGTTTTAGCTCCTGTTGGTGTCACTCCTAGTTCTGCAGGGTCTGTGCCTAAGAAGCACATGCTTAAAATGGCAGAAGATTTGATTACTCTGATTAGAGGTTCTTTGCCCCCTCCTGATAAGAGGCCTAGGGTGGAGCCAGAGTTGGGAAGTTTTGAGCAGGCTTCGGATGTTTCAGAGTCTTCAGCTGAAGACTTGCAAGAGTACTCTCCTTATTCTGATTCTGATGCAGATGATTCCACTCCTTCTGCTTCTCCTCCAGAGGATTTTTCTTTTTCAGAGACACTTCATTCTATGAAGGAACATTTTAAGTGGGAAGGTCAGGACTTCTCTGATTCTAGGAAAAGGCTTAGGGAGTTTTTGCTGTTACCCCAGCATAGGCCCTTGGCTATACCCCCTGTTCTGGATGTTGTGGAAGATGTGTTTGCAGAGGCTTCACTTAATCCTGATTCTCTGCCTCCTGCTCCTGTTAAACCGGATAGGTATTACAGGGTGCCTGAGGCTCATAAATATCTTTATAAGAGTCCTAGGGCGGACCCAGAAACTATTAGTCAGGGACCTAAGGGTGTCAAGGCCTCTGTTGTAAAGAATCCGGTTCCTCTGGATAAAGAAGCCAGAGCTTTGGATAGGTGGGGAAAGAAGGTCTATACATCTTCTACCTTAGCTATGAGGGCTTTGAATTGCCAGTTTCATATGTTGAAATATCAAAACTTTCTTCTTTCTCAATTGAAATCTAAGGTGGATGCTCTGGCGGAAGGCATTGAGTGTAAAGAATTGCAAGATTTGGTGCATGTCTCTGAACAGGTGGGTAAGCATTCATTACAGTGTGGTTTTGATGCTGTGCAGGCCTCGTCTAGGGTGGCTGCCACTGGCTCAGTTCTTCATAGGCACGCCTGGCTGAAGGATCAGAATTTATCTGACCATGTTAAGACAAGGATTTTGGATGCTCCTTTGCAGTCTGATGTGTTGTTTGGTTCACCTGTGGAGTCAGTCTTGAAGAAAATGGAAGACAAGGCTAAGTCTATGCAGGCTGTTAAAGATTTTTTGCAAGTTCAGCCTCCGAAGTTTAGTAGGAATTGGCCTGCTAAGGGGTGGGCGTATCCTTCTTATGATTCCCAGTCTAGGGGTAGATCTAGACGTGGTAGGGGCAGAGCTCAGAGTTCTTTCAGGCCTAGAACAGGGAGTTCACCTGCACAATCTTCAGGTGAGGGCAGGGGCCAGTCCTTTCGTAAACAGGCCCAATGACCTACTTTTCAGCTGCCAGATCCTTCTTGCCTGGCAGCACCTTTGGGAGGAAGGTTAGCACTCTTCAAGGAAAATTGGATGTTGGTTACCCAAGACAAATGGGTATTGGATATCATACACCAGGGTTACAAGTTTTATTTCCATACCTTGCCTCCTTTCAAAGGCATGCCGGACGTTCCTCCTCTGCAAAGACTAGAGGCTGCAAACAAATTTCTCTACTACTTCAAATAGGGGCCATACAACCGGTCCCTCTGCCAGAAGTGGGCCTAGGATTTTATTCTCGCCTGTTTCTAGTACCAAAGAAAGGAAACACGTGGAGACCAATTTTGGATTTATCTATCCTCAACACATATCTGGACATTCCCAAGTTCAAAATGTTGACGTTACAACAGCTTTTACCTCTGCTGGGCAAAGATCACTGGATGGTGACTCTGGATCTCAAGGAGGCTTACCTTCATGTTCCTATCAGGCCCAGTTGCAGGAAGTATCTGCGTTTTCGGGCTGGGACTTCACATTATCAGTTCTCTGCATTGCCCTTTGGCTTATCTACTGCGCCCAGAGTGTTCACGAAGGTTCTGGCTCCAGTGGTAGCTTTCTTCAGGCTAAGAGGTATACAGATCTATCCTTATTTGGACGATTGCCTGATTCTGGCTCAAGAAAAGGACGAACTTCTTCATCATTTACAGTATGTGATGGCAGTGTTAAGATGCCTGGCGTATTCTGTGAATGAAATAAAGTCCAGTCTAGTACCCTCTCAGGACATGTGCTTTCTGGGTGTGAGACTGAATACAGCATCCCAGATGGCCTTTTTGACCCCGGACAAACAACAGAATCTTTCTCTTTACTTCCACCGGTTGTCTCGTCAGTCCAGGCTGACTGCAAGGACAGTCCTTCAAGCCTTGGGGTTCATGGCATCTTGTATTCTGGTACTTCCCAATGCCAAACTGCATATGAGGAAGCTACAATGGTATCTCAAGAATGTATGGACACAGCACTGCCAAGATTTGGACACTGTCATTCAGATAATACCTTGC
This sequence comes from Protopterus annectens, assembly GCF_019279795.1. NCBI lineage: Eukaryota > Metazoa > Chordata > Ceratodontiformes > Protopteridae > Protopterus > Protopterus annectens. The sequence continues at coordinate 388,504,831 of NC_056728.1, forward strand.
ATTCAAAAGGAATTTTTGTGGTGGGCTCAGGAATGTCACCTAAACAAGGGACTCTCTGTGACCTGGCCAGAGACGAGTCAGATTTTAACGACAGATGCCTCAGACAATGCTTGGGGAGCTCATCTAAATGGAAAATGGGTACAAGACACGTGGCCTGCCAGACTTCAACATCTACATATCAACTTGAAGGAGATGTTAGCAGTCCAATTTGCATTGATAGCTTTCAAGGATTTACTTCTTCCAGGACAGGTGTTGATTCAAACAGACAACACAACTGTCATGTGGTACATCAACAAGCAAGGGGGAACGCATTCTTATCCTCTATGCAGACAAGCAATGATTTTGTGGGAGACTGCTCTCAGTTTACAGCTAAATCTTCAGGCAAGGTTTCTGCCAGGAGCACAGAACTCCTTAGCAGATGTGTTGAGCAGACAAATTATGGATCCCCACGAGTGGAAATTGGATCCTCATGTATTTCAGAGATTGACAGTGTTATGGGGAACTCCAGACATAGATCTGTTCGCTTCTCCACTAAATTACCAGCTGCCAAAGTTTTGCACAAAAGGTTTCATCCCACAGCTTGGAAAGTGGATGCTCTCTCATTCAATTGGAGCAATCTTCACGTGTATGCCTTTCCACCTCTGCCTCTCCTCCCAAAGGTACTGCTGAAGGTCAGACAGGACAAGCCAAACATGATTTTAATAGCTCCAGATTGGCCTCGACAGCACTGGTACCCATTACTGAGAAGTCTGGTACAGGAGCCTCCATGGCCTTTGCCTTCGATTCCTCACCTGCTGTCTCAGGAGAACAGTCATTTACTCAATGTCAAACTTCATTCTCTACATCTGACAGCCTGGCATATTCTGTTTTAAACCCTGGAGGGTCTCAGCTTCCACAACAAGTTTTGAATGTTATTTTGGAGGCCAGAAGGCCTAGTACAAGGAAAGTTTACACAGATAAATGGAGGAGATTTTTATTTTGGAGTACAGCAAAGGACTTTGATGTTTCTAAACCTAATTTAAGTGTTGCACTTCAATACCTTACTGAGTTATTGGACAAAGGTTTGTCTTTCTCCTCTATAAAGGTTCATGCTGCAGCAATTTCTGCTCATTATGACTGTGACCCACCATTATTTTCTCAGCCTTTGTTTAAGCAATTCCTTAGAGGGGCAAAGAATATAAGACCCCCACGTAGAGCTCCTACTCCTGCTTGGGATCTCAATTTTGTGTTGGAGAAACTCACTCTACAACCTTTTGAGCCTGCAGCATCGGCAGAGTTGAAATATTTATCATGGAAGACTGCTTTTTTGTTGGCCATTACCTCTGCGAGAAGGGTTTCTGAATTGCAGGCCCTTATGGCAGTTGAGCCTTTCTTAATTTTCCACAAGGATAGGGTGTCTTTGCGTACTAACCCTTCTTTTATGCCTAAAGTGGTTTCTAGTGTGGCTTTAAACCAAACTATTCATTTGCCTACTTTTTATGCAAACCCCAAAATAAAGGGAAAGGATTTTGCACACTTTGGATATACACAGACAGTTGCGATATTATTTGAGCAGAACTAAAGGGTTCAGGCAGTCTCAGCAGTTGTTTGTTTCTTTTGCTTTGGGTTCTCAGGGCAAACCTGTTTCAAAACAAACTATTTCTAAGTGGATTGGTTTTGTATTGCTTTCTGTTATTCCCATCATGGTAAGGAGATTCCAGCTGGGATTAGGCCTCATTCCACTAGGGCTACTGCCACTTCTACAGCTTTTTAAGGGGTGGCTACAAAAGATATTTTGGAAGCAGCTACTTGGAGTTCAGTGCATACTTTCTCTAAGCATTACCACCTTCCTCTTTACTCTAAATCTAGGGCTGGATTTGCCACTGCAATTTTACAGGGCATGTTGGCAGCTCCTAATGCTTTATAGTTTTGCCATCCTCCCTTACCTCTGCTTTGGGATTCTACCCATATGTCAGGACTGCAGCAATGTGAGATGAAGAACATAGTACAGTTTTGTACCTACCATAAATGTAGATGTTCGAAGATCCACATTGCTGCAGTCCAATTTACCCTCCCTCCTTCCCCTCTGTTGTTGAAGGTGGTGGTGTGGTTTGTGTTGTACATATTGTAAATATGGTTAGTGCACGGGTGGTTGGTTAGGTTTTGCTGGTGTTTTGGCTTTGGCCTTTCTTGTTAGGGCCTTCTGACATCTGGGGCAAGAAAAGACTGAGGAAATGACGTCGGTCATGCGCTTTTGTACCCTGACGTCCTGATGTCAGTTTTAAGCGCCTTGACCGACGTCAGCCTAATACTTTGGTATTCGGGCCGACCGAGGACAGCGGACTACCCATATGTCAGGACTGCAGCAATGTGGATCTTCGAACATCTACATTTATGGTAGGTACAAAACTGTACTTTTTGTCATTATTTGTGCATGCATTTTGCTTCATTGCCTATTGGAAAAATGTTCAAACAATACATTTAAAATGCATTTGTGTGTGGAAGTAGACCTTTATTATGGAAATGTTCTGAATACGGCAGTCTTGTCATTATTGGTTAATGCATTTTTGTTTCATTGCCTACTGGAAAATGTTTAAACAATACATTTAAAATGTGATCTTACTTAAGTCTAACACGTGTTCTGTATTATACAAGGAATATAATTTAATACAATAAGAAAGGTGAATCAAGTAATGCATACATGTATGCATGACCCTAAAAATGTGTTTAAAAACAGCCCAGAGGAAAGTGTGAAAAGCTCAAAATCATGGGCAAATTTTAAGATTTGCTCTTGTTACCAAAGCAATGGATGAAGGTAAAACAGTTCACACCACATTACCTTGAACTGGCCAATACTTTTGACACAATGTGATCTTACTTAAGTCTAACACGTGTTCTGTATTATACAAGGAATATAATTTAATACAATAAGAAAGGTGAATCAAGTAATGCATACATGTATGCATGGCCCTAAAAATGTGTTTAAAAACAGCCCAGAGGAAAGTGTGAAAAGCTCAAAATCATGGGCAAATTTTAAGATTTGCTCTTGTTACCAAAGCAATGGATGAAGGTAAAACAGTTCACACCACATTACCTTGAACTGGCCAATACTTTTGACACAATCCCCTACTCAGTTGTAGTACAAAAGATGAATAATGTAGGAGCAAAACTTACATCACCAGTTGCATTGCCAACTTGGCTCACAGGATGCAGGAGATCAAAACAGGAGACGAGACCAGTCACCAATGGAGTCCCCCAGGGTTCGGTGCTGAGACTTTTTCTGTTTGGCATATACATCTCAAAAGTAAAAGGAAATACCAAACAGCTTTGGCCTGCCCAGCTAAGTTTGAGATGACTGCAAGCTAGGAGAAGTTATTGAATCCCCAAATTACTTAACCATCATGCAGGAAGGTTTGTCGCAAATAGTAACTGGTGTCAAAGTCATAATAATGCCCCCTGGGAACTGATCCAATTGTTTGGCATTTGGGAACGTGTGTGTACAGTGACCTAACTTTTCACCAACATGTGCCCAGAGCCATAAGAAAGCCTTTCTATATTGCACAGCTTATAAACAAATTGATCTAGAATAAATAGATCTAGAGATGGTGTTGCCCCCCTTTACAAAGCTCTCATTATGTCAGTCATTGTGTATAATGCCCACTTTGGCATGTATCTATCCAGCCCCATGCAACAATTGGACTATCTTCAGAGATACCTTACTAAAAGGATACAAGTCCTAAAATGTAGATCTTGCATGGACTCCCTCAAAGATTTATTGTTATACTCAGTATCCTACAGAGTGCTTAGAGGTGACATGTCTGGCATACAAAGTATCCTCCGACATAATACAGATGGACCTACTGAACATCAGCAAGTCAAATGGCATTAGAAATACTCAGTCCAGGTATCTAAACTGAATGTTGTGAAGAGATGGATATATATCACAGAGGCTACCACTGTTCTGGAACAGACTATCCATAAAAATAAAGCAAAACCTCATCCATCCATATTCAAATGCGACTTGGATCTAAGGATGGGTATAGAAAATGTACTCCAGGATTTCCCCTTTTGCCACTAATGGATAGAGGCAGTTCCAAAATGTTGCATCCCTTACATGGCCCCCTCAAATTATCTACTGTATGATCACAGTTGTTCTCACTAGGGCTAATGTAGAATTGTCAGCCATGTGGATAGCTAAGATCAGAGAAGTAGACACCAAACAGGAGAGGTCCCAGGACTGAACCCTGTGGTACTCCACTTGTCACTGGTTTGAAGTCAGATTTAGAGTCTGCAACTTTTACAGTGTGGGTTCTGTCAGTGAGCCAGTTGGCAACCCATCTTGTGACATAGGGATTTATATGTAGTTTAGTGAGTTTAGCTATAATTCCAGAATGGGGGATGGTGTTGAAAGCCTTGGCAAGGTCAGGATAGGCTGTATGAACCACCTTACCCTCGTCTACGGCTTTGGTGATTGCCTCAAAGAAGTCGATCAGGTTCAGGAGGCATGACCTGCCTTTCACAAACCCGACCTGGGTGGGATCCAGAGTTTGGAGGTTACCAATGTCTTTGTTTATGAGCTCCATAATGATACATTCCATGGCCTTACAGACCAGGCTAAAAGGGCGATAGTTCCCGGGATCAGTGATGGCTCCCCCTTTGTGGAGTGGGATAACTGTTGCTGTGCACCATTCAGTGGGCACAAAGTCTGACGTGAGGCTATGATTGAACATGGTGCTTAGGTGGGGAGCCAGTTCGTTCTGAAGTTCTTGTAAAACGCAGTCTGGGATGTTGTCCGGTCCCATGGATGCTGTGATTTTGGCTTTAGAGAGTGCAGCTTTTACCTGCATAGTTGTAATTACAGGGACACTGCATTCTTCCTGTATAGATATGGGCCCTTTAGGGATGAGAAGGGGGTAAAGTTAGCATTGAACCTATCTGACAGGATGGTGGCAATATCAGTTGGTTTTGTAATTTTTGTGCCGTTGTCCTGTAACTTAGAGCAGATCTGGGTGTTGCCATTGAGATTCTTGACATAGCTATAGAATGCTTTAAGGTTGCCCCAAGAATCAGTGGTGATTTTGTTTTCGTAGCTAGCTTTGGTGGATCTTTAAGGAATCTTAGCTTCTTACTGAGGGTGACCAGGGAACTCCTCCACCCATGGGATTTTACTCTGTTTTGCAACAGTTTCTTCCTTCTGTTGTAAAGTTTGTTTATGGCAAGGGACCACCAGATTGGCTTCCTTTTTTTGGAGGATACCATATTGGTTCTCTTTGGGATAACACGATCCATGCACTCGTGTAAGTGATTATAGAGTGCATCTGTGTAGGATTCAGCAGTCATAACTGTATTGTCTATTTGCATGGGTGTCATGAAGTTCTTCTGTCTTAAGAAGCATGAAGTTGGCTTTGGAGAATTTTTTTACGGTGGTTTCCTTAATGGGCGGTGGGGGTGGGATGTGGATATCTAGGGTGATTAGCTTATGGTCGGATCTGACCAACGAGGAGTTGAATTCAGGTGGGGAACACCGGTCACTCATGTTGGTAATGACTTGGTGTAGGATATTGTTACCCCTGGTGGGGGTGTAGATAGGTTGATCCAGGGCATTGGAATTTATGAATTCCAGAAAGCGTTGAGTGAAGGAGTTGGTACATGAGTAGTTTTCCCAGTTAATGGTGGAGTAGTTGAAATCGCCCATTATTAGGGTGTTTGGATGAACCCTAATATTTTCCAATATATCAAGAAAAGAGGAGTAGGAATCCTGGGGTATGGTGGGGGATCTGTAGCAAGCTACAATTTGGATTGCAGTTTTGCCCAGATTTAGTTGCACTTGGATAACCTCGGATGCATTATGCTGAGCAACTAGACTGTAGGTGTGGATGTCCTTAATGAATATGGACACACCTCCGCCTTTGGTGTTCCATTTCTGGTTAGAGGGACAAAAAGTGTGGTATGAGTTATAGCCTGGTAATGCTGGGATGCTCTCTGGAGCCTTGGACCATGTCTTAGTCACTGCACAGATATCAGTGTTTTCCATTTTAAGGAGTGCCTCAAGGGAGTGCATTTTGAGATTTAGACTTCTAGCATTGAGTAGCATTACCCTCAGTTTTTGCTTGCCTGTTCCTGTTACGGTGGTGAATTTGTCATTTGAACCTTGCCTAAAAAAGGCACTATAGGGACAGCAAGAGCCTTAGCCAGTATCTGGAATCCCAGGGGTGATAGGTGCAGGCCATCTCTTGCAAAGCATCGTGGTCTGTCGACCATGTCGTCCCAGGCAAACAGATACCGGAGCCCCTTAGAATAACACTGGAAGCTTAGCCAATTGTTGAAGTTGATCATTTTATCCTTGTACTGCGGTATCATTCTGGGCGATGGCAGGATGCTACTCAGGGCTAGGGTCATACCTGCCTGGGCTACAAGATCAGAGAGCTCTTCCATGTCTCTTTTCATGTAGTCCAGGGAGGTACGTCTCAGGTCATTCACACCAACATGGACAATGACAGAGTCATATTTGTACTTGTTGTGGAGTGACCTGAGTGCGTGGGTTATGTGGCGGATCCTGGCACCCAACAAGCAGCTGACAGTAACCTCCTCCTTGTTTAGCCTGGTGAGTAGGGCATCAGTGTGCCTGACTATAGAGTCAGCTATGACTAGTGTGTTGGGTACATTGTTTTGCATTACTGGCTATGGTTGAGTGGAACACTGAATCTGTGGGCTATGTGTCATTTGGGTTGTGTTGGGAGGTTGGAGTTTGCCTGCGTTTCTACTTTAGAGGTCTCTGCTGCTTGAGCAGATTATTATTGAGAGCCTCCGTGAATGTTTTTGTGTTTCTGTGTGTGGTTTTTGGTGGTGTAAGTTTAGTGGGGCTATGGGAGTGTGGTGTGGTGCAAGTGTTTACTTTCTCCACTTGACTGTCAAGTTCAGTTTTGGTTGGAGAGAGCTTTACCTCCAGTTTGGCTAGATAAGTGCATCTCTCACAGGTTGTAATTTTGGGTGGTAGGAGGAGCGGGCTGTCTCTGTACATGAGGCAATTGCTACATTGCCCCAAGATGCCCAGATTCATCAGATAGACAGGAGAGAACATTGGGAGCTGACCCTTTGACATGCTTGAATAAAAAACTATTTTACTCTAGACAAGTGAGGAAAGTGAGTACAAGAGTTGTTTTTCTCTAAGCAAATGAGGAAAGTAAGTACAAAAACTGTTTTCCTGTAGGTAATGAGGAAGGTTGAGTGCTGTAGTAATTTGTAGCTTATTTAGTGTTTACAACAAGTGCTGAGCATGAATAAGCAAATTCAAGTGCTAAAACTACAAATCTGTATCTGAACTAGACTAATTACAGGAAAGAACCAAGTGCAAATGTGGACTTTTAAATCAGAAAGCTGAGAGATGAAAAAATTGTCCAAGCAGCCAATAACTGCAATTTCTGGGTCAGAAAGCACTCCTTGTGTGGTAGATAGGTTACCTATTGCTTACCACTCGCACTGATAAGCTAGCAGGATTCCCTCCAACACAGAAAGGCATGGGGGTCTCAGGAGCTCACAAACAGTCCTGGATACAGCAAATCTGTATCTGGACTAGAGTAGTTACAGGAAGGGGGGGGGGGACCAGTGCAAATGTGGACTTTGAAATCAGGAAGTTGAGAGAGATGGAAAAAATTCCCAAATGACCAATAACTACAATTTCTGGGCCAGAAACCACTCCTTATGTGGTAGGTAAGTTACCTAGTGCTTACCACTCCCACCGATAAACTAGCAGGCTTCCCTCCAACATAGACAGGCTTGGGGGACTCTGAAGCTTACAAACAGTCCTGGATATAGCAAATCTGTATCTGGACTAGACTGGTTACAGGAAAGGCAGGAAACGAGCGTAATTTTTTTGTTACAGTTAAGCAGAACACAAGGAGATTCTAGCAAAGCTTTTTTTTTCTTTTTTTGTAAAGGAAAGGGAGAGAGGAAAAGCAGAAGATAATTAAAGGTTAGGAAACTAAGTGGGTTGGCCTTCTCAAATGTTTTCTCTGTATTAGGTAAAATGAGCAAATGACACTAGACTGGGAGGAGTGTCCCAGATCAAATTTATAGTAGGGGCGGGCAACTGCAAAGCCACCAAGTATAACAGCAAAACACCAACAGAGAGGGAGGGTGGTGAACAATACTACAGCTAGTAGCCTACACTCTTCTAGACAGTAAGCCCTACAGAAATGTTTATCACAGGAGAAGAACAGCAGTGAGCCACAAAATAAAAGTTTTAAACACATAAAGGAGCAAGGAGACTCTACAAAATGCTTTTAACTGCAAGCAAATCAGTTATAAGATACACTCCTTTGCAGGAAATCAGAACAAACAAATAGGTGCTTAACAAGTTGAGAAAATTTCCCGTTAATACCTTTCACACAGTGAAACTATCTAAAAGCTTAAATATATATAAATTGCTAGAAGCAATAACTAGTAAAAATAAGAAAAAAAAAAAAACAGGATACTTATTGTTATATATCTCAGATCAGAGTTGTAGTCAGTGCCCCTCCTCCACACGGCTCAGTGTGTATAGAGATGATATGGCAGGTTTTTTTTTTTGGCTCAGAATAATTCTGAAACATTAGTCTCATTTTTGCAGTAATCTCTGTTTCTTACATATTATACACTTTAAGTGTTGCTTCTCCTGAAACATGCAGAAACAAGACATTTTATACCTTCTTAGGCTTTTTGGATGTTCTGCTAGCAGTCAGAAACAAGTCAATATACTGGATCTGGAGTCTTCAGATTCTCTGACAAAATGGCATGCAGGGTGCACTTTTTTGGAGTCAGTAGCTGCAGCAGTGCACTGCACTGCATCTCAGAAAATGAAGGGGAAACTTACATCCCTTGTGATACCACTTAACATTATCTTAAGAAAACGGAGGTGCACTGGAGGTGATGTGCTGACAGCTCTTCAGCTTCTCTTTTTCAGAATGCAGAGTAGTACACATGAAAGTGGGTCATGTGACCATCCTCCTGACTCTTCAGGCATTGTATATGTGCCAGTATCATGCAGCAACAGTGTTGTATGTCAGAATGCGTGTTATATTTAACACTGTAAATGTGCCACTATGTAGGTAAAGGTGCCACGTTATACTCAGAATGCTTGATATGATGTTATCTGTTTTCGTCATATTCAAACTTTGGGACTTAACGGGTTATCAGATCCGACCTCACTGCCTTTCAGAAGCTTTGAATCCAGTGCTCTTATTCCTCCTCTACCCATAATTCCCTATGTTCCCTCAAAATATCTCAGATCTCATTTGCCACCTGATCCAGAAGGACTTGGGGTCTGAGTGTACAGAGAGATAAGTGATTTTTGGTAGTGTTTGAGCTATCCCTTTTGACTAATTTAACTGCTCCCCTTTTTATATTTATTAGTTTAAAACCCTCCCTGATCTAAAAAATCAATGAAATATGTATGTGTGTGTGTGTGTGTGTGTGTGTGTGTGTGTGTCACACACACACACACACACACATATATATACATAGTAGTTTTTTTATAGCCCTGTATTTAGTCAGTGTTGCTGTCTGGTTTCCCCTGTTATGTTGGACAAGATCATTGGTTTAAAAAAATGGTTGGCCTGCGACCACAAAATCCCACTGCAGGACCCTCACAGTTTGTGTGTCTACTGCCTGGGGATAGCACATCTGGATGCTGACTGTGAGGTATGTGCTTCTTTTGGTGCAAAATCTCTTCAAGGACATAGAGACAAGTTAATCTTAAGAGGCCTACTTCTCACCCAAGGGGGAACTTTGGCTCCTCCTTCTTTTCTTCTTCTTCTTCAAAGGCTCCTTCTCAGTCTGAGAGAATTGAGAAACCAAAGCCATTGAAGTAAGTTGAAAAGGAGGAGGACAAACCCAGAGGAAAAAACAAAATAGCGAAGAAAATGGAGAGATCCAGAAAGCAGTCACTGGACCCTACAGAAATCTCGCACCAAACATTCCAAAGCGCTTTTATCCAGAACCCACTCATATCCATTCTCCAGTGCCTCCTCCCCATTTCTCACTAGGGTAGGTGAGTACTAGGCTCCAGTCTCCCTTCCTGCAGGAGAGGCATTCATCCTAACTACCTTTGGTGGCTTTGTCTTCAAGGTCCTTCATTTCATGAGGAGCCTTACAGATGCAGACATCAGCAGGATGATGCAGAGGTTTCTTCAGATGCAGATTCAACTGGGAGTCCTTCCAGTGCCATCCCTTTAAGCTTCTTGGGTACTGGTCTGTCTGCCCCTCCATCAGTATTTCCTATTTTGATCTGACCCTCAAATCCAAGACTTCCCAGAGTGTCTGTATTGGAGCAGAAAATCCTCTTGGCTTCGACTCCGATGGTGACTCCTGTTATGTCAGATTAGGATAAGTCTCAGAGCTGAAGCCTTGGAGCCAAGACTCAGAGGTGGGGATAACTCTGAATTTTTCTAATCCATCTCTCCCCCTTGGTGTCTCAGCACTTGATAGCTAGGCTGCATTGTAAGCCTTTGCTGGGGCTTGTCACAGTAGAAGATGTCCCTACTATCTCTTTTTCATATCAGGGGAGTGCTTCTTAGGCTGCACTTGCATCACTGGCATTTGAGGCATTCAAAAGGGTTCTCTCCATACCAAGAGAAGAAGTATCTCTACCATGCTTGGCTGCTTTCTGACCTTCATTGCATCTACATCCATTCATCCTGGTCAACTGGGACAGTTAGCCTCCTTCAGCTTTGGGGATTCTCGCCATGTGACTTTTCAGTCTGATTCCGACCCTTCCCCAGAAGCCCAAATGAGGTAGTATCCTAGGAAACAGACTTGTCAAAGAAGACACTTAAACTTTTTTCACAGAGTCAGTTACTGAAGACATAGACTTTAATGAGAGTAAAGGGTCCCCATGATCTCCTCTAGAAGATGTCATTTTGGTGACATTCTTGAATTGATTAAGCAATGAAGGGGTTGGTCCTCTGATGAGTCCTCTCCTGAGAACTCTGTGTTCCTTGAGGTGTTTGGGGCTAGTTCTTCTACATCTTTGGTGCTACTGCCTGCTGATGATCTCATATACTTGCTGGTCTAGCAGTCATGGAAGGAACTTGATGTGGTGGAACCAATACCACAAAATCTGGACAAGATTTTAGTTGCCCCTAGGAATAGAACACTCTGGAGTAAGGATCCCGTAGTGGATGCCATGGTTGTTGCTTCAGCTACAAAAATTAATACTCTATACAGAATACATCTGTCTATCCTCGTAACAGGGAGTCCAGAACTTTGGACTGATTTGGGAAATGGATATACACTTCAACAACCTTTGCACTCAGAGAGCTGAATTACCTTGCCCATACAACACATTTTCTGGGGGACTTGATGAAGGAGCTGACCAACTCACTTTTGGTTAACTTACCAATGGACTTCCAGAAATCAGTGGAGTACCAGTTGACTACCCTACAGTCTGTGTCCAACATATCCATGCCTCTGCTGTCCAGTGCAGCTGATGATACAGCCAGAGCAGCAGGTACTGACATTGCCATCTACTGGCATGCCAGGTTGCGATCATGTGACTTTGTGAAAGACTTCAAAATGTCCTTCATTGATGCCCACTTTGATAGTTCAACACTCTTCAAACAAAAAATGAAAGAAATGCTCAACAGGAGCAAGCAGGAAAGCAAGACCCTGTCTGCTGTTGGAATTCACTTTTCCATCCCTCAAAGGACTTTTTTTCTATTAACTAGAAAGGAAGACGTTGTGGTTTCGTAAATCCTATGAATTCAGCCCAAGTCACTCTTGAGGATGGTCGCCCTTCCCCCAGCAGAGGGGGGAATAACTTTAATGGATGTCGCACCAGAGGAATTTTATGGTCCATTCACTGAGAAACTTTATCAGCGTTCTTGAACTATTGCCTAACTGCAGCACTCTGGAGGTATTCAGGGTGAACTTATCCCTGCACCATTAAGCCTGGCAGATCATCATAGAAGATTCATGGATGCTGAGAATAGTCACCAAAGGCTACATTTTTCCATTTGTTTCCCCTCCACAGAAAAACAGAATGATTCCAGAATTACCACCTATTCAAATGGAATCTGCTGCAGCAGAAGTAAAAAACTGCTAGAAAAAAAATCACCCAGAAAGTCTTGCCAGAACAGTCTGGATCCAGAGTCTATTCTTGGTTCTTTTTAGTTTCATAGAAAGTAGGGGACCTCAGGCCGGTCTTGGACCTAAGCCACTTCAGTTTGTGAAACAGCCAAAATTCCGGATGCTAATGGTTCAGTCCATTCTACCTCTTCTGAGGAAGGACACTGGATGTGCTCAGTAGATCTCCTAGATGCCTACTGTCATATCAAGGTAGCAAGGCCATCCAGGAGATTTTTCCATTTCCTGCTAGGAGCCAACCATTTTCAATTCAGGCACTGTCCTTTGGTCTCACCACAGCTCCCTTGGGTATTCACCAAATACATGGCAGTGGAGCAGCATATCTCAGGCTTCAGGAGTTTTGGGGTATTCCCATATTTAGATAATTAGCTAATTACTGCACCAACCAGGTCCAGCACAGGAACTTCTTTTTCCACCTTGCCCCACAGTTGAGGATTTCAGACAACCATGCAAAGAGTTAAGTTAATACCAAAGCAACAGGTAGAGTTCATTTGGATGCCACCTTGACATGAATCATCATATAGCCAAACTCTCACAATCCAGAATACTGTCCCCGCATCAAATAGCTTTTCAGGTCCTTCAAAACCCCTCTTCTCCTAAAAGACTTATTCTGAGGCTACTGAGCTTAATGGCCTTTTCAATTATTCTTGTTCCTCTAGCAGGATATTACATGAGAGTTCTACAATAGACTCTCTTGGCTCAATGGTCTCTAATGTCTCATCCAGTGCATGCACAGATTTGTCTTGCACCAATTTGCAGTTGGTTGTTGACCTCCCCAGTAGTCTCAGATGGTCGACTGTACTTCTAACTTCCTCTAATAGCAGTGGGTAGCTACAGATACTTCCATTATGGGATGGGGGATATTTCGAAGGGAAGGTGGTTCAAGGTTAATGTTACCTATGGAGGCCAGTGTTCACATCTTTGTCCTGGAGATAAAGGCAATCTACCTAGTGTTGCAGCCCTTCAAGACTCTGTCCCCAAGGGTGTGATCTCAATCCAGACAAACAACATGGCTGTCATCTGGTATATCAACAAGTAGGGAGAATCCAGTCATATCCACTTTGCTGGGAAGCAGTGAGATTGTGGCATTAGGCAATATCTTCACATCACTTTCTCACTGCAGTGCACATTACGTGGCCTTCCAGTGTTCTATTGGACAAATTGAGCAAATCCATTCTGCTTCTTCTTGAGTGCTCCCTCAGTCAGACAGTGGCAACACAAATCATCAGGCACTGATGACAACCTTGCTGTGATCTTTTTGCCTTATACTTAAACAGTATGTGCAGTGGTTACTTTGGACTTAATCCCTTCACAGGGTCAACCACCAAAGGGATGTTGTAGTTCATAGCTGGCTCTCAGGTTGCCTTTATGCCTTTCCTTTCTTTCTCCTTATGACAAAATTTCTTCAGAAAGCTAGAAGCCGCAAGACCAGAGTAATCCTCTCTGCCTCTGTTTGGCCTCAACAGGTTGGTTATATTTCCTCTGGCCTCATCTAGTACATCTGCCTTGGGTGTTGGACAGTCATCCATGTCTTCTGACTCATCCATCTGGACAGTCTCAGTGAGACATAAAGACCCTAAAATTAACCACACATTTTCTCCAGTTGTAATTGTGGTCAGAGATGCCAGGCTTTCAGCTCCTGTGGTCCATGTTTTATCTTTCTTACAAAAGCCAAATACTAGAGAGGTTTATCTCAGCAAATGGAAAAGATTTTCCATACAGGTCTCTTCCAAGGGAATAGATCAGTTTTCAACCTGTCTTCCATCCATGAACTTCTTGACAGACCTTTTCCAAAAATGATCCAGCTTCTCAACCATCAAGGTTCAGTTAGCAGCCATTTCCAGTTTTTACATTGGGTAAAATCAAATCCCTATTGCTTCTCAAATATTTCAAAAGCCTTTCTGGAGGGATCCTTTCTTTTAATACACCCTGTTATGGATCCAGTTTCCCCTTGAGACATTAATGTCATACTTGGGACTTTAACTCAAGCTCCTTTCGAACCTGTAGCTACAGTGGAGTTTAAAGGTCTTTCTTAGAAAACTCTTTTGGGTAGCTGTTACTTCTGCAATGAGGATTCTGGATTTGCAGACATTATCCTGTAAACTTCCATATATATTTTTCCCCCATAAAGACAGGGTGTCCTTGAGAACAGATCCTAACTTTCTTCCAAATGTGGCATCTGTAGTAAACCTCAATCAGACCATCAATCTGCCAGTATTCTTTCCCAAAATGTTCTAACAAAGGAGAGAGTTTACCCTGCATTTGCTAGATGTTCATCAGCAACTCAGGAACTGATGTCAATTTTCATTTATTCCTTAACAGTTGGATTCGGATCTAGCGTTGCCACCTATCCATTTTTTTTCCAGACTAGTACAAAAAGCAAAGCTCTGAAACCATGAGTAGCTATCACAATGTCTCTTTTTTTCACAACTTGCGAAATCTGGCATCAGACACGAAATTAGCTTCCTTGGATCTTGGATTATCGGATCCGAAGCCTTTACCTAGGACCAGATATTCTCCCTCCATTGATCCAGTACCCTCTCAAGTCCCATCTCCATATTTGGAGTCTCTCTGCATTCCAGGTTTCCCTGTGTGGCCTCATCATCTCGTTCCTCCAGATGTCTGACTGAAGCTAATGTAGATAGAATGATGAGGAAGTTTCTCTCAGCACAGATTTCAGATGGGAGTACTTCTGGCTCCTACCCCTTTGGGTCAGGAATCCCTCCACAGTTAGACACCAACAATCGTGGCTCCTTTTCTGATCCAACTTGTGGTTTTGGGGCCGTTGGATCTGAGTTTTCTGGGATCATTTAGGTCAGATCTGAAGTTTGTAGTATCTTCGGCTCCAAGCCCTTCTTTAAGTGTACCGACTCCGAGTGTGTCTGAGCCAGATGACTCTTGGAGCTGAAGCATCCCTGTCGGATTTGAAGTGCTGGAGTCGACTCCGAATTTATTGGAACTGACTCTGCCACTTGGAGCTTCAGCACTGAATAGCTCAGCTCCCACCTCTGCCTTGGGTGGACTGCCTTCAGGTTATGGGGAGTCGATGGGGTAGAAGCTTGGCTTTTTGGCTCCACTGACTTCCTTCTCCCTGGGGATTTCCACTTTTGAGGTAGTGAAGAGAGTGTTTTCTGCTTTTTTGGGATGGATGGTTCCTCCCCCTCCTCAGACCTCCCCTCTGGGTCATGTATGTCTCTGCGCTTTGAGTCTTATCACTACTCCATAGAGAAAGCCAGCCCAAACTCTCCAGGCTACCCAGCAGGGTATTGCCATTTCTTCAGATACTTCTCCAGAGCACCCCACTGAGGAAGTCCCTAGGAAGAGAAAGTGTAAGAGAAGGCAGTTGGACTCCCCTCAGGAGTCGGTCACTGAAGATACCGATTTTGATGAGGGGGGAGGGTTCCCAAGATCACCACCTGATGACATTTTATTTGGAGACATCCTAGAGGTCCTTAAACAGAGGGGTAGTTAGTCTGCCAATAACCCTTCTCAAGAGGAATCCGTATTCCTGGAGGCCTATGGGTCTAGCCCGTCTATGTCCATGGTGACTCCACCCACCAGTGAGCTCATTGACTTGGTCTCTAGGTAGGCATGGAGGGAACCAGACATTGTTGAGCCGATCCCCAGAAGACCAGACCAGATTTTGGCACCTCCCCAAGGAAAGGAATTTTGGAGCAAGGGAGTACTGATAGATGCCTTGGTTGTGGCGGTGGCCACCAGGAAGGAACTTGCAGAACAGAATTCTACTGTCCATCCGCCTAACTGGGAATCAAGGGAGTTGGATAGATTTGGGAAGCATGTTTATTCTTCAGCGACATTTGCACTCAGATTGCTGAATTATTTGGCACACTTCACTAGATTACAGAGGGATGTAATTAAGGAACTCTCCAAATCCCTTGATTGGACCAGTACTTCTGAGGCTCAGACTTCTGCAGCCTTGTATTTGGCTTCCTTACAACTGATTACTAATTTGTCCATGAGACTCATTTCACATGCAGCTGAAGGTACCGCAAGGGCTTGCGGGAGCAGGCATTTCCATTAAGAGGCATGTCTGGATGCACTTGTGTGACTTTGCGGAGCCCTTCAAATCTTCCTTCGTCATTCCACCTTTTGACAGAGCCTCTTTGTCTGGCAGCAAGGTAAACGACACTTGCCAAGTGCAAGCAAGATGGAAAGACCTTCTCTGCAGTGGGATTATGTTTTTTGAGCCCTCAAAATACCTTTTCCAGGACTCTAGGAGGAGGTTGAAAAATGTGGTTTAGAAAGTCCCAGGGTCTTTTCCAAGATCCGTGTGGCTCACAAAAGATACCAAATTAAAGATCATTCAAAGAAATAATGCCTGGGCCACATGGAGCTCCTCCGAAGCCCCTCAAGATCAACTTAAATTTCGACAATATAGGAATGATACAAAAAAATCCATATTACTAGACAAAAAAAAATATTTTTGCCACCTAAAACAGAAACATCAAAGTAAACGTCAGAAGTTCTGGGCAGGTATTAACAAACTCCTTCACCCAGGGCAATCCACAACTCCAACCCCCTCAGCCTCAACTCAAAATTCTCCCGAGGCCATTGCTAACACCTTCAACAATTTCTTTACTGAGACTATCCATTCCCTTGCCAGCAAACTTAAACCCACTTATTCTACCGCTGAAACCCCTATACCCAGGGCCCTACTCTCCTTTAGCTTCCAGCCAGTTCCAACCTCACTCATCAGAGCCCTAATTAAAACACTCAAACCAGCCACCTTATCTGCTGACCTCCTCCCCGCAGACTACCTGCAAAAAGCTGTCTCCATCTTAATCAGTAGAACGATAACTGAAGCCTCCATCCCTCCATTTGGAAAATATCCCATGTCATACCACTCCATAAAGGTGGCAGCTCCATTGAACTGTCAAATACAGACCGATAGCTATCCTTTCTCCCCTGGCTAAAATTATGGAGAAGTGTGTCCATAAACAACTCCTGCACTACCTTATTCAAAATGATCTTTTGGCCAACTCTCAACATAGTTTAAGGCCCTCCCCTCCTTCTCTAACATCATAAATTACAAACGTAACAACAACAAATTATCTTCTACCTTGATTCTCAACCTTTCCAAGGCCTTCGACATGGTTAATCACCAGTTACTCTTACATACCCTTAAAAAAATATCCCTAGACAACCATGCTATACAATGGTTGCAATCTTATCTCAGTGGAAGGCAACAGGCTGTCCTATGGTAAGACAAACTCTCCACCCTTCTTCTTATTACCCTTGGAGTCCCCCAGGGTTATATTTTTCTCCCTCTTTATCAATGACTCCACACTGTAATCTCGGAAGCAACCTGTATTCAGTATGCCAATGACTTCACCCAGATTTGCTCAGCCTCTTCCCCAACAGATCTCCTCAATGTAACCCAGAAACCCTTCAACACAGTTGAGAAATGGCTCTCTAATCAGCAACTGGTATTAAACCCTAATAAAACAAAGCTACTGCTCTTCTTTCCCCTACATGTAAGTCCTCTCAATCTTCATTTACCATAACATCTAATAATGGCACCATAATCTCACCAGATACCTATACCAAACTCTTAGGAGTCATAATAGACAACAGCCTTAAATATGACATGCATGTCAATCAAACAATTAAAACGACTAATAAAAAACTTGGCTCCTTGTATAAAAATAAACATTACTTTACCCCTCTAGCTAGGACTGCCATTGCCCGTACTCATCCACTTTCAGCCCTACTTTATGCCTTTCCAATACTCACTAACTTGAGCAAATCTGATCTCAGCAAACTCTCTAGCTGCTGTAACCACATTGCCAGGTTTGCCACTGGCTCTGCCTATAGGACATACCACTGTCAAAACCTAAACCTCTTAGGATGGCTAGAACTCCCTAGAGTAATCCAGTATAACCAACTCATTGTTGCATACAAAGTTATTACCCATCCAGAAAAAACAGCCTCCCTCCAAAACATTATCCAGCCCTACAATAACCCCAGGCCACTTAGCTCTTCCACAAAACTTTCGGTACAAACTGTTAAAGCTAACAATCTGTCTGGCGACTCTCTGCTTGCAATTCAGCTGGCAAAACCTAGAATTCGCTCCCAGCTGCCCATACACTGGAACCCCCACTTATCCTCTTCAAAAAAAACCTAACCCAGTATTTTAAAACTCACTGGCAATGCCCTTGCTCTAATCCTGACTAAATCCTCCTCTGCTGTCATATGTTTACTGTTTTTATTTACAACTACTACTTTTTAACCTTAATAGGTTTGGAAATGCAAGACTGTAACTTGTATGTAGATACTGCTGAACATAAAGTGTAACTTTGCTTGTCTTTACTATGATTTCATCTGTTTGGAGCTTTTCTCCCTGGGCCTCCGCTGAAAATGGACATGTATCCAGTCGGACTATCCCGGTCAACAAATGTAAAATAAATAAATAAAATAAATGTGGAGATAGTTCTCCCAGGGGCATTGGGGGAACTCGAATGGAAGACATTGCCACACAACAGAGGACGTCCGCAGGATCAGGGGTGCTGAGATTCCTTTCTGGCAGACCCTCTCAATGCTCCTGAAAGGAGACCCAATTGTCCACGTCTGAATACAGTCGGGGGTAATTTGTCCCTGCATCAGAGACCCTGGCTGGATGCTACAAAAGAAACATGGGTGCAGAGGATTATTTGCAGAGGTTATATAATACCCTTTTCCTTACCCCTTCCTTCATCAGTAAACAAAATTCCTGATGTTCCACCCAGTCAGAGGAAAGCAGCACTACTAGAAATAGAAAATCTGTTAGAAAAAAAAGAGTCATGCAAGAGGTCCCACCAGACCAGATAGAATCTGGAACTTACTCAAGATGCAAGATTCTTTTTAGTGCCAGAAAAAAGGGGAACTGGAGAATGATTTTGGATCTCAGCAGTCTGAACAGATCAATCTAGCACACCGAGTTCCAGATGGTCACAGTTCAGTCTATTCTGCCTTTTTGTGCAAGGATGACTGGATGTGCTCAATAGACCTTCAGGATGCATACTATCTCATAAAAATGAACAGACAATCCAGAAGGTACTTACACTTCCAGCTGGGAGCTAGTCATTATCAGTTCAGAACACTTTCCTTTGGCCTAATCACAGCCACAGGGTATTCACCAAATGTATGGCAGTGGTAGCAGTTCACTTGCGACTGCAGGGATTCCAAGTGTTTCCTTACTTGGACGGCTGGCACATAACCGCACTGACCAGGCATTTACTAATAAGAGCTTGAGACCAGGTACTCCAGACTTGCTGCCTTTTTGGGATTACCATTAATTACAACAAATTTCAGTTAGAAACATCTCAGACGTTGGAATTCATAGGAGTAATTTTCAACACAGTATCTGTGACAGCCTCTCTTCCTATTGCAAGTGTACAGACTATCCAATTCCAGGTCAGAATGATAATTCAAAATTCCTCAGTTTCAACCCGATTGATTCTTCAAGCCGTGGGATCCATGTCTGCAGCGATAGTTCTAGTTGCCCTAGCAAGATATCATATGAAGATTTTTCAATGTATGTTAGCAGTTCAGTGGTCCATTCTTCATCACCATATGTCCACTCAAATAAGGATTACCCAAGCATGCAAAAGATATCTTTGGTGGTGGATCTGCTCAGATGAGGGTTCTACAGGGCCATCCCTTCATTCTTCCTCAACCCAAGGCCATAGTGAACACGGACGAAACCCAGATTGGCGGGGGCACTTCCTGGGAAAAACAGTCCAAGGCATATGGTCCTCCGAAGAGGCCAACATGCATATCATTGTCTTGGAAATTAGTTTGGTACATCCACAAACAAGGAGGACCCAGATCTTACCATTGTGTCGAGAAGCTGTCAAGAGTTTAGCAATGGACAATCTCTGCCAACCGATTCCTGATAGTGCACATCCCGGGGAAGTCCAGCGTGATAGCAGACTAGTTGAGCAGGTCCATTCTACTACCTCACGAGTGGTCCGTCAACAAGGAAGTGGCAGAAATGATTTTTCATCAGTGGGGCCAGCCATGCTGCAATCTAGTTGTATCTCCCCTAAACAACAAATGCAGCAGGTTCTTTGCCCTAATCCCCTCCTGCCGGAGAGTCACAGAGAGATGCTGTCATACATGACTGGCCCCCAGTATGTCCTCTATGCTTATCCCCCAACTCCCTTAATCCCCAAATTTCTACAAAAAGCATCCCATTTTAAGAGCAAAGTCATCCTCATTGCCCCTTACTGGCCTCAATAAATTTGGTTTCCCTTTTTTGGCCTTATCTAGTCTCAATTCCATGGATTCTGGGTCCAATTCCAGAACTCCTGTCTTACCTGCCAGGAATGATTCACCTGGATATCTCAAGCCTAAAACTGACCGTATGGTTTCTCCACTTCCATTGATAGCCAGACAACATATGTTCTCTTCCCCTGTTCATCATGTACTTTTGTATTGCCAGACAACTTCTACAAAGAAACTTTACTGAATTAAATGGAAGAGATTTGTTTTTTTGGGGCTCAGCAGAAACATGCTGACCCTTTTTCAACACCAGTGCATAGTTTCCTGAATTTTTAGCAACAATTTTCAACAAATGAGCCAGTTCCACAACTATTAAGGCACAACTAGCTGTCATTTCTAATTTTTACATTCGGATTGAAAACTCCTCTTTGGCTTCATCTAAACTTTGTAAGGCCTTTTTGAGAGATAGCCTTCTCTTGAGACCCCCCTTATAAGGATCTAGCTCTGCCATGGGACTTAAATTTGGTATTACAGATCTTAATTCATTCCCCTTTCGAACCAGCTGCTAAATGCGAGCTAACATTTTTGACCCGGAAAACCATCACCTCTGTTACAAGACTGCCAGAACTTTAAGCACTGTCCTCTAAACCTCCTTAGTTAGTTTTCACCAATCCTTCCATCCTTCCTAAGGTGGTGTCAGAATCGAACATCAACCAATCTATTAATTTTCCAGTTTTCTTTCCAAATTTTACAAACAAAGGTGAATATATATTACACTTATTGAAAATTCACAGGCAATTGTGCTTTTACTTACATAGAACAAAAAATTTTCAGAAAAATAGATCAATAGTTTGTCTCCTTTGCAGATTCTCAGTTAGGCAAGCTGGTCGCAAAGGTAACCTTACCCAGATGGATGACTGATTGCATATCCTTTGTCTTTACCAAATTGGGCCTTTCCTTACCAAAACCTTTGAGAGTTCATTCAAATAGATCCATGGCAACGTCATCAGTATTTTTATCCAGGGCTTCCATGGATGATGTATGTGCGGTTGCTACTTGGACTAATCCTCATACCTTTATTACTCATTACAAATTGGATCTGGTCTCGAGGGGAAGAGCAGCTTTTGGCTCAACTGTGCTTAGGAATATCCTTCCTTAGAGGTCTCTTGGGATTTCATGTAGCTGGGGACTCTGTCCCAGTTGTTGAGGAATGAATGGAAATTGACAACATCAGATAAAAAGTTAGGTACTCACCATAACATTCCATCTGTGTTGCCCAATTTTATTCTTCCTCAACTCCCCTCCGCTCCCACCAAGCCCCCTGCCTTTGAACTAATGACTTCTGGAAGAGCGAGACCTTCTAAAGAAACCAGTGTTCCTTATGTTGAGCTCCAGATATAGATTTTTCTTACCAGAATGCTAATATTTCTTTTGATACTATAAGCCAGCAGACAAGATCTGAGGTATGTTAGGGGATAGAGCATTATGAGTAAGGGAGGAGCTGGAGACTTTGCTAGTATCAATGAGCTGAAAATAATGGATGAGTCGGATCCAAGGATTGAATTTGAACCCAATTGTTGAGGAAGAATGAAAATGGACAACACAGATGGAACTATATGGTGGGTACATAACTTT
The DNA here is from genome assembly GCF_019279795.1 of Protopterus annectens. Taxonomy (NCBI): domain Eukaryota; kingdom Metazoa; phylum Chordata; order Ceratodontiformes; family Protopteridae; genus Protopterus; species Protopterus annectens. The sequence continues at coordinate 388,526,788 of NC_056728.1, forward strand.
TTTTTTTTATTTACACAGGACTGAGGATATTAGAAAATCTGACTGGCTTTTCATTGTTTTCTGTAAAGCAAAAATAAGTGTATCAAAAGTCACGCTCTCTAGGTGGCTTCCTGAATGTATAATGTTTGTGTACAAAAAGCTGGGATTTTTACCAAACAAACCAAAGGCTCATTTTACAAGGATAGTAGCTACTTCTACCACTTTTATGGGCAGAGTTCCTGTTGACAATATTTACACTGCAGCTACTTGGTCCATGTTGGAATTACATTTGAGATCTTTTACATCCTTTGGCTCCACCATTCTCAGAAACATTCTTTCTTTATTCCACCCAGGTGTCTTGGTAGCTTGGGAATCTGTCCTAAAGGTTGAATTGGATGAAAACAGACAACATCAGAGACGTACTTATCATAATGCTAGATCTATGTTGTCTTGTTTTCATTCCATTCAACATCTCTCTTCATTCCATTCAACATCTCTCTCCGTCCTTCAACATAAACTGCCCATTTTTCACTCCTTTCGAATGGTTGTCCTTGTCCTTGAACAGTCTGGTGATTGTTGTTCTTTGTATTATTGCCATACTTTGTCTGTCTTGTAGGTAGGCCTCTATATGGTGATTATTAGTTAACTTCCTGTTATGAGCAGCCAAACTTGATCTGAGGTGTTTTGGAGGAACAGAGGGAATTATGGGGAGGAGTCTTGGATCGAAAGCTTTTGAAATGCACCGAGGTCGGCTTTGGTTGGTTCCAATAACCTGTTATGCCCCAAAGGTTGAACTGGACAAAAACAAGATAATATGAATGTAGCGTTATAGTAAGCACATTAATGTTTGTTTATATTTATCTATATTTTGATATGTTCATATTAGTACTTTTGTTTGCAACATTTTTTTTTTTCATTTTGTAATGTATTTTGAACCTTTAGTGGGGAATGCAGAGTAACTGAAACTTTTATTTAAATATTCTGTATCTGTCTAGGGTACGCCAACCATGCGACGCTCACTTGTTCCGCATCTTAGAGGAGGAAAATTCAATGTACTTCTGACCACTTATGAATACATCATTAAGGATAAGCATATTCTTGCTAAGGTGAACTTTTATTATCTTTATTATCAAATGTTAATTCATATGCATGTTAATTGGTTAGGAAACTTGAGCTGACATCTTGTATGTAAGTAAAAAACAAATGTATTTGGCTGTTGTAGGATTTCAGAGTCAGTTTTTAGAACACACTCTATGTGAGTTATGTTCTAAGGAAAAGGGAATGGTTTGTTATTTTGTTGTTCCTTGCAAAATCTTTGTATGGCCACTAGATGGTGCTAAATGGATTAGTTTTTGCAGAAGTATTTCTTTCATCAAAGGAAAGTTTCATTTCATTTTTTACTTATTTAGTATTTTTTAATTCATTCATGCATTTTACCAAAATTGAACACAGTTTTAAAAGTGAATGGTTATTTATAATAAGATTATGTGATTTAGTAATGTATTGGCACACATCTTTAAATTTTTATCATGTAAAACATAAAATGTTAACATCAGGCTAAAAGCACAAAAGCACTTTTTTCACTTTTTCTCAATTACAAGTTGATTGCTTAGCAAAGGTGATTTGTTAATTGAAATAATGTGCTCTATAAAAGGTGTTAGCTTTGGAAGCAGCCCACATCTGATGAAGTCGGAGAAACAAAAATGTACTGTGTATTTGGAGGCGTTTATGTGAACTGTTTGTGGCTTGTGGATTAAACTTCTGTTTCCTGTGGCAGCTTCAGTTCTATGCTTTATTGTTTTACCTTCTGCGTCATCATACTGTCTAATTTCAGAGTCAGTATTGAAGAAGAGTGATGAAGTTTCATTTGTTAACAGAAATTAGGAAAACACCACTGTGCTTCGTAACAAGTCATTGTCATACTTTACTCTTTCTTTACATTGAGTGAGATATTAATCAAACTTGAAATGTAAACATTTCAGATGGATGTTGCTTTAGCCACAGTAAACCCACATACATATACCTGAAAGCAGCATCTTATTCAGAATGACCTTTTGATAACAGAGCACAGCAGTGTTGGATTTCTTTACCTCTTGTGCACTTGAGCATGATTCAGTGATAGACAGTCATACTGCAGGAGCCATGGTTCACTTATAACAGTAGTATTTTCTTTCTTGTTTTTTTTTTCCTGTTGGTTTCATGTACACTTTCTGCTTGTATGAGTTTTTATGCAACTTTTGAAAGAAAGATGTGCCAAGGGATAAAGTTTCTCTCCGTATATCAATAAAATGTCCCAAAACCAAGAGGTAAAAAAACATGGCTAGATGCAAATAATTTATTGATCACAAAAATAAAAAGTAATGATTTTATTAAAGGGTAGGTTTTTCCTGGGCGAGAGAACCCATGAGAGTGCAGAACGAAGCTCCAGTTTCAACCAGTAGTGGGTCTACTTCCTCATCCCGTGATAGTGCTGACAATGCTACATCAGTTCAGCCGACACTTTAAACACATCCTGTATTTCTTTGGATGTTAGAAGGAAAACTACTAATGTTTCGATTACCAGTAATGAACAGATTTTCACCATACTTCCATTGCCAATCAGGAACCATCCGCAGACACAGAGATCCAACAGCAGGAGCAGGAAGAGACAGAAAACGTCTATCGACAGGATGTAAATGAGACCAGAACAGAAGAAACTGTGGAATCAAGCGATGTCCAGCTAGTCTGGAATATTTCTAGCCACATTTTAAGTGAAGTGGAGAAATCCCTTCTACAGAAGGGTCTCTCTTTCATCCCCTTTCAATGGAACAATGTTTCAGACCTTATTACTGACGTCAAATTATTTGTCAGGAATGTTATGTTGAAGTTGACATTCATACCTGTGCTACATTCTTTACTTGCAGCCTTTGAGTAGGTCCTATAAAAAGGACTTGCTAAGCCTAATGGATAATGTGAAACAAGGTAAGAAATTTTATAACTTGACTAAAGATGAACAAATAGCCCTCTCTAACCTACAGAATAATGACAGTATTGTTATTAGACCTGCTGATAAGGGGAGAGCGGTAGTTGTTATGTACTAGAAGAAATATGAAGATGAAGTGTTAGACATGTTGAGTGACAGTGACACATATGTCACTATTACAAGTGATCAGTTTAGGCTTATTAAGAATGTTCATACAGATTTTAATGATAGTCTGATGTGTAGACTAATAGATTCAGCCTTGTATAAGTATTTTTTAGTTGAAACATCTGTTGTTCCTTCCTTTAGAGGCCTACCTAATGTAATTAAGGATCTGATAGACCCACCCTTGACACCTATAGTTTTCAGTAGAGGGTGGCCCACAGAACCCGCTCCTATATTTGTTGAGAAACAACTGAGGCCCTTATTAGAAACCACTACTATGATCCTGTGAGATACTGAACATTTCTTAACATCCTTATCCGAATATGTGTTTTTCTGAAAATTGTGTTTGTAATTTTATGCATTTTTATGAAAATTATGTCTCTAATTTTATTTTTGTCACCCTTGATGTGACCTCCCTGTTTACCAAGATTCTTAATGACAGTGGCATAGAATATGTCAGACAATTTTTGTCCACGATTAATGGTTTGACATGTGACAAGATTTCTTTATGTTGTATGCTGATTGAGTTAATTTTAAACAATAATGTAGTTCTATTTAATAACAAGTATTATCTACAGAAGAAAGGCATAGTGATGGGCACGGCATGTACTAATTCATATGCAAACATCATTATGGCCCAGTGGGAAACTACGTATATTTTAACAAATCAAGAATACTCAAGTTATATTTCATACTACAAGAGATTTGTTGCTAATATTTTTTCATGGAATGGTACTGAACTTGCGTTAAACAGTTTTATCACATATATTTATTCTACCACAATTTTTTTTTACATTTTACAGGGAAATGGTCCAGAGAGTATATAGATTTTTTTTAGATGTATTTATCACGAATGAGGGTTGTACCATTTCTACTCAGATGCATAGGAAAACATGTAGGAAGAACAGTTTATTGCACAGAAGGAGTATGCATCCACCATATGTACAGAAATATACTGAAAGGACAAGGACTCAGGGCATCTAGACTTACAAGTACAGTCAGAGGCTGTGAATTAGCCCTCAAAGCACTAGAGAGGGACTTTTTGAACAGAGGTTGCAAAAAAGATGAATGTTGTTCATTCTTAGATGGCATGTATATTGATACAGGAGGTAGGGGAAACCATTTTTCAGAGGTAGGAGATTGGAAGTATACATTTCACAAAATAGTTTACTCATAAGTGCAGAGTTGTTACACCCTTTGAATAATACAGCTATTCGTGAAGTAATTCATAAAAATTGGAAGATATGTATAGCAGATGAACAAGTAAAAAAGTAGTAGGAACAACACCATGTTTTGCTTACAAGAACAATAAGTCCCTTAAGTGACTATTATGCTGTGAGAAAGATAGATCATCAAGGGTTGAATCCCAAAGGAAAGGTATGTTCAGTTGTAGATAATGTCATTTCTGTTCCTACATGGCCAGTCATAATAAATTTGTTCACCCTACGACTGAGAATGTGTATGAATTTTCACACTATGCTGATTGCATGGCTAGAGACTCAGTTTATCTTGCTTTTTGTAGATGCTGCCCAGCTTTTTATGTGGGCAGAACTAATCGCACTTTACAGGATCAAGTAAGGGAACATCTCTATGCCATTAATAGGGAATATGAAAGTAATGCTCTAACCAGACATACTTGTAGTAAGTGTCTAGAACGTAAGTTTTCTGTTTTAGCACTTAAACTTGTTTCCAGGAGTCATCGATTAGGTAATATCAAGAACATTACAGAGAGGTCTGAGACTACATGGATAATTGGGATTGCAAGCAGATAAATCATTTGGTTTGAATGACAAAGTATCACTCAAGCCTTTCTTAGTTGACAGACCTCTTAAACATTGAGTTTTATTATTAATATTATTCATTTTGTTATAATATATATATTCAGTTTTCATTTGGTCATTATTATTATTTTGTTGCAATTGATCCTGTACTCTCATTCATAAGATTTTTACGTTTCTATGAATGAATGTTTCATGCTTATGTAGTATCATACTGCCATCAACTGGTCTTACCATTATATTGTTTTTTTACACATTTTTCAGGACGTGTTTTTAAGAATGAATATATGTATGTTGTACTATGTACTTATTTATTTGCTGTTTTTAAAAATAATGTGTTATTTTCTAGTTATTTCAGGACATTTTTATATGCTAACAGTATTGATGTACAGCAATTTTGATTTTTTTATTTTTATGATGTGTTACATTGTTATTTAGCGAGTGCTCAAATGGGTATGTAATTAGATGTGAGAGCTGATTGGTTGAGCTCCTTTGAACATTTTGTTACATTTCACAATTTTCATTATATTAATTAGGAATCTTTTTTAAGTTTTATTGAAGTCAGATGAAGCGTCTTAGGATGTGAAAGCGCTTACTTTTTGCTTTTGTGATCAGTAAATTATTTGCATCTAGCTGTGTTTGTTACCTCTTGGTTTGGGGACATTTTATGCAGCTTTCCCAATTATCAAGTAGTATTTAATAAACTACTCTCAACAGGTAGCAGTTGACTGTTACCTTCTCCATAATTATTAATGTAGTGCTCCTTTCCTTAGTGGTATCTCTTTAGCATTGGCAAAGGGAAAGCCACGCCTTCATTGCTTCTCATTTCCTGACATGAGGTGCATGCTTAATTGGACAAAACGTGGCAGTCACCTTTAATCGTTTAATTTTGTATTGCTTTTTTATGCCCAATTTTTCCTGCTGAGTTTGGACTCCCATGCACTTATGCGAACACTTAACTCATTCATTATCATCCCTCTAAAGCACAGAACTGCACATTTCCTTTGTGGGTCGCGTTCTTCCTGTACAAAAAAAGTGGCTTCTTATTACTTGCAGGTAGACTGGAATCATTTCAAACACTGTTAACACTATGTAGTCTTGTTGGTTTATTTCAGATATGCAAACCAAAGGGTAAAAACGTCATATGGACAAACCATTCATTAAAAACTGCAAGCAAAAACTCAGCCAAGTTTCACAGTGTGATACCATAAAACTCTTGTAATGGAGGTCAGTGGGATATATGCAGATGACCCCTTAATGACATAGAGTGTTTCATCTATACGGCTTCTGAATGTTCAAGACTTTTTCTTTTTTTTAACTTTTTAAGCCTTTATGGTTACATTTAGGCCAATAAAGCCCAACTCCACTAGCTGCGGACATCTATGTTTTGGACTTTTTATTGACCTCATCAGCACAGCATAAGTGGATAGTTTGGCTATACTTCAGAAACACAGAGTCTTTAACCCAGCTGAAGTCCAGAAACATTAAGGTGTCTGCATATGGCAGCTCTTAGTTCCCTGTTTTCATTTGAAGTGTTTGTTCATAACAGCTGTTTGCAGACAACTCATCTATCTAGGAAGAATATACAAAGAGTGTTAGTGAATGTTTCAGGCATTTGTTAAACCTGTGGTATATTGAGACAGACAAATCAGTACCCTTGTAGTTAGCACGCACGGCACTATAGACAATGTTGTTCTGCATTCCACTGGATTCCATTTTGTTGTCTTGAGGGACAGTTCTACAGTCATAATACAGTAAACTCTCAGTTAACCGGAACTCAAGCAACCGACAAAAAAAAAAAAAAAAAAAAAAAATGAAGATATACAGTACATTATGAACAATTCAATTTTCATGTGTTGCACCTTTGTTTTCCCCATGCAGAAACATACCTTACACTTTTAGAGTTTCAGAGTTTTAAAAAGGAAGATAGAAATAAATTCCTTCTCTCGCCAACCTGAGAACAAGTCAAACCAAACAAATCAAGTCGCTAAGACGGCAAAACTTGTTCCACACTCAGCTGGCATCAGATTGCACATTCTCTGTCTGATCTTTCACACACACAGTCTCTTCAACTTTCATATATGCAGTCACTCACTCTTTTTCTCTCCGATCTCACATACACTCTCTTCAGCTTTCATACATTTCTCTGATCTCTCACACACAGTTGCTTCTGGTTTCATACATTTCTCTGATCTCTCACACACAGTTGCTTCTGCTTTCATACATGCATTCACTCACTCTTTCTCTCTCTCATCTCTCGCACACACTCTCTTCAGCTTTCATGCATCTCTCCACTCTCTCAGATGCAGTTGTTTCTGCTTTCATATGTGCATTCAGTCACTCTTTCTCTCTCTCATCTCTCGCACACACTCTCTTCAGCTTTCATACATTTCTCCGATCTCTCACACACAGTTGCTTCTGCTTTCATACATGCATTCACTCTTTCTCTCTCTCATCTCTCGCACACACTCTTTTCAGCTTTCATGCATCTCTCCACTCTCTCACATGCAGTTGTTTCTGCTTTCATGTGTGCATTCAGTCACTCTTTCTCTCTCTCATCTCTCGCACACACTCTCTTCAGCTTTCATACATCTCTCCGATCTCTCACACACAGTCGCTTCTGCTTTCATGCGTGCATTCACTCACTCTCTTTCTCTCTCTCTCTCAGTTCAATTAATTAAATTCCAACCCACTCAGTGTGCCATTGAAAATCGTTACACAGGCCACTCTCAAGCAACCAGAAACTACAGGTCTGAAGTAGTTACTTCATTTGATCTGCAACCTGTGGGTGTCGGATCCGACATCGGATCCGATCCGGCAGCTTTCCAAGCTCCAAGATTCGAGCTCCTAGCTCCTCCCCCTACCCATAATCCCCTACTACCAACCACATTACCTCAGATCGTTTTTTGCCGCGGCTGAAGAAGCTTCCTTGTGAAGAGCACCTGGCTGGGTGAGATCATTGCTGGTTTTTGAACCAAATTTTCATTCAAAGTTGTTGTGTGTGTGTTAGTTCCCTTTCACTGCTTCTTGCGCTAGTTTTGGTCCCTTTTCTGTTAAATTTATTACTAGTTTATCTTCACTCCCCTCCCCCTCCTAGTGTTTGGGTGTGTGTGTGAATGATGTCAGAAGGGCCTAAGGCCATTTTTTCTAAATGTACTGAGTGTGGCCACAAGCTTTCTCCAGCTGATGGCCACACTCAGTGCGTTTTGTGCCTGGGGGCAGCCCATTTGTCAGAGGCCTGCCAAATCTGCGCGGCCTTTAACCCCCGGGCACTTTGGGATAGGAAGAACAAGCTGATCCTGGCGGGAAAGCTCCCCCAGGAGTTGGCTTCTTCTTCCTCTCCCGTTCGGGCTCCAGCTGCTTCGGCAGCTTCGGCACCGTCTATCCCCTTAGCTCTACCTGGGACTCAACCTCCCTCATCGGGTTTGAGCTCTGGAGAAACTAGTGCCTCTTCCCTTAGAGAGAAGAGGCACAAGGATAAGGATGGACACAAGTCCCACAAAAGGCGGGCCGAATCTCATCCTTCGGCTCCGCCAGCAAAACTACTTAAATCTCCCTCGATTGTCTCCGGATCCCCCTCCTCTCGGCGCAGTTCGCCCTGTTTTTCGCCGGAGGAGGAGGATAGGTCTCCCTCGAGATTTTCGAGGCGGCCCTCCCGGCCCGCCTCTACTACTTCATCTAGGTCGACCCGAAGCATCTCCGAAGCAGATATGGATTAGATGATGCGTCGGTTCTTACAGACCCAAATGCAGATGGGGATGCTCTTGCCTCCCCCCCCTTCTGGGGGGGGAGTGCAGCCCCCATATTTGCCCCGATCACTCCTTCTCCGACTCGTTTTCGGGTCTCGGAGTCATCGGATCCAGGCCCTTTCGGACCCGGGGAATTGTCAGCGCCGATAGCGGTGGTCTCTTCGACGCCGACTATACCTTCGAGCTTGTCGAACCCGAGCTCTCGGGGCCGAGGGCTGAGCGTCGGATCCGAGGGAGTTGCTGTGTCTTCGGCGCTGTTGGCATCGGAGCACACCTCTGCCTCGGCGCCGACTGCATCGGCTCCGACCCCGATCCCTTCCTCGGATCTGAAGAGATTGCTCTCAGAGGCTGGCGAGAGTGGCTCTCCTTCGGCTTTCGAGGTAGTGGAGAGGGTACTGTCGATGTCCTCCAGATCCCTGACCCGGGCTTCGGATCCACCCGTACCCCCACTGTATGAGGGTCTGTCTTCCATCATCTGTCCATCTGGACAGCCTGCCCAAGCCCTCCAGCTAGTTCCCGTGGAGGAACAACAACCTGTGGATGAGCCCTCTTCGGACAGTCCCACCGAGGAGGTCCCTCGGAAACATCGGTGCAAAAGGAGGCACCTGGACTCCCCCGAGTCCATTACCACAGACACGGACTTAGATGATACGGAGGGTTCCCCAAGGTCACCCCCTGAAGATGTCTCCTTTGGAGACATCATGGAAATGTTGCGTATCAGAGGGGGGTGGTCAGCCCAAAAGCCCTCCCTTGATGAGTCCGTGTTCCTGGAGGCCTTTGAGGCAGGCCCATCTACCTCCTGGGTGTCCCCTCCGGCCGACCCCCTGGTGGACTAAATTACCACCAGGGCTTGGAAGGAGCCCGACACCGTGGAGCCAGTCCCTAGGCGCCCCGATAAAGTCCTCAGCCCACCCACAGATAGGCCGTCTTGGGCCAAAGGAACCCCTGTTGATGCTATGTTGGTGGCGGCGGCCACCAAGAAAGAACTTGCGCAGGAGAGTTCTTCGGTTCACCCGCCGGATAAGGAATCTCAAGTGATTGACCGGATTGGGAAGTGGATGTTTGCTTCAGCGACCTTTTCCATAAGGGCGCTGAACTATGTGGCACATACCATTAGGCTACAGCGAGACTTGATTAAAGAATACGCTGCAGCCCCCCGGAGTCCATGTCGGTCCCAGACAAAAAGGTTTTTGAGACTCGAATGGCCACTCTAAAATCCATCTCCAATACATCTATGCGGCTTCTCTCCCATGCAACGGAGGGAGCCGCTAGAGCTAGTGGAGTCGAGGTCGTCTTGCGACGTCTCTCCTGGCTCCATCTGTGCGACTTCACGAACCCCTTCAAGGCGTCCTTCGCAAACGCCCCTTTTGACGGTTCTGCCTTGTTTGGGAAAACTGTTCGCGACACGCTGGTCCAAAGCGAAAAGGACGGGAAGACGCTGTCTGCCATTGGAGTCCGCTTCTCTAATCCCCAAAGATCCTTCTCCAGGAATCAGAGGGGACAAAAGAAGCTGTGGTTCCGTAAGTCTCAGCAATCCCATCCTGCTGCGGACCACTCGTCCTCTAGAGGCAGAGGAGGACAAGGTGGACGCCGGCCCAGAGGCAGGGGGGGGCGCGTAATTTCGGGTCTAGAGAACCTTTCTCGGACAGACCCGTGCAACAGCCCTGAGGGCTTGCCCGACTGCGGGAGAACGACTGGATGTGCTCGCTAGACCTCAAGGATGCATATTACCACATATTAATGGACAGACGATCCAGGAGGTTCCTCCGCTTCCGGCTCGGAGCCAGTCATTATCAATTCAGGGTTCTTCCATTCGGCCTCACCTCAGCCCCCAGAGTGTTCACCAAGGTCATGGCAGTGGTTGCAGCCCACCTGAGACTCCAGGGCATTCAGGTCTTCCCTTACCTAGACGACTGGCTCCTCACCGCTACCAACAGGCATCAGCTCTGTGCGGCGAGAGATTATGCTCTGTCTCTGGCCCACAACCTAGGCATCTCAGTGAACGAGCAGAAATCCTGCCTGTGCCCCACTCAAGCCTTAGAATTCATAGGGGCCAGGTTAGATACACAAATCTCCAAAGTTGTTCTAACGTCAGTCAGGCTGAACAGCTTCTCGTTTCAGGTGTTAGCCCTTCTTCGGAGCCCTGCTCCTCCAGCGGAGTTAGTCCTGAGGGCACTGGGGTCTATGTCAACAGCGATCGGTCTCTCTCTTCATGCCCGTCTACGAATGCGCATATTGCAATGGACCCTTCAAGTCCAATGGTCTCTGTCGATCCACCCATTATGCATGCCAATACCCTTGAGCAGGGTGTGCAGAGACTCCCTTCTGTGGTGGTTACAGGCACAGGAACTCAGAGAAGGGAGACCCTTTGTGATCCCCCCGGCCAAAGCCACGTTGACCACGGACGCTTCTTGCCTCGGGTGGGGGGGGGCAGGCAGATCTGTCCAAGGCACGTGGACTTCCCTAGAGACCGCATTACATACCAACGTCCTAGAGATGAGGGTGGTGCTTTTGGCGTTGCAAGCTCTCCACAACCTTCTTCCCATAGGGACTATTGCAATCCAGACGGACAACATGTCAGTAGTCTGGTATATAAACAAACAAGGAGGGACCAGATCTTATCCCCTGTGTCGAGAAGCCATGAGAGTGTGGGAATGGGCGATTTCCACCAACCGCTTTCTGATAGCAACGCACATTCTGGGACGGTCCAACATATTAGCAGACAAGCTAAGTCGAGTGTTCCTCACTCCATACGAGTGGTCTCTGAATCCATCTGTTGCGAAGCAGATCTTCCACAAATGGGGTCAGCCTCGCTGCGACCTTTTCGCTTCTCCTTTAAACACAAAATGCAGCGAGTACTTCGCGATAGTTCCCCCCAGAGGGAGACCCCCAGAGACGCTCTAGTCCATGCTTGGCCTCCCGGACTCCTTTATGCTTATCCCCCCCTCCCACTTATGATGAAATTCATCCAGAAAGCCTGTCGGTTGGGGAGCAGAGTTATCCTCATAGCCCCATTCTGGCCTCGACAGATCTGGTTCCCCTTTCTGCGGTCTCACAGTGTGGCTTCCCCATGGATTCTGGATCCCAGTCCAGACCTAATCTCGCACCCAGCGGGATGCCATACCCCAAACCTGGTCAATCTCAAACTTGCTGCTTGGTTGATCCCGTTCCATTAATGGCTAGGACTCGGTATCTCATCCCCTGTTAAGGCCATTCTGGTGGCGGCTCATAAACCATCTACCAGGAAACTTTACAACAGTAAATGGAAACGTTTTTCCATCTGGGCCAAGGATAAAGAATTGGACCCATTTACTGTCCCTATTCCGACTATTCTGGACTTCCTTTCCCTGCTTTTTAGACAGGGAGCAAGTGCCTCCACAGTCAAAGTGCAGTTGGCGGCCATCTCCCATTTTCACGTGGGCGACGGCATAGGCTCCTTAGCATCTACAAAGTTGTGCAAAACCTTCTTAAGAGGCGTTTTTCTTTTGAAACCACCGGTCAAGACTGTGGTTCCCCCGTGGGATCTCACTCTGGTCTTACAAGCCTTAACGAGACCACCTTTCGAGCCTGCGGCCTCGGTTCCGTTGAAGTTCTTGTCTTGGAAAACGGCTTTCTTAGTGGCTATTACTTCAGCCAAGAGAGTTTCAGAATTACAAGCTCTGTGTATCAAACCTCCGTACCTTATTTTTCACAAAGATAGAGTGTCCCTCAGGACTAACCCGTCTTTCTTGCCTAAGGTGGCTACAGAATCAAACATTAATCAATCAATAAATCTCCCTGTATTTTTCCCAAATTTTCACAACAAAGGCGAATACACGTTGCACAAATTGGATGTACACAGACAACTGCATTTTTACTTGCACAGGACTAGAGAGTTTCGCAAGTCGGACCAGTTGTTTGTTTCTTATGCAAAATCAGCCATGGGCAAGGCAATTGCTAAAGTGACTGTAGCAAATTGGATCTGTCAGTGCATTATGCTGGGATACACTTCATCTGGGAAGCCAGCTCCGGTTGGCGTCCGTGCTCATTCCACAAGATCTGTAGCTACCTCAACAGCCTTTTGGTCTAGGGTTCCAGTAGACGATATTTGTTCAGCAGCTACCTGGTCCTCATCTCATACGTTCATTTCTCATTACAAACTGGATATGATTTCCAGGAGTAGGGCTTCTTTTGGCTCTGCGGTGCTTCAGAATATCCTTCCGTAAGGACCACCCAGGTTCTTGTAGGTTAGCTGGGGACTCTGTCCCACAGGTTGCAGATCAAATGAAGTAACTACTTCAGATAAAGAAGTTATGTACTCACCATAACGTTCCATCTGAGTAGATACTTCATTTGTCTGCAACCGACCCCCCCCCCCCCGCCATCCCCCGAACCTCTGGAATTTTTCTGATCATTCTGAGTTGGTTTCTGTCTCGAGTTGGTGAGGCAAAAAAAAACGATCTGAGGTAATGTGGTTGGTAGTAGGGGATTATGGGTAGGGGGAGGAGCTAGGAGCTCGAATCTTGGAGCTTGGAAAGCTGCCAGATCGGATCCGAGGTTGGATCCGACACCCACAGGTTGCAGACAAATGAAGTATCTACTCAGATGGAACGTTATGGTGAGTACATAACTTCTTTTTATCCAGCATCTACCAATCATCAATGGGTGCCGGTAAACTGAGAGTTTACTGTACTTTTGTTAAGCTCCCTTACATTTGTCTCTTTTGGGGTCTATATTTTAGCATTATTGTGTATATTTTAGCCGAGTCTAACGTCATTTAGTGGTACTATAGAAGGTCATAAAAACTTAAACATTGCATATGTTGACTGCTTGTTTGCTGACACATAAAGTTGTGTAAGAACCCTCAGCTAGACTGCTATTTTATTTACTGTTGTTGTTTAACTTGTTTGCCCCTGTAGCACGACTTGAGTTAAATCTGGAGTGGGTGCTTACAGCACCACTGTGGAAAACAAGTGCTGGCCCTACCATGCCTACAGCCCACCAGCACTTTGTTCTTTGTGATGCTGTTTCCCCAGTTGTTAAGTGCTGCTGCTACATAAATGTGGTTGTTGTGTTTCACAGATGTTAAACTTTATAATTTCGTACTAAACTTAATAGTGTTTCTATTAATTTTTTATAAGAAAAAAATTATTTGTCCCTCACTATACTCAGGAGTATACTCATTTTAGATACTTGGAAAGCTGTGGTGAGCCATCAGAATCATTTCATACAATGGATCACATACACGGCACAACATGATTATACAGTGTGCGTACTTCTTCTTTCACAAAAAGTACATAAGTAACATTATATGTTCATCATTCTCAGTGCTGTGATAGCAATTGGCTGTTTGCGTTATATCATCCCCAGGATGCAGCAACCATCCATTCTTTCAGAAAGGTCTGGCTGTCTCTCTCTCTCTCTCTCTCTCACACACACACACACACACACACGCACACACACACACACTGTGACTGCTGATTAGCCAACCCCTTGGCAGTAAATCAACTGTCTGAAACATTAAGGTGCCTTTAGTACTTTCCTGTCACCTTAACAGGAATGCAGCTGTGAAGTTTCACAGGAGTAGCAGATTAGCTACAGGCTTCATTTCTGGCAAATAAGTTCCCATAGGTGAACCCTTCCACACAGAAGATGTTGCACTTTAAATATTTTGATATATTTTTATATTCTGAAAAATACTGGCACTTTTATTATTATCAGAGTTTTCTTGTTAGAGACTACCATTTTAGAAGTGGTCTCTTTTTGTAAAAAATGTACTGCTTTTGACATGTTAACTTGAAACCAAAACGTAAAGACTTAAAGACTGGGAAATGTTTTTATGTACTTAAAAGTAGAAAAGCTAAATAAACTGGGAGTAAACCTCTGTGTCACCTGATGAATTTCCAGCTGGCTCACAGATAGGACGGAGATAATCAAAATAAGGGAAGTAACCTCCCCAAAAAAAAAAAAAAAACAGTCAGCATTGGAGTCCCCCATGGTTCTGTTCTGGGACCTCTCCTGTTTGGCATCTATTTTTCTGAAGTAAAAGGCAGTACCAAAGGGCTCTGGTTGACCAAGTTTGCTGATGATTGCAAACTAGGAGTAATGATTTTAAATAGTCACTGTAAGTAGTCACTGAATTCTCAAATGACTTAGCTATCCTGCAGGAAGCTTTGTCCCAAATAAATAACTGGTGCCAAAATCATGGACTGAAACTAAATACCAAAAAATGCATTATTGTATCCATTGGTAAGTCATCTGCCCCAGGGAACTACCATAATGGCATTATGCCCTAAGGGTTGACCCAGTTTGGGAACTTAATGTGGACAGTGACCTAACTTTTAACCAACATGTGTCCATTGTTGTAGGAAAGCCCTTCTACATTGCACAGCTTATAAGCAAAGGGACTGTGTGTAGACCTAGGGTATCATTGTCCCTCTTTACTCAGCCCTCATTAGGCTAGTCATTGAATATAATACTCCCTTTGGCATGTATCTGTCCCGACATATGCACCAACTGGAACGCCTGCAGAGATAACTTAGTAAAAGGATACAAGGCCTAAACAACACATCCTACATGCACCAACTCAAAGCCCTATCACTATACTCTGTATCCTACAGACTGCTAAGAGGTGACTTGTGTCTTGCATACAAGGCATCCTGTGACACATTACTGATGGGTTTGGCATCAGAAATACTCTGTGTAGGATCTAAACCTCTTCTGCAGCATCAACAGAACGGTTTGGAAGGCAAGTATATCTCTCAGAGGATACTGCTGCTTTGAAATGGACACCCCATCCACATGAAACAAAGTTCATCCCTGTCCATGTTCAAGTGCAACTTAGATCTATGTATGGGGAAACAGAAAAGATACCCTAGGACTGCTCCTGTACTACTAATGAACAGAGGTAGCTCCTAAATGCTTTATCCCATGCATGGGTCCCTTCAAATTATGTCCCAGTTATTTCCTTTAGGGGTAATATATAATTACTTACTATGGGATGGGTAAGGCCAATCTATAACCAAATGGGATAGGTTATTTTGAAGCACAAAAAGGGAAACTGACTAGGCTTAAAATGATTCACGAGGGCAGCTAATCTAGTAATTAACGTTGACCCTGTACAACAGCTGTTTGAGTGTTTTGGTGCTTCAGAACACTTTGTGACAATTTGCCTTCATTATTTTACTGCTTAAGACGTTTTGCTTGAAGGTGTTACATTTAAGCATTAGGAAATGTATTTCAGGGCTAGAAATGTATTTTGTGTCTGGTGCTCATGCACACTTCATAACAACTTGTCATCATTTCTTTTTTTCTTTCAGTATACTTTCTATGAAAGAGGCTTAGAGTTCTGACAGGAGTTTTGTGTACTGCTTGCGCTTTTTACTTGTGAATTTTGAGGGATTACATAGGGAAGTATAAGTTTATATGCTACTTGTGAACACTTGTCTGACAACTTACCTTCCAGCTAACTCTTTTCAGAAATGCTTATCAGTTAGACTTCTCCCTCAGCTACAGCATGAATTCCAATACTGGTCCTTCTGTTTCTTTTCCCACTGTACCTAAAATAGAAAAACAACAGAATATGAGCCCTTACCTACTCTGCTGACTCATATGGTGCCTCAGCCATTGGTGGGTGACTCTGCAGTGGCTATTTTTTGTTCCACGGTCCTTCACCGATTCCTCCACTTTCTTCTGGTGTAGTCTCTTCTGCCGGCATGGACTGGAGGTTTATCACCATCCTCTGAAGCTATTCCAGTGTCCAGTCTGGGCATGGGAGAAACATCCAGTTTGGGTCCGGGAGATTCTTTTCTGATGGACCAGGGAAACAGACCTCTTACCTAGGATGACGTGCCATCTCTCAGTTTATGTACTTTCAGGGATGTCCCTGGAGGAAACAAATAAAAAGGTTAGACATTGCTCATCCAAAGATATTTTGTCTGCTCGCAAGGATGATTTGCTTACCTTAGCCAGGAGTTTATTACAGGCTTTCTGTTCTAGAGAGAAGAAATCCATAGCAGAAGACTAACTAGGTCAATATATTCTTCAGGAAAATATGTCAGAGGATTCTGACATAGACAGCGACAGGGCTTTTTCTTTGTCTGATCCTCAAGCCAGAGAGTCCGACTCGAAGGAACATTTGTCCACTCCAACTCCAAAGTTTTCCTTTTCTAAGACTAGTTCCATGATGAATGATGTATTTTCTGGGAACAAGTGGATATCCCTCCAAATCTGAAAAGATATTACGATATGTTGCATGTGGATTTACCTCATGTTATACCCATTAATCCCATAATACCTGCTTTGGAGGATGTGTTAAATGCTGCCTGCAGTAACACTGATCCTCAGCCTTCAGTACCCGGGAAAAAAAAGGCAGACAGCTTACTAATACCAACCCTTCCCCTGTGGACAACAAGGTAAGTTATTAGACAGATTTCATAAGAGGATTTCCTTCTAGCAGTTTATTCTGACCAGGTATAGATAGCTTTTGGGATTGTTCTACCACACTTCCTTTTGTCTGAAGCCTACAGTTTCCAACCTGCTTCAGGTGTCCAGACATGCTTTGAAGAGTGTGTATGATTGTGCAGATACTGTGTCTAATTCCACCATAACTGCTACTGTTTTGAGAAGTTATGCCTGGGGATGTACTGAAAAGTTTTCTGATGAGATGAAGTATGAAATTTTAAGCTCTGCTTTTGACAAGGAGGTATTGTTTGGCCCTGCTTCTATTCAAGTTCTCAAACAGTTTGATGGCAAAGTGAAATTAATTCAGGGAGTTACTAAGGTTTTTCAAGCCCCCCCCCCCCCCCCCCATTGTAAATCTTACAAATCCTCTGCTTTTTTAAAAAAGGCAAAATAATCAATCACTGACATTTTCTGGCAAACAGGGAACAAAAAAAATGGAGAGAGATGGTAGGAAGAGAACAATAAAAAAAAGGATCATTTCAGGAAAAAGGGACAGATACGTCTTCGGAATAACTGTGCTGACATTCCTTTTCTTCCACATACCTCTTCCTCTTGTCCCTACATCTCTAAGTCTGTCCTGTAGACTGACTGTTAGTGTTTCCCTTTGACAACAGATTATTTCAGACTCTCGGGTACTAATACTGGCTCAGGTGGGTTATAGTTAGCACTGGGTACACATACCTCCTTTGGGGGATTTCCTTCCTATACTAAGAGTTCTTTCCTAAGGATCCAGTGTTGTCTTTTTTCATCTTGATTCAACATGTGGGTTGTTGGATCTGACTGAATGTGGCCTTGGCACTTTATTCCAAATGTTTGGATCCAAGATACTCCCCTACCCACAATTACCCTCTCCCACCTGAATTACCTTTGATTGAGTTTACTGACGTGACTATATGAAGTCATAGTAAATATATATTTCTCTTTTATTGGTAAAATTGGGAAAGAGAACCAGCAGGTTGTGCAGTGGTTACCGATGGCGTTGTCGCCTCACAGCAAAAGGTTCTCTGGTTTGTTTCTTGGCTGGGGTGCCTTCTGTGCAGAGTTTGGATTTCCTCCCTGCATTCGTGTGGGTTTCCTCCAGATGCTACGGTTTCCTCCCACAGTCCAAAGATGTATCTGGAGCATTTCTTCCTGGGCCTTTGCTGAAAATGGGCTCTGTCCCAGTTGGACTTTTCCAGTAAACAAATATTAAATTTAAAAAATAAATAATTAATTAATAAAAAAGGTGAATTTGTTGGTTAAAGTCAGATTCAGAAGCCACTTTAGGAAGAAAGGATTTGTTCTCAAAGACACTTTGTCTTTATGAAAGACAAGGAAGGGAACCTTTCAAGAGAGTGCCTGAAACTATGACACCCTAGCGACCAGAAAAATAGTCTTCCATGAAAGAAACGTCACATCTGTGGACGCTGCTAGTTCAAAGGATTTTTGGGTTAAAGAGTGAAATAAAATGGTAACATCTCAGTGGGAATTGGGTCATGAACTGGGGGTCTTAATAAAATGGTCCCTCTTGAATAGGATTTAGATAGCTTAAGGGAAGCATAAATGTTTGCCATAGGCTGTGCATCCAAGTTACAATAGGATAAGTCTCATCTTTAATATCTGATCTGCATATGTACTCCTATTGATAGTTAATAGGTTATAGCTTTTGTGCTGTATTCCTATTCTATGTGGCTAGTGCCTAATTGCATTCCTTCATGCACATAGACTGAGCTCAGACATTTATGGTTGGGTGACTATGCTGACGTAAAGGAAGAGGTACATTTTGGCCAGGAGAAATATCATCAGTTTACTTCTGTTATTGAAATCGATGCAAGTAAGGAAAAATAAAATAATAAACTCAGGAGTCTAAAGTGCTTTCTCCTAACTACCACTAATAAGTGAAGTGTCATCAGAACAGTGTGTAGAACAATACAGTGGCATTAAGTACCTTCATATGTTTAACTCCATTAAATACTAAATATGTGTACATGACAGACTTGATTTAGAGACCAGAAAAAAAAAATCAACAGATTTAGCAACATTAAACAATGGGCCCAGTTCAGTAACACCTGCGCTAAGTGTATGCGATCTGCATTCAAGAACATTCTTACCACATTTTTTTGTGCTTTCTAAACAGTCAGAAAGATTATACTAAGTGTAATGTAGTCTACAATTTGTGGTAACCTTTATGAGTCCCCCTCAGTATATAAAGCTGCAAGAAAATCAGTAGGAAAACTAACATAAGGAGGAAGGTGTGAGTTATGCTTGTGTTGTTTGTTCACTTAGAACAGTCTACACTTAGTGTAGGTGTTAGTGAATTCCAGGGAATGAGTTGTTGTATAACTTAATACAAGAACGTTTTAAGACTTATGCTTATAGTAATACTATTCCTGACAAATATATTGGAAATGGAAATGAGAGAACTATGTTCAAAAGGTAGTGTTAAGTACAAATCTAAAAGTGCTTCTAAGCCCATGATTTTAACTTAATTTTTTTTCCTTACTGGTCTTGTAATAGTCAACATATGTGAATAAAATGATAATTAAAATACAACAAAGGAATATGAAAAAAATACAGTATCTGTTAGTGAAAAGAAACTAGAGTGGCAAATTCTCCTAAAACCTTACTGGCACCCAGGACTGAATACAAACTGCTTCATCAAATCTGTACTTGAACTTAGAAAACTGAACCATAATAGCCTTTACTAACAGTTAGATACTGTATTTTTTAAATTCTTTCATTGTATTTTAATTATATATTCACATATATTGACCTTGTTTAGCTCAAGAAGAAATTAAAGTTGAGAGATTATTTTTTTTACCTTAGCAAAGCATGCATTAAAGGTTAAGAATCATGGTGTCCAGAAGCCATTCCCCATAAGGAAATTCATGAGGAAACAGGGTCTGTTGAGTCTGATTATGACAGATACAGGGGTTCTCCTTCAGATTCATAAGTCCGATTTTCTGAGTATGAAGAAAATGTTCACACTTTTCCTCATTTAGGAAAATTTTCTTTTAATCAGACCATAGCCAGTATGATTGAGATATTTCCATGTGAACAAATAGTTGTTTCCCCTGAACTGAAGGGATGTTATGTGATGTCCTTCTATATCATTGTTGCAGTATTCTTTACAGTAGGGATATCCTGCCAAAGACAGGGTAACGTCCAGCCAGTATACCAAAGCCTTTAGACCTTGCATGCATCGTGCATCACATATATGCTTCCCATACAAGACATAGGGCATAAAGGTGATGCATGGACACACACCAGTATGAACACCGTCATCACTCATCAATCTGAAAGCCCTTTTACTGTGCTGAATACCTAGCCATCAGATAAGTGCCCCATTGGGGTGCTTTTTTATTTTTTTATCTTGTTACTTTTTAGTTACATAGAATTCATGTCATCCAAGAAGGGAAAGTGTCAGTGTGGGATACAGATTCCTCATAAGGATCATCACAAACAGTGCCTTTTTTGTCTGGGTGCTTCCCACAAGCATGTATCCTGTAGCATTTACAAAGTGTTTGTACCCAAAACTCTTAGAAGTTGCTTATCTTCCTTGGCCATCTATCTTGAGAACCAGAGGCTTAAATAGTTAGCCTAAGGTAGCATGACTGAATCTCCTAATCCCAAGGTCCCGTTAAGTAAGAAGAAGGCCAAGAAACCTTGGCCGGATTCTTTGACTGTCCAGTCTCTACCAGACTTCCCTCTTGAAGCAGGTGAAAGCTCTGTAGGGCATCCAGTGTCTACATTGTATTCTCTGCAGCAAACGCATCAGAGGCTGACATGGCTTCTTCTTTTCACACTTCCTCTGAGGCTTTGCAGGTGCCTGCCACAAATGTTGAGGGGGAACCACGGTTGATCATCTTGGCGGGCCCTAGAGGGATTCAGCAGATTCTGGTCAGGGAAGAGGTTCCAGGTACTCTTATTGAACCTCTTCATGGGTTTGACCCTCTGGTGTTTGCCAGGGCTGATGTCCCTGCTAAGAAAAAGCAGAAGACTAAGCATACGTCTGTATGTGCGAAAGATCCTGAAAGGGAATGGCAGAAGTTTACTCAGGGCCTGTTTAATGCCTTAATGGAAACGGAAAAGAAACGGCTGCGGGTAAAACCAAGGTGCAAAAAAATTAGTAATAATATAAATACAATGCACCAAGGTAACACACAACAGCGTTTAATAAGAATAAAAACAAAAAACAGAGGTGAGCGCTTTCACAACAAAAGTTGCTTCATCAGACACAGATAAAGTGCATTTCATTGCTTAAATAGGTAAAAAACCAATTATCTCATAAATTAATGATGTCATACACCAAAAGTTATTTAAAAAGACAGTTACAGGGTAAAAATAACAGTTGCAAGGTGAAGATAATAGTGGTATGGATAGTAATAAAATGCATAAAAATACTACATGAAAACTGCATAGAAGCTATATAAAATACATTTGCATCTGCATAATAATATCTACATAGAATATATTATCTAAGAGATAAAAAATAATGGATAAGGAATAATAATAATAATAATAATAGCAGTCAATGTTTAAGGCGTCTGGCTTTTAAAAAAGGAATCAAAAAGGTAGTACTATTAAGGCCTGTATATCTTTCTGCATTAAGTTTAAGTATCCATTTCTGTTCATGGCTCTCTGTAACATTTTCTATGTCTCCACCTCTCAAACTTCTGTGTGTGTGTTGTAAGACAAAAAATTTGAAGAAATGAGAAAAATCTGTGCACATAACATGATTGGCAAGTGCATTTGTTGGCTTACTGTTTCTGATGTGACGAATATGCTCTAAAATTCTGTCTTTAAGTAGCCTGTTGGTTTTACCAACATAAAAGGCAGCGCATTGCTGACAGAAACAAAAGTAAACGACATCAGTAGTCTTGCAATCTGAATAAGTGTTGAATATAACTTAAAATGCCTAGTTGGATGGATATATGTGTTTTTGCTATAAATGTATGGGCATGCACTACATGATCTACATGGAAAAGTACCCTGACGGGTGGAAATACATGTAGTGTTGCATTGTTCACTATTACAAAGATGCTGTTTAAGTGACCTGTTGTTCCTAAAGCTAAAACGTGGAGTATTAGCAATTGTAGCATTAAGATTAGGGACCTCTTGTAATAGGTGCCAGTGTCTCCTAATAACATCAGTATACTGGTTAATATTGCTAGCAAATTGAAACACAACTCTAAAATCATTACTGGTCGGAATGACATTGTTGTCAGCAGTATCATTCTTAGTAGAGTGAAAATAAGGTCTACATCTGGTATGTCTCAGTTGCCAAGCATTAGAGATAGTCTTATCAATATCATCACCTTGATATCCCCTTTCCAGGAAATCAGATTTTAAACTATTAAGTGCAGTCACTGCTTCCTCATCTTTATCATGTAGTCTTAAAGTCCTAAAGACCTGACCTTTAAGTACATTCTTTGGAATGTGTCTAGGGTGCATGCTGGATTTATGCAAGAGTGTATTTTTTCTAGTCGGTTTAGAGTAAATAGTACTGTTTAACTGATTTGAGTGAGACCTAGTAATGTGATGTCAGTGGCAGAAATATGGTGAGAAAATTTCAAAAAATTAGTGGTAGTATGTAGATATTGTAAAAATAAAGTGAAATCCGAGCCATTGCCCTTCCATAACATGAAGACATCGTGTACAAAACGTACGTACCAGAGTACTTGTCCTAGAAAAGGATTTCTTTTGGATAGGATATTAACTTCTTCCCAGCAAACTAAGGCAAGGTTGGCGTAGCTATTGGCACAAGGAGTCCCCATGGCCATGCCAACTTTCTGTAAATAGAACTTTTCTTGGAACATAACAATGTTATTTTCCAAGATAATTTCTAGTAAACTGCATATCGATTGAATTTTGCTATTGTTAAAGCACTTATTAACTGTCAGAAATTCTCTTGTCATTTCAATGCCCCATAAGTTAGGTATGCTGGTAAATAGTGATTCTATGTCCATGGTAGCCAGGACAAAATCCATGTCCACGTCAATGCTATCCATTCTATTATGTAGTCTTTCTAGGAACATCTTAGTATCCCTTAATATAGTGTGGCAGTTTTCTAAAAGGCCATGTAGGCTACCTTCAACATATATAGAAAGGGGTTCAGTGCACCAGCCCGCCCCTGAGACTATAGGCTGTATTGGTGGCATGTAAAGATCTTTATGGACCTTGGTTAGGCACTGTTTTTTTGTTTTTATTCTTATTAAACGCTATTGTGTGTTACCTTGGTGCATTGTATTTATATTAATGCCTTAATGGCCCTGAAACCTGCTCAAGGGGTTCTGTGCTTGCCTCCCTTGGATTTCTACTCCTTCCAAGTGAGCTTGGGAATCTGATTCCTCAGATGAAAATTCAGAGTCTGATGATGAATCCCTGGCCTACTATTCCCAAATGCCTTCACCTTTGGCTTATGGTTCTAATAAAGAAGAGTCTGTAAGTCCTGAGTCTCCTTTCGAAGCATTGTCTTAATGAGACAGTATAGCTAGAATGATGGAATAGTTCAAGTGTGATTTTTCTCAAGTGTCTGATATCTAGAAAAGGTATCATAAACTGCTTCAATTTGATACTCCTAAACCTTCTGCAGTACCTCCTGTATAGGCTGCCTTGTTATACACCTTTATAGCTGCCTCTAGGTCTCCTGATTCTTAACCTCCTGCTCCTAAGAAACTTTACAGGTTCTATAAGGTTCCGAAGGATTGTCAATTCTTATTTAAATGTCCATATGCTGAACCTGCTGTGGTGTCAGTCTCGTCTGGTAAGCCTTCTAAACTTTTGCCATCTTTCAAGATTTTGCCTTCAAATAAAGGTAGTAGGTCAATGGAGAGAATTGGTAAGGTTTATACTGCTTCTAGTTTGGCTTTTCGAGCCATCAATTATCAGGTCCGCATGACCAGATATGCTCTGCCCTTAATTGCCCAGGCATGTCAGGTCATTTCTGATCTCCCTGATTCTGTAACAAAATCTTCTGCTCTATCTGTTATAAGTTCTATGTCCCAGGTGGCTTGACACTCAAGTGTAGCAATGATGCTACCAATGTATATTTAAGAGCTGCTGTGCTTGGGTCTTTTGTGAGGTGTTATTCTTGGCTTCACCTGCAATCCTTATCTGAAGACATTAAGGCCAAGTTGCTGGATGCTCCTCTGGATAACAGAAATCCTTTTGGAGCCACTGGTGCTAAGATGTTTAAGTTTCTTCAGGGAAAACTGAAGTTTTGCAGGATCTTAAACATATATTTGTATCCCCTATCTCTATATTCTAGGGGAACTATCCTACTAGGTCTGCTTTTGTTCGCAGGCAGCCTCGTCAGGCCACCAAAAGCAAGAAGGGTGTAGGTGAGCTTACGTCTTCTCAGGCTCCTGTAGCTTAGAAGCCTCTTTTACTGGTTAAACCTGCTTCTTTTTGATTTCTTGCCCCCAACTCCTCGGGCAGGTTCCTTTGTCCATTCAGTTCTCCCTCTGTCTTCCAAACTGGCATATCATTGCCTCGGATTTTTGGGTTCTGTCTATCATCTGTCAGGGCTACTTTATAGTGTGGAAGTTTCTTCCTTCTTTTCAGAGATTCCTCAACATCCTGTGGAACAACTTCCTCATTTCTCAGAGGTTCTTGGGACCCTGTTGGACCAGGAACTATTCAACCTATCCCTCCTTCTCATGCAGGAAAGGGTTTTTACTCCAGGATATTCCTGGCCCCTTGAAAGGAGGGCACTTGAAGACCTTTTCTGTATCTCTTCTTGATCAACACCTTTCTCAAGGTTCCTATCTTTTGGATGCTTACTCTTCAAACACTGTTTCCTCTCATTCTACCCAAGGCTTTTCTAGTGTCTTTGGATTTGAAGGATGCTTATCTTTATATTCCTAATCACCCTCTTTTCAGGAAGTTTTTATGTTTCTCTGTTTCTTTCTGTCATTTTCAGTTCTCTGCTTTGCCCTTTGGTCTCCCTGATGCCCCAAGGGTATTCACAAAATGCCAAACTTCTGTAATTGCCTTTTGCAGGCTCCAAGGCATTCAGAGTTCCCCTTATCTAGGCAACCTGTTGCTTCAGGTTCCTTCTCCCACATGGCTGTTACAGGATCTGAAGTTCGCCGTATCTCCCCTTCAAAGTCTTGGCTTCACTATCCACCTTCAAAAGTTTGTCCTGACTCCCTCTTTGGACCATGTGTATCTGGATTGCATGATTCAGACAGTACCAGTGTTGGCCTCTCTTCCACCTCCCAATGTTCTGTCTTAACAGCTTTCTTTCAGTCTGTTCCTCTTTCTGCTATTTCAGCCAGAGAGTTTCTTCAAACCCTGGGATTCATGACCTGTTCTATTCCAGTGTTCCCTCTTGCCATACTGTAAATGCAGAAACTTCAGTGGTACCTCAAGTCAGTTTGGCTTCAGCATTTCCACCCTACAGATTTCAGTATGCTTTTCCTTCCTTGTCTAAAGCGGGAATTTGAGTGGTAGATTCAGCGTGTTTCCCTCAGACGGCAGGCCTGCTCTTTCTGCCTCCAGTTCCTTCTCAACAACTATCCACAGATGCATCAGTCATGGGGTGGAGGGCTTCCTGTGGTCATCTGAAAGTCCAAGATCTTTGCCCCCTCCCATCTGAGTTCAGAACATATCAACATCAAAGAGATCAAAGGTCTGATTCTGTCCCTTTAGGTTTTTCACCCTATGCTCTGCCCAGGCCCTCTGAAGGTTTACACAGACAACGCCACAGTGATGTGATATGTCAACGGACAGGAGGCCACAAAATCTTACCTTCTCTACAGGTTGGTTCTGCAGTCGTGGGATCTGTCTCTCAGTCATCAGTTAACTCTTCTGGCAGTGTGTATTCCCTCGGAGAAAAATTTAGTGGCAGACACCTTGAACAGGTCCAAAACACAGACTCATGAATGGATGCTGTACAGAGATGTGTTTCTGGACATAGTCCATTGGTGGGGTACTCCTCAGGTAGATCTTTTTGCCTCCCCTCTGAACAGGCAACTCCCTCTTTTCTGTTCCAGAATTCCATGCCATCTGACATGGAAGATGGACGCCCTTTATTTTCCTTGGAAGGGGATGTTTATATATGCATTCCCCTCCCCTTCCTCTACTTCTAAGAGTCCTGCAGAAGATTCATCTGGACTCTCCAAAAATCTTGATCTTGTTAGTGACTCCCTTTTGGCCAAGACAGCACTGGTTCCCCCTCTTAAGGCATCTGTCCAGGGGCAGTCATCACAAGTTACCTCACTGGTTGGACCTCCTCACACAGGACAAGGGGTCACTCATCCATCCTCACTTGTCCAGTCTTCAACTGACACTGTGGGTGATAGGGTTTTGATTCATTTTAGGCACCTCTTTTGTGAAGATGTGCTTAAGGTTTTACAGGAAGCAAGAAAACCTGCCACTGGAAATTCTTATATGTCCAAATGGAAGAGATTTTCTGTCTGGTTCCCTGCTCATAACCAGGATCCTTTTTCAGTGGGGATCCTTCTGGGTCTCTCCTATTTGTGTGAGTTGCTCCAGTCTGGCTTGGCCTTTCTTCTGTAATGTCCATTTATCAACTCTTTCTGCTTGTCTGCCTACTAATCTTCCTTTGGCTTCTAGCTTTGAGGTCAAACAGTTTCTTAAAGGCATCCTGCATCATAGCCCTAAGGAAGCCTGTTCCTCCTCCTTGGGACCTTGATTTTGTTTTAGAAAAAATGACCCAGGCTCCGTTTGAGCTTACAGGTTCAGCTTCTCTGCAACATTGGACCTGGAAGACTGTCTTATTACTTGCTGTTACTTCTGCTTGGAGGATTCTGAGCTTCAGGCAACAGCCATCCCTTCTTTTTTTAGCTTTTCACAGGGACAGGGTGTACCTTCGTACTAATCCTTTTATGTCCAATGTGGTCAATGAGTTGTCCCTTTGTACTAATCCTTTTATGTCCAGTGTGGTCAATGAGTTGTCCCTGAATCAGGCTAATCAACTTCCTTCCTTTTTCCCTTCTCCTCGGTATGCTGTTGTACATATCTTCGATTTGCACAGAAAGCTCTGGTAGTATTTGGATAAAAATAAGGCCATTCGTAAATCTGACCAACATTTTGTTTATTTTCATCCCAGGACATTGGTTTGGCTGTTTCTAAGCAAACCATCTCATCCTGGATTTCTAAGGCCATTTCATTTTTTGTTCTTTTCATGGCAAATGTCTGTCTACTTCCATTAGAGCTCACTCTGCTAGGGCTATTGCCTCTTCTGGTGCTTTCTTCAAGGGGTTGGACACCAATTCCATCCCTGAAGCTGCTACTTGGTCTTCAGTGCATACCTTTACTAAGTATTATATATTGGATGTAGTTTCTAGGGCTAGAGCAGGTTTTGTTTAGACCATTTTACATGGGTTTGTTGAGGGCTCTGCCCAGCCTTCCACCTCCCGTTACTTTTCTTGTGCTTTTCTACTCTCACTACTGTGAAGACTACTGTAAAAGTGATATAGAAGAACATAGTACAGTTGTGTAAATTCTTACCATAACAGTATGTTCTTCTCTTCACTGCCCTTTATCCTTTGGATTTTACTTTGGTTCTACTCCTGGCTAAGGGTCTCTCTTTTCCATTTGTATTTTCTCCCTCTGTATGTGCATAGTCTTTTTTTGTGATATGGACAGTTTTCTTTTCTGGGGCAATTCAGTTCTGGTTAACTATGTAGATACATGACCTTTATGCAGTATGTCCTGTACAGGGAGCATACGTGTGATGTATGATGCATGCAAGGTCTAGAGGCTTTGGTATACTGGCCGGATGTCGGGCTATCTTTGACAGAAGGTCACTACTGTGAAGACTACTGCAACAGTGAATTGAATGGCATCTACTGTTATGGTAAGATTTTACACAATTGTACCTTATAAATGGATATTCCTCATTCCTCAACCATCCCTCCTATACTGACAGTCGTGGAGGATGTGTTGAATGCTGGCTGTAATCATCCTGATCAGCCATCGATCCTTAAAAAGAAGATTTTATGTATAAAGTGCCTCAGACTAATACATTTAATTTCTGTCACCTTAGATCAGTCCCATCAGCCATATCCACTGCATCACCTGCTGGCAAAAGGCTGTTATTAAACACTAGTCCTTCACCTAGTGACAATAAAGGCAAGGTGTTGGACTGTCTAGGTAAGGGAATGTTTTCTTCCACTGTAGCTTTCAGAATTCTGAGTTATCAGGCATACTTAGGGAAGTTTGTGGTTTGTTACATGGATAGTCTGATGGAATCCTCTCTCTCTGTCTTCCTATAGAAGAAAGTTCTTTTTTAACTCAAACCACTTCTACCTTTTCCCAGGTATCTAAACTTGCTTTGAAGAATGTGTATGGTTGTGCATTTTGTTCTATTGAGAAGATACCCGAGTATGTGACCAAAAGTTTGAATTCTTAGATTATTTTTTAGACAGGGAGATGTTGATTAGCTATTCAGCTACCCTAGATGTTCAACAAAAAGACTGCACACTGCCGTTCAGGTGTATGGGTAGTACTGCCCTGCTACCCTCCTTCTGACAATATGTCAAAGCTCAGAACTCCTTCCACTGCCCAACTGTGAGTGTGAAGAACCAATCATCTGCAGCACCAGGACTGCTCTTCACACTCACAGACAGGATTCCTTTCCTTTCTTTGTGCCACAGTGGGATAAGGATCTCTTGGTATATAGCTTCTTTCAAACTGTTCTATATCAGCTGCAATATTTCAGAAAAGAAACCCCTTTGGGAGTTTATTTCCTCCTTCTGCCTTTTTTATCAATGCTTGAATAACTAGCACAGTAAGGCCTATTGACATAAAGCTTTGTTTAGAAGTTTTGAAAGGAAAATTTCTCAATATTTTTTTTCTTTAGGGTTATGATTATTTGATGTGATTGAGTGGATTCCAGCATTTTACATTTTTTTTGTCATTTAAATTGTGATTTTGGCACCATTTTGTATGGCGCCAGGCCTCTTCATCATTTTATGATTTATTTCTTGTCTAATACTGTTTTAGGTTGTATCCATTCTTTTTGACCAAAAACTAGCTCTTTTTTACCATGTTAGGCAACTTTTGTGTATGTATTTTGAGCTTGGAACTGTGTTACTGACACTGTCACTGTATTCTATGAAATCTTTAGAATAGTAACCCCTGCAGAAATAGACTTCAGATTGCTTTTGATGCCATTTTGTATGCAAAATATTTCTGACAGGAATTTTTTCATCAGTTTATGATTTTTCCTTGTCTAATGTTGCTTTAGACTGTATCTATGCATTTGGACTGAAACTAGCCTTTTTTAACACAATCAAGGGACTTTTGTGCATGCATTTTGTGCTTTGAAATGCATTTCTGAAAATACTGTCATTTTCTGAGTGCAGTGATCAGAATAGTATCCCTATAGAAATGGTCCTTAGATGCTGTTTGGAGAGAGAATAAACAGAAATAGAAATAGTCTTTGGCTGCTTTTTGGAGAGAGAATAATAGGATTTGTCTATCATTTTACTGGGATGACACTGCAAGAGTATTTGTTTTTGAGTTGGCTAGTTTCATATTCCCTGACTTGATGAACTCAGACCTCCTTCACCCCATCTTCAATATCTGCATGTAAAAAAAAAACGAAAGCATTAATAAAAAACTGTGTCTCAGCCTACAGCTTGTGACTGTTCAATAACTTTAGCTTTGGGCAAGCTGTTAGACCACTCACCTTCTGCTACTTCCAGGTCCCCAGGGGTGGTCTTAGTACCACAACTATGCATGACAACAAGGGTCAGACACATCCTCCAGGGCTGTACCATTGCCTGCTACAGGTATGGGAGAACCAAACCCTTCAGGTGAAGGAGAATCTTTTGCCAGTATTGATACTTTTCCCCCAGAGGATTTTCACACTAATGTAATGTATGCCAAAAAAGAGACATAACACACACCAGGTGGAGGGACAGCAGTTTCTGACTGTTTCTTTTTTCACCTGAGATGATAGCTAAGACTAGATCCATTGTTGAAGTAGTTGACTACAGGGTGCATACCCAAGTTGTGAGTAACACCAGCACTTCTATCACTGATCAGTCTGCCAACAATCCTCCTTTTCAATGAGTTTCTGTGTCTGAGGACTCTGACCTGTCTGAGACATCAGTCAAGTTCCTCTGATGAAGAACAGGTATACATACCCAAACAGATGTTTTCTTTTTTTTTTCTGAAATGTTAACATGATTTAGAGGTGTAGTCATCTGTGTGCTATCTTTGCTTGCCCCCAAAATTAACAGTATGTATGATCTTTTATAGGATGAGGCCCCAAACATTGAGACCTTTCCTTCATTAATCCCAGCATTGGAGGATGTCTTCAAGAAAGCTTGGAGTTCCCCTTGCTTTACTGGGGCTTTGCATAAGAAAGTGCTTAAGAACTTTAGTATGTGCTCAATCTTGCCTGGCCTCTAATCCCCTTTGGCTGCAGACCCTACTTCAGTGTCCTCAGTGACTTTCGTTAATAGGAAGACCATGTCTTCTAACCCATACCCTCAAGTTAAACTATGTAACTGGCTAGAATCTCAGAGAAGGAAGCTGGCACAGTCCATCACAGTTACTTTTAAAGTGTTTAACTACCAGTGTTTTATGCGGAAGTATATGTTGAGATGCATAAACAGTTTAGACAAGCTGCTGTATCGTTGTCCACAGGCCAAAAAGTCAGTGTTAAAGATATTATCTCCAGTGTTTCTGTGATGTCAAAACATGCCTTAAGAAGTGCCTTGAAGGGGGCTGATACTATTTCTTGAAGTGTAGCATTATCAGTGGTGATTCAGTGGTATGCTTGGTTGCATTCTCAGAATATTTCTGTTGAAGACTGATGTTTTGAATGTTCCTCTTGAGTCTGATTGTCTGTCTGTTGCAACAACTAATCGGATCTGTAAACAGTGGGATGATAGGTAAACTGATGCAAGGAGTGTTGAAAATGTTCTGTATTCCCATGATCTCCTCTTTTAAGCAAAATAACTTTTGATGGCCTAACAAACAGAAGTCCTAGCCGAACAAGAACCAAGATAGTAAAAGGAAACAACAGGACAACAACTCCACCAAGCTGAATAAGTAGGGCTCCTTTCCTAAAAAGGGTGCTTCCTCTCCCAACTTATGACTATGCTAAGGTGAGACATTCAGCTTTATCAAGTCCTCCCTCATATGGCTTTGTCTCTCAAGTTAGCTCTCAAAAAAGGAGCCTGACCATCAGTAGGTTTCCGACAAATGGGTGCTAAACATTGCTGGCATGGGTTACAAATGGCAGTGGAAAGACCACACCCACTTCCATTCAGGGTGGTTCCCCTCATCTGCCAGACCAGACTTTATTATTCCCTCTTATTCTTCAGCAAATTCTGGACTCATGGCTCATATAACTGGTCCCTCCTTTGGAAAGAATGAGAGGTTTCTCTTCCCAAAAAAGAGCAATCATGAAGGCCGATGTTAGAACTTTCTTTGCTGAACACATTTGTCAAGGTCCCCAAGTTCATGATGCTTGCCCTGCAGACGGTGCTTCCTTTGTTGCTAGGCAATTGCTTTATGGTGACCCTGGACTTGAAGGATGCTCATCGCTTCCGGAGATGTCTTAGATTTATTGTGTCTTGTTTACATTATCAGTTTTCTGTACTGCATTTTGGGCTACCAACTGCACTGCAGGTGGTCACTCAGTGCCTTGCAGTGGTAATGGCCAGCTGTTGGACTCTGGGTACTTGGATGACTTGCTGATCTGGTGTTTGGAATTGCTAGAGATGTTCTCAACTTTACTTTTCCATCTAGTGTTCAAGATAAACCTTCGAAAGTCATGTCTGACACTGTTGCAAAGACTCGTCTCTCTGTTGACTCCAACAAGAGAATGGTTTTCTGCCTGAAAGCAAGGTCTTTTTGCACTAGACAGTGTTCCTGGAATTCTCAAAGAGGAATGCTGCCTCAGTGAGAGATTTCCTACAAATTCTTGGACTGGTGGCCTGTGTAATTCTTTCAATACCACTGGCTCTTCTTCACATGAGAAAAATTCAGTGGTATGGCCACAGCTTAAGAAGTTGTGTCAACGAGGATGCAAGTGCAAGACACTTTGGGGCTCCAGACTGCACTGCAGCACATCAGTATCAAGGAGATATTGGCAGATTCATGCCTTGAAAATTCTTCACCACCTTTGGACATTGGATCCCTTTATAGTGACTATGGACAGCATCACAGTGATGTGGTATCCCAACAAACAAGGGGGTACATGGCCTTAATCTCTGAGATGGTATGCAGTGATAGCCTGGGAGCAGGCTTATTGGTATTCTCTGACTCTTCAGGCATCATACATACATACAGACAGAGAAGAACATTGTGGCAGACAGATTAAACAAATCCTGGGCAGACCTGCACGAGTGGAAGCTCAGGACAGTGGTGTTCCAGGATCTGGTCCTCAAAGCAATCTGTTTACTTCCTTTCAAAACAAACCGCTGGAGAAGTCTGTTCCAGACATCCTTGCAGCCATGCTTGGAGGACAGATGCATTCTCGTTCCCTTGGATGAGAGTATTCCTGTATGCATTTCTACCATTCCACTAATTTACAAGGTACTTCTGAAAGTTCAAAGAGAAATGCAAGAGATCATTGTGGTAACCTGCTATTGTCCCAGGCAATCTTGGTTCTCCCTGTTAATTGTGTTGGCCAAGGGTGATTACCACAGACTTCTGCTTACACATTCTTAGGGGAGACTGTTTGGAGGAACTTCATTTGACAGCCTGGATGATTCAGTCATACGCCAATTTAGGCACTTGCTTCATGAAGGTGTGTAGCAAGTGTTTATGGAGGCCAGAAAACTTGCTGCTAGAAAATCTTATGTGTAAAAATGGATTAGGTTATCTAAGTGTCAGTATTCTTCCACCATCCTCCTGTTGTTGGGTGTGTATCGTTGGTTGTTATAGTTGCTGTTGTGTTTTGGTTCAGCATCCGTGTGTGTGTGTGTGTGTGTGTAAGTGAACAAAGGCTCACAAACGGGGACAGATTTTAAGTACTGCTTTTAATAAACTTAGAAAGTTTCTGGAATAACTGGATCTGTGTAAGCATGCATTTTCTGAAGAATTTGAAATCTGGACAAAGCTAAACATGATGGGGGACAAAGGTCCAAAAATAGGGACAGATTTTAAATATTACTCTTATAAACTTAGAATATTGCTGGAATAACTGTATCTGTGTTAGCATACATTTTCTGAAGAATATGGACTCAGTAAAAAGAAATCTGGATAAAATCAAACATAACACGCGACAAGTGCAAAAAAAGGGACAGATATTAAATATTGCTTTTATAAACATAGAAAGTTGCTGGCATAACTGCATCTGTGTTAGCATGCATTTTCTAACAGATATGAAGTCTGAGAAAGAAGAAATCTGGTGCAAGCCAAACATAATAGGGGACAAGGGCAAAAAAATTGGGACAAATTGTAAATATTCTTATAAATTTAGAAATGTTATAGTTTGCTTTAATTAGTTGCAGACTTTGTCACTGTTTTGTACTTTTTCATTAGGTTATAGTTCATGCAGTTCTTAGAGCACTTCTTAATAACTGTGCATATTTTCTACATTTTTATTGTATTATATACAGAAATTCACTTTGGTTTGTGTTAACTGCTTAGGACATAAGCACTATAATCTGAAGTTGAATAAAACCCTACATGAGCAGGTCAAAACAGTGCTAGGGCAGTGTATACTGCAGATGCCTTTCCTACAAGTACGTCAGCCATAAATTACTGTGTAGCTCTTTTATTGTTAATCCTGGCAGGTGAATTCATGATTATAATGTATTTTTTTTTTCTGTTTGTTTGCTGATCAAGTAGTGGTCACCAGACCGTTTAAGGAAGTCTCTGGTTATTTCCCCTAATAGCAAGAATTGTGTGTGGTGGAAGGCAGGTCTCTTTGACCTCTGCACAAAAGGTGGGCTAAAATTGCTGCTCAGAATAATATTTCTAAATTTACATTATGGTACAAGTAGAAAGCTATTTAATTCACTATACAACTATTCTTTAGTTGTCTATACAGTATCAGTCTTTTAAGCTGTTAAAACTGTGGAGTCAAATTCAGAGGTGCTAACTGGAAGCTCTGACCTTATTGTAGTATTTCTATTTTGTAGTAAATACCCTGTTGGCATTGGGTACAAGTCCTGTAATGAAAGTCTAACATGAAGCTTTTTAGCAGTTGACCCCAGACTACATAATTAATGTGCTTTTGCTGCTGCCTCTGGACTTTTTCCACTGTAGATGGTCTTCATTGTGTTATTGTGGTAAAGTTGTTCTGAGTACGCTGCATGCTATACAGGCTGAAGTCAATTTGTTGTTGAGTTAACATTTTCATCTGACAGTTTTCTTTTTTCAAAGTTATAACATGCAGTGGGTGTACTGCCTGCTGGAAACTCCTAAAAGCATGCGTCTCTGGAGTGTATCGCCTCTGGCCTCCTCTGAAAATTGGCTTCATTCCAAGTTGGGCTTTTCCCGTAAACAAATGTTAAATAAATAAAGGTTTGGAGTCAAACTCAAAGCTATGCTGCATTGGAAGCTGTGAGGACAGAATTATAGCTGGTTTTGTAACCGAGTATATTGTTTCCTGAAAGATTAGTGATGTACCAATAAAAGAGAGGTGCAGCCTCAAAGTACCTTCAGTTTATGCATGCATAGTGCACCAGTCTGGCATTTTGCATTGTACTTGTTCATTTTGGGTGTTATGCTAATATTGCAGTCAGTTTCAGAATCTGCTTAATTTTAGTTGCAACATGCTGTGGGTGTACTGCCATTATTAAAGGTGCAGAAGCAAATGCAAATTTGTGCTGCAGTAGAATGACTTTGCCAAGTCTAGTCTTTTTTCTCACTAGCAGTTTTTATGGCTTGTTGTGAAGTATTCATGCTAACATCCATTGAGAACAGCGAATCAGTGCTCTACAGCTGGTATCTTAAAAGTTATCCCATTATAACTGTGCCAGATGTATTTAGTTCTCTTGTCACTTAGGCTGTCTGATATTGCAGTAGTATACATGTGTTGGGGGACAATCCGATATTTCCATGAGGTGGATGGTTTCACTGAATAGGAAAGATATATGTATAGTGATTTGATGTCCTCTGACTCTCTGGTTTAGACTGATATTTTTTTTATCCTGCTGGGCATTGCACTTTCTAAGTTTTGCCATGATTTTCTTCCTTTTGTTATGCAGTCTGATGCTGGGATACCACCAGGGCGGCTTGTTTTCTGATTTTTTTCTGTGGTTATTCCTAGTCTTTATGCTTCTATTAATGTGTTGTACAGGGTCCCTGAACAATTCTGTATACCCAGCAGAGTCCACAGGGTTTGGAGGAGCTTGAAATTTTGCCAGGTTATCATCACTTAATATTAAAAAGTTTGCTTTAAAATGGTTTGTCCTTACCGGAGAGGACATTACAGAAGGGTGGGTACAGTGTGCTGCCATGCTAGTGGTAGACCTGATGTTGTCAATCTTCATTCATTCTTAAATGATGGGTTCAGCTCCAAACCCTCGGAAACGACATTAATGTTCTAGAAAGCTCACGCCAGCCAAAAACTCGGACACAAAAAAAAGGAAATGAAAAAGTGTTTCAACAAAGTATTAGTTTAAGGGTGTTGCACAATTATGCAACCAGGTTATTGTATGTTTTTTTATTTTTTTATATTTTTCCCCTAACAGATTTGTTTGTTTTTCAGTTGAATTGTACAGGTCACGTTAAAGTCACATTAAAGGTGGGAAAAGTTTTGAAATTATTTATATCACAAAAACCTGGCATTTTAACAGTGATGTGTACACTTTTTATATCTACTATATCTCCCACACAGGACCTGGAATTCATCAGTGCAAAAATAAATACGAAAACATGTGTGGCCTCGCTTCCTCATCACTAGTTGTTAAAGTTGAGATCATAACTTCAAGTGATTCTCTCTCAAGACAAAGTCCCTACTCATCTGGTACAAAAACTTCTCAGATCCATGGCAGCAACAATAACGTTAGTCCCCCTAGCAAGGTATCACATGAGGCTGGTTCAGTGGCTCCTAGCATCACAACGGTCACTTCTAAATCACCCCATGTCTCATCCAATCTTAATAACAAATCGCTGCAAGAAGGATTTATCTTGCTGGATGAAGCCAGAAGAGGATTTCTGGAGTCATCTCTTCTCCCCCTCTGAGCCCAAGGCCATAGTGACCAGGGAGACTTCCCTGATCAAGGGGGGCATTTCCAGGGAAAGACTGTCCAAGGCACTTGGCCCACACTGGAGGCCAGTCTGCACATCAGTGTCCTATAACTGAGGGCAGTGCTTTTAGCATTGCAAGCATTCCAGTCTGCCCTTCCATCTGGGACAATTGCTATCCAGTCAGACAACATGTCCGTAATCTGGTACATCAACAAACAGGAGAGAACCAGATCCTACTCACTATGCCGGGAAGCCCTAAGAGTTTGGCAATGAGAAATCTCCTCCAACTGCTTTCTAATAGCAATGCATATTCCAGGGAACTCCCACGTGCTTGCAGACAAACTAAGCAGGTGTATCCTTCTATCTCACGAGTGGTCTCTCTATCCCAACATAGTGATGAAAGTTTTTCATCGATGGGGTCAGCCATGCTGCGACCTGTTTGCCTCTCCCATAAGCCACAAATGCATCAGCTACTTTGCCCTAGTGCCGCCTCGCAGGGAGTTCCTGAGAGATGCACTTTATGATTGGCTCCCCTGGGACTTCTGTATGCCTCTCTACCAGTTCCTCTAATTCCCCAGTTTCTAACGAAAGCCCAGCAGTTGAGAAGCAAAGTGATTTTCATTGCACCTTACTGGCCCCATCAAGTCTGGTTTTCCTTTCTCTGGCCTCATCTGGTTCACCACCCATGGACTCTGGATCCAACTCCAGACCTGTTATCTCACCCTCAGGGCTTGGTGCATCCCAGCCTTCAACATCTCAAGCTGACTGCTTGGTTTCTCCATTTCCAGTGATTGCCAGACAGAACAATTTGTCCTCCCCAGCGCAAAATATACTTCTGGCTTCTCATAAACTGTCCACCAGAAACATTCACCTTGACAAATGGAAAAGACTATTTGGTCGGATGCAAATGGCTTTGATCCTTTCTCGGCTCCAGTAGATAAGGTCCTGGAATACTTTGCCACATTATTTCAATTGGGAGCCTCAACCTCTACCATTAGAGTTCATTTAGCTGACATCTTGAATTTTCATAACAGTTTAGATGATCATTCATTAATGTCCCACCATCTTTGCAAAATTTTTCTTAAAGGCGCTCAACATTTGAAGTCACCTTTCAAAGATCCAGTTGCACCTTGGGATTTAACCTTAGTCTTGCATTGCCTAGGTTTTCAGCCTTTTGAGCCAGCAGCCACTTGTGACCTCAAGTTTTTATCTTGGAAGACCATCTTCCTAGTAGCTATCACATCTGGTAGGAGAATTTCAGAGTTATAGACTTTGTGCATGAATCATCCCTATATCATCTTCCACAGAGAGAGAGAGAGAGAGATAATCACTCAGAACCAATCCCTCCTTCCTTCCTAAAGTGGTATTAGAGTCCAATATTAACCAGACTATAGACTTACTTCCTGCATATGTTAGACGTCCACAGGCAGTTACGTTTCTACTTAGAATGAAAGCCTCTAGAAAATCAGACCCACTTTTAATATCTTTTTCAGGCATCAGATTGGGAAAACAGTTTCAAAGGTCACCTTATCAAAATGGTTAAGAGACTGCATTACCTTTATGTATAGAGCTCATTCTACGAGATCTGTTTCCACTTCAGCAGTCTTCCATTCCAGAGCTTCTATGGAAGACATATGGGCAGCTGCAACTTGGGCTACCCGTCATACCTTTATCACTCATTACAAATTAGGCATGGTCTCCAGAGGAGGAGCATCCTTTGGCTCTATGGTGGTCAGGAATATCTTTCCGTAGGGCCACCCAGGATCTAAAGTAGCTGCGGACTCTGTCCCATCATTCAAGAATGAATGAAGATTGACAGTATCAGATAAAGAAGTTATGTTCTTACCATAATGTTCCTTCTGTGTTGTCGATCTTCATTCATTCTTGACATCCCACTCTCCTACCCCCTCCTAGAGACTCCTGGAGATTCGGAACTAGTCCTGGAGTTTTATAGGGTTGTTGCTCAGATGGAGCATATTTATTTTCTTAATGGTAGGCAAACTCGATCTGAGGTAATGGGAAGAGAGGCAGTATGGGTAGAGCCTTAGCTTGAGAGTTTTTGGCTGGCGCGAGCTTTGTATAATGGCCAAGTCACTTCCAAGGGTTTGGAACTGAACCCATCAGTCAAGAATGAATGAAGATCGACAACACAGATGGAACGTTATGGTAAGAACATAACTTCTTTATACATCTACTTTTACATTTCATCTACTTATGAGTTATGAGTGGTGAGGAGATCCAGTAAAGTATGGGTTATGGGTTCCTGGGTGATGGAGTTGAACCTATAGCTTGCAAGGATATAGTATGGGACTTTCCTATTGGAATTTGAACATGGAGAAGCTTAAGCACAATGTCTTGTTTGATGAGCCTTGAGGTATGTTTGTTTTTGATGTAAGCTGAGATACCACCACCTTTACTCTGTGCCTGTGCAGTAGCCAGTCTAAATATATTGAAGGCATTGTAGTCCTGCACTGCCAGAATGCTGTACACTTCTTTAAACCATTTCTCAGTAACTGCACAAATGTCTGCATTTTCTACAGTGGGAAGCACTTGAAGCAAGTGCAGTTTCTTGTTTGGACTCCTGGGATTCAGCAGTAGCATTTTTCTTTGTTAAACAAGAAATATTTTTATTACGTTATCACATATGACAAAGACATTCTTACATTTATATAAATGAAAACAAACCATATTGACACAAGTTTAGCTGCAAACATTATACGTTACAAACTATGTTGACACAGTTGTAGTTGCAGACATTATACATCACTTATAATCTATCCAGTCATTGTTGGTAAAACATTACATAGCTCATTCAAATCCTGCCTTCTTTTAAACCCTGTTCCTCCTCTGCATGTATTGTTCTCACAAATCCTATTTTTCCTGTGTAATTTGCTCCTACCCTTTTCTAAAGATCCCAGTTCCAGTTGCTTTATCTCTGTTACTATATTTGCTACTTATAGTAAAGTTGGTTTAGACTTTGATCTCCATTTCTTAGTAATTGTTTTTTATGGCAGACACTGTAATTAGGCTCAGCAAGGGTTTACTGTCTCTAGGCAATTCCGATTCTGTCACAGCTCAAAAAAATAAATCTAAAGTAGTTTACTTAATTTGGTCTTCAACCTGTGGGAATACGGATCCGTATTGGATCCGAGACGGCAACTTTGCTAGCATCAGCTCTGAGCTCCAAACTTCTCCCCTTACCCATAGTACACCTCCACTGCCTTCCTTCCCCAGATCTCGTTTGTCGCGATTTGCTTCTACATCGTGTCTTCTCTGCTGCAACTAGCAGTGGGTTTAAAAACCTTTTTGTGAGTAGCTAATTTTCTAATTTTCTATCAGTTAGTGTTAGTGTAGTTTTCCCTTCCCCTTCCCATCGCTTTGGTGTCAAGTGTTAGTGTTTTTAAATAGTTAGAGTAGTTTGTTCTGTGGTCCCCCGCCCCCCTCAGTGTTTTCTATAGACTAGTGTGGTGAGTAGTGGGTGTGTGTTTGTGTGATCTTTTAGAAAGAATTTGCCTGTTTTTTCACGGCTATCTTTCTGACTTTAGCATGGCTGAAAAGCTTGTTTTCAAGCGCTGTACAGAGTGTGGCCATAAGCTCTCCCCAGTGGATGGCCACACTCTGTGTGTTTTGTGCTTGGGTGTGGCCCACCTTAGTGTGGATTGTAGCATTTGTGTGGGCTTCAACCCCCGCGCCCTAAAGGATAGGCAGGCCAAAGTTGGCCCTCAAACTTCTTTTTCTTCCTCCCGACTCTCTTTCCTTGTCTTCGGCTTCAGTCACAGTGGCTGCTTCTCCCTCCTCTCTTCCTCTGGCTTCTCCTCCCTCCCAGACTGAGACTCAACCTCCTGTACCAAAGCCTGTAGTAGTTGAGCAGAAGAGAGGTAGAGAAAGGGAGAGAGAGTCAAAGACAAGGGA
Source organism: Protopterus annectens (assembly GCF_019279795.1). Lineage (NCBI taxonomy): Eukaryota > Metazoa > Chordata > Ceratodontiformes > Protopteridae > Protopterus > Protopterus annectens. The sequence continues at coordinate 388,566,888 of NC_056728.1, forward strand.
AAAGAGGAAGAGGTCCCCGGACCTTGCTTCTCCAAAGCAAGTCAGCACGGATCCATGACTCCCCTTGGCTCCGATCTCTGTGGTTCTCTCCGGAGCCGGAGGAGACACATCCAGCCTCTCGGGCCTCAGTGCCCCGACCCACCAAGTTGGAATCAGTGGCCTTGTCACGGTCCACCCGCTCCTTATCCGATATGGCTCTGGATAAGATGATGAGGTGCCTTATCCGTACACAGATCCAGATGGAGGTCTTGCCAGCCCCCCTCCCTCTGGAGGGGGGAGCTCGCTTCCTTTCTTTCAACCTATTTCTCCTTCTCCGATCTGACCTTCGGGTTTGGAGTATTTGGATCCGAGGTTGGCTTTGGTCAGGGATCGGCGCTGACGGTACCTGCTTCTTCGATGCCCACAGCTGCCTGGAGCGTTTTGGATGTGAGGGAATGGAAACTTTTCCATTGGTTCCAACGTTATTGGGCCAGGTTCCCTCCCTCGGAGCTCTGTCCACCTTGGGCTTGGCTCCGAATCTCGCTTCGGACCCAGGGAGACCAACCTCCTTTTTGGTTTCTCAGGAGGTTCGCTCTCCTTTGGCATTCGATGTGGTAGAAAGGGTCCTCTCCGTCAGGTCAGGACCCCTGACCGCCCCTTCAGACTCCTCCCAGACCCTGTCAGCTCTGTCTACGGTCCCCATCGTGTTACCAGAGGGACAGCCCATGCTCGAAGAACCCCAGACGGTTCCCCCAAGGAACAAATGGCTTCCGAGCACTCCCCGGAGAGCCCCACCAGGGATGTGCCTTGCAAGAATACGTGTAAGAGGAGGCACTTGGGACTCCCCCGGGTCCCTTATCGAGTACATGGACTTAGATGATGGAGAGGGTTCCCGAAGGTCACCTCTCAAGGATGTCTCCTTTGGAGACATCATGGAGAATCCTGCTCTAGCAGGGAGGTTGGTCTGCCCCCAACAGCTCTTCTGATGGGTCTGTGTTTCTGGAGGCTTTCGGCATGGGCCCGTCTACTTCCTGGGTGTCCCCTTCCGCGGATCCTTTGGTGGATTTGGTCACCTCGCGGGCATGGAAGGAACCGGACACCATGGAACCCATGCCAAGGCAACCTGTTAAGATCTTTAGCCCCCCCATAGATAGGCCATCTTGGAGTAAGGGCTCCCTCGTGAACGCCATGGTGGTAGCAGCGGCCACTAAGAAGGAACTTGCCCAGAAAAGTTGCTTGGCCCACCCTCCTGACCAAGAGTTACGTATGATGGACCGCCTAGGGAAGCGGGTGTATGCTTCAGCTACCTTCTCGATTAGGGCGCTGAATTACTTGGCCCATGTCTCTAGACTCCATCGCAACCTAGTCAAGAAGCTGGAGGAGTCTCCCCCCCAAGTCCATGTCGCAGGAGGCAAGGCTTCATTCTCTGCGAGGATGGCCACTGTAAAAGCATTATCTAACACATCCATGCGATTCCTCTCCCATGCAATGGAAGGAGTGGCTAGGGCGGCTGGGTCCAGCGTGTCCATGAGGTGTAGCGACTGGCTCAGGTTATGTCAATTTTCTGAACCCTTCAAGGCATCGTTTGCCAGTGCCCATTATGATGGCTCTATACTCTTTGGTAAGACCGTCAAGGAGACATTAGTCCAGAGTGAGAAGGACGGGAAGACACTGTCTGCTGTCGGGATCCGCTTCTCTGACCCTCAAAGGTCCTTTTCCCGGAACCAGAGAGGGCAACAGAAGATGTGGTTCCAGAAGTATACACAGGGCTCTTCTTCCCCCAGAGGCAGAGGGGGACAGAATGGACACCGGCCCAGAGGCAGAGGGGGTCCACGGAATTTCAGGTTTCGAGAACCTTTCTTGGACAGGCACGGGCAGCAACCCTGAGGGGTTGACCGACTGCTCTACCTGGAGGCAGTCGGGGTACGATTGTCCTTGCACCCAGTGGAATGGGAGTCCATAACAATGGTCAGCCGGGTGCTTCAAGTCATATCCAGAGGATACACTATCCCCTTCGTGGGTTCCCCCATATCTCCCAGACGTACCACCCATGCAAAGGGAGGCAGCAGCACAGGAAATTTCCAAGCTGCTAGGAAAACAAGCCATCAAAACCGTCCTCCCAGAGCAGAGCAGTCTGGATCGGGCTTCTACTCCAGGTTCTTTTTGGTGCCAAAGAAAATGGGGGACTTAAGGCCCATTCTGGACCTCTCTACCCTGAACCTGTCAGTTGCCAAAGAGAAGTTCTGGATGGTCACATTACAGTCCATTATGCCTTACCTGCAAGAGAGGGACTGGATGTGCTTGTTAGACCTCCAGGATGCTTACTATCACATAAAAATGCACAGATGCTCCAGGAGGTTTCTCCGCTTCCGGCTAGGAGTCGATCATTACCAATTTTGAGCCCTACCGTTTTGTCTCACCACAGCTCCTGGGTGTTTACCAAAGTGATGGCGGGTTGTAGCGGCTCACCTGAGGCTTCAGGGGATTCAGGTCTATCCGTACCTGGACGATTGACTTCTCACTGCTCCTAGCAGGCATCTACTTTCCCAAACCAGGGATTATTTCCTGATACTTGCCCTGCATTTGGGGATCACAATCAACACATCCAAATCTCTCCTAGAGCCTGTACAGGTGATAGATTACATTGGTGCCAGGATAGGTACTCTTCAGTGCAAAATATTCCTGATCTCGGAGAGAGTTCAAAACCTGAGGATGCATGTCTTCTTGATCTACCGTTCTCATCTTCCAACAGCGGAATCGGTGTTGAGGGCTTTAGGCTCGAAGGCGGTGACCATAACTCTTTTCCCGCATGCTCGGTTACACATAAGGATTTTACAGTGGACTCTAACTGTACAATGGTCCCTGTTGGAACTGCCGTTGACATATCCAGTTCAACCCACTTGAGTCTGTCGGTCATCCCTTATATGGTGGATGAGCTTTCCAGACATTGTTGAGGGATGACCCTTTGTTCCAGCCCCAGACCAAACCACAGTGACGACGGATGCCTCCCAACTCAGGTAGGGGGGGCATTGTTTGGACTGGACAGTCCAAGGCCTGTGGTCCCCCATAGAGACCAGCTTGCATATAAATGTCCTAGAGATGAGGGCGGTCCTTCTAGCGTTGCAGGCCCTTCATGCCTTTCTTCCTCTGAGCACGATTGCAATTCAGTCAGACTACAGGTCAGTGGCCTGGTATGTCAACAGACAGGGAGGGACCAGATCTTACCCCCTTTGTCATGAGGCCATGAGAGTGTGGGAATGAGTGATCTCCACTGGTCGCTTTCTCATCGCAATGCACATTCCGGAATGGTCCAACATCCTAGCTGACAGGCTAAGTTGGACCATTCTGATGCCTTACAAGTGGTCTCTGAATCTGTCAGTAGCGGAACAGATCTTAAGCAAGTGGGTTCAACCTTTCTGCGAGCTCTTCGCATCTCCTTCCAGCACGAAGTGTAGCACATTTTTCACTCTGAACCGCCTGCGGGGGAAGTCCCCCAGAGATGCTCTAGTTCATGCTTGGCTTCCCAGTCTTTTATATGCTTACCCGCCAGTACCTCTCATTCCGAGGTTTCTACAGAAAGCTTGACTGGGGAGCTAAGTGATCCTCATTGCCCTGTTCTGGCCTCGCCAGTTATGGTTTCCCTTCCTTTGGTCTCACCTTCTGGCTCTTGCCTTGCATCCTAGATCCCATTCAGAATTTAATTTCACATCCTTCGGGGGTGCCTCATCTGAATCTGGACAACCTGAAGCTCACAGCTTGGCTGCTCCAGTTCCTGTGATTGCTAGGACTCCTGGACTATCCTCCTCAGTTAGATCTATTTTGGTGGCTGCTCATAAGTCTTCGAACAGGAAGGTTTATCGCAGCAAGTGGAAACTTTTTCCTTTTGGGCCTCTCAAAGGAGTTTAGACCCTTTCACCGCTCCTATTTCTGCCATTCTTGATTTTCTAGTTGATATTTTTCAACACGGAGCTAGTTCTTCTACCGTCAAAATTCAGTTGTCTGCCATCTCTCATTTTGATGTGGGTGAGAATTCTGCCTCTTTAGCCTCTTCCAGACTGTGTAAAGCCTTTATCAAAGGCACCTTTTTTTTACACCCCCCCCCAGACAAAGATCCTGTTCCTCCATGGGACCTTACTGTAGTTCTTTAAGCTTTGGATGCTCCACCTTTCGAGCCTGCCGCAACTGCAGATCTAAAATTTTTATCTTGGAAAACAGCTTTTCTGGTGGCTATTACCTCTGCTAAAATGGTTTCAGAATTACAGGCCTTGTCCATAAAGATTCCTTACATGATTTTTCACAAAGATAGGGTTTCCATTCCACCCAATCCATCCTTTCTTCCTAAGGTGGCATCACCAGTCAATATCAATCAGACTGTCAATTTGCCTGTGTTTTTTCCTAATTTTACAAACAAGATGGAATAAAATTCCACATGTTCGATGTTCACAGACAGTTACGATTCTGTTTGCACAGGACAAAAAATTTCCATAAATCTGATCAATTGTTAGGTTATCCTTTTTGGGGAAACCTATCTCCAAGATCACTATAGCTAAATTTATTTCTTCATGCATCCTGCAGGTCTGTAAGGACAGAGGCATGTCTCCTCCAGGTCAGGTGAAAGCTCATTACACTAAGTCCATGGCTACGTCTACGGCTTTTTGGTCTAGAGTGTCTTTGGATGATATTTGTTCTGCACCTCATACGTTTATTTCTCATTACAAATTGGATTTGACTTCCAGAAGGATAGCATCCTTTGGTTCTGTGGTGCTCCAGAATATCCTTCCATGAGGGCCTCCCAGGAGTTTAGTAGCTTGGGACTCTGTCCAACAGGTTAAAGACCAAATGAAGTAAACTACTTCAGATAAAGAAGTTATGTACTCACCATAACGTTCCATCTGAGTAGTTGTACTTCATTTGTCTTCAACCTTCCCTCCCTCCTTCCCCCGGACCTTGACGCATGATCAGCCGGCGGGCTGCAGTATAGGTCACAAGTATATATTTCAGGTCGGGTTCTCAGTATAAGTTCAGCAAACTCGATCAGGGGAAGGAAGGCAGTGGAGATGTATTATGGGTAAGGGGAGGAGCTTGGAGCTCAGAGCAGATGCTAGCAAAGTTGCCGGCTCAGGTCCGATATGGATCCGTATTCCCACAGGTTGAAGACAAATGAAGTATAATTACTCAGATGGAACGTTATAGTGAGTACATAACTTCTTTTTTCCTTAGTTATACCAATTTGATCACCCAGTATTTCTGATAGAATAGTCTGCAGGGAATTTTTAAAGTCTGCCAACTCATTACACACTCAGAAAATATGTTCCCAGTTACCTTATTCGCCCCCGTCACACCTCCAACATTTGCTGTCTTCCTGGGTCTACTTCTGGTATAAAAATACATATGTGAACATTTCCAAGCAAAGATCCTAAATCTTCTAGACTTTGTTAGCAGTAAAATCTTTAGATTTTCTAGGTTTAGCTTTGCAATCCCGGAGGGTTTCTCAGTTTTTCATTGCCTAAAAAAGCCACAATGTTTTACCCAATGTTCAAAAGCCTAGAGGGGACAGACGCAAACTATCCCTGGCAAAGCAGGACCATATCCTTCAATGCTGACAAACACTGTAAATAACTTTTCCATTGTGGTCAGCAGTTCGAGTGCTTGTGTTTTATTTTAATACCTATTGTGCTGTCTTGAAGTGATACTAAAAAATAAACCAATTAGTCAGTCGTTGTTTGCTGATATTGTGGCATCAGAGGTAGAATGCTACCCAACTGCAGGCTGTTACAGCCTGGAACAGTTAATTCAAGATTGTGCCTCTTGTCAAATATGCAGGGAGGGATGATTCAGGTAATTTACACCCACATGGACTGACTGAGTCATACCGGTACTTGCAATGCAATGACCTAAGTGCATGCATGATCTGGTGGGTCTTTGCCCCTTAAAGGCAACTGATGATTACTTTCTCCTTAGCCTGGTGAGTGGGACATCTGTGTGTCTCACAATGACCTATCTTCTGAACAAAATATTGGGTTGTGTGGTGCCTTGCCTTATGGACTTAGAAGTTGAGGTTCTATGAGAAGTGGCTGTTATGTGTTGTGGTGGGTAGTTCAGAAGCTACTGACAATATTTGTTCTAGATGCAATGTCTTGGGGGCTGAATGCGTAGTCACACTTGTGATTTATACCTGACAACCTTGTTGTAGCAGTTACCTAAAATGTGTTGTAATTACATGCTGGAGGAAGACTGTCCCCTTCCCTGGCAAAGCTAAAGAGGGAACGCTGTTCAGTTTAATTGATGATGGAACAACTGGCATTTCCTGTAAGGAGCAAGTGACTCTGGCTCTATGTTCTGTTCTTAGAAGTGAGGGAAATGTAGAAATCCATAAAGACTTCATTGAATTTGTTGAAGCATATGACACCACAGGAAAAGCCTTAGCCGACCTCTTTCCACAGAGACTCACACTATGGGGTTTGAACAAGGAGCTATTGCAAGGACAAGACTGTGACAAAGAAAGCAACATGGCTGGCCATTTTAACTGTGTGCAGGCAAGAATTCCAGCCTTGTTTCCAGAAGCTGAGTACGCTGCCTGTAAAGCGCACAAGCTCAACACTGCCATAGTTCATTCATGTGCAATGCATGATATGGCAAACACTCTTGATACCTGTAGGAAAGTAATTGCAATGCTAAATTCATCTGCTTAAGATCGCAATGCATATCTAGCCCACATTAAGGAATTCAGTCAGTTGCCATGTGAGTATGAATATGAAGACAGAAGTACCTCACTTCAGGCACCTGACATCACCAGGTGAATGAGACAGGCTGATTGCCTGCACAGCTTCAAAAATAAATAAGTCATCCTTGTTACCACTTTAGAGGGTGTTGCTGAGTAAGACAGATGTCTGTACTTTATCACAAGGTTTGATCTCGTTGTAGCTTTGGTGACAGTGGAGTTAGTGGAGTTTCTGCTTTGCATCCAAACCATAACACCCCAGCCCAACTGACTTCTCCTTGGACTGGATTGTGGGTTGCTTTTTGCAGATGGTTTAGGCTGCTTTTTGTAAGATATGGAAACAGAGCAGTTAGCAGCTCAGCTGGCTTCCCCTTTTTATGGTTGGTTGTGTGTGTGGGTGGTTGTGTTTAGTGGTGTGGTATAAATGGACCTCTGTGGGGCCTGCTAATTGGATGGGGTAGAGGGGAATGTTGCAGTGAGTGTTTCAGGCTGTCTTCTCCTGCTAATTGGATTGTGGGCTGCTATCTGCAAATGGTTTAGGCTACTATTAAATGCATCTAAACTCCCAGCACCAGTTAAGTCTTACTGTCCTCTATGATCATGTCTGAGAGGTTTTATGAATGGACCTCTGTGGGACTGACTATCTTGTTGTGGTAGAGGGCTTGTTTCAGTGAATAATTCAGGCTTTCTTCCCCAGTTGACTGGGTTGCAGGCTGCTTCCTGTGAATGGTTTAGGCTGCCATTTTTAAAGTATCAAAACAATAGCAGATAGTAGCCCAGCTGGCTTCTCCTTTTGTGTGTTCTGTGGTTTGTATCTAGTGTGAATGAACCTCCGTGGTACTGGCTACCTTGATCTGGTACAGGGGCTTGTTTCAGTGAATTAGTGCTACTAAATGTCAGTTAATAGTGACTGTGGACATCTCAAAAGACTGAATTTTGGCAGGGCCAGCATGGATGCATTTGAGGGCAGGGCAGTGGCTGCTTTAGGGGTAGCAGTACCAGGCCTTAGAGTACAAATTGAAAAAAAAACTTTCTGCAAACCTGGGTTATTCACCCTCAAAGACAGGTAGTGGGAAGAGTTTTGAGCTTTGAAAGACTGGCAGAGGGAGGGTAACGGTAATACTACCCATAAGCCAGTAAGGCAGTGTGTTCTATGAACATCTACTATTATAGGTAAGTGGAACTTTGCACCCATAGATCCCTTATGTACCTCATGAACATGGTGTGCTTAGGTCATACTTAAGATGTACAGCATGACAACAGGGCACCTAGGCTTTGGTATCTTAGCCAGATGTATATCCCTGGTGGAATAATCCAAAAGTTAGCAACGCTTCAACAGTGATCATTTGTTCATCCACTATTATGGTAAGTTCTTACACAAATTAACTTTCTTTCCTGTTTTGAATTATTGATGGCATCTTTGTGGAGAGAAGGAAGGCAGTGCTGCATTCAATTTTGATTCTGTGGGGAATTTAGTTAAGAGGAAGTTTATGTTCTGTATTACTTAGTTTAAAGTAATACTGTTAGAAACAGGAAATTAACTTAAAATAGTTTTTTTCTACACTAGATTCGTTGGAAGTATATGATAGTAGATGAAGGTCATCGTATGAAGAACCACCACTGTAAGCTAACACAGGTTCTGAACACCCATTATGTTGCTCCTAGACGGATCCTTTTGACAGGAACTCCATTGCAAAATAAGCTACCAGAATTGTGGGCCCTTCTAAATTTTCTGTTGCCTACAATCTTTAAGAGCTGCAGTACTTTTGAACAGTGGTTCAATGCTCCGTTTGCCATGACTGGAGAAAGGGTATTGTGAATACTGTGTATTCTTTATTTGTTTTGTAACAGATTGTTGTTATTTCATTTGTAACATAAAGTGTTTGAGGTAGCAGTGGTGAATTTTCACCATGCTGATGTTGAAGTGGTGTAAGTACATTTATTTTTAAGACAGCAGTACCTACTGTGCAGTTTAGTGTGGTGTTAGTCCCAGTTGCTGAGGTCTTTACTCTGTCAAAAGTAAACATTACTGTACATCAATCCCTCATCAGTATTTTTCTTGTTTGTTGATACACTTTAATTTCTGTTGGTTCAGTTTTGTTTTTTCTCTCTGTCAGATTTATACATTCATCTTCACACTGAGTAAACATTTACTTGAAAATTAGCTGTAAAGGGTAAATCAATTAATGTTTTCCTGTTAGGTGTGTTGACTGATGATTCACTTTCTTTTGACTGTGTACAGTAAATTGTCAGTTAACCAGCACTCTCAAGCAACCGGCAAAAAAAAAAAATCGAAGAAATGCAGTACAAATTTCATGTGTTGCACTTTCTGTTTTCCCCTCGCAAAAACATACCTTACGTTTTTAGAGTTTTAAAAAGGAAGCTAGGAATAAATTCCCTCTCTCCCAAGCCTGAGAGCAAGTCAAACCAAACAAGTACTATAGTGTATAGTGTTAGACAGGCCTGTTTTTAATAGTAACTCTCAAGCAACCAGAACCTACAGATGTGAAGTTGTTCAATCTCGCAGTTCATTCTTACACTCCGAATCGGCCGCTTTTACTAGCTGAAGATCTCAGAGTAGCTCGAGGCCAGGTCCCTATCCCGTTATGCTCTCTGTCCTACCTCAGATCTAGTTTGCCGCTGCAACAGATTGGAGGTCATTGGAAAGCTCGGGCCAGTTTGTGAAAATTTTTTTCTTACATATTGTATCTTTCTAGCTAAGTTTTTGACTAGTTTTCTGTTTAAACTGTTGGTTGGGCTAGTTAGCATTGGTTTAGCTAAGTCTTTTGTTTTTGACGAGATTTCGTATTTTTAAGAGCGGCTGCTCTTAGGCCTTTGGCTGTACCTTAGTTTTTATAGTTCCCTATCCAGCTATCTGCGTGTGTTTAGATAGTTCTTTAACAGTTAGGATTTATAGTTGGCTTTTCCCTAGTTTAAATATATATATTTAGTGTGTTACTCAGATAGCCTTTCTAAAATTAGAAGTTATTCTTAGTTTTTCTGTTTTTACAGTTGTTAAGAGTTTGCTGTGTGTGTGTGTGTGTGTGTGTGTGTGTGTGTGTGTGTGTGTGTGTGTGTGTGTGTGTGTGTGTGTGTGCGCTGTTGTCTTAAAGTAAAATAATTGTTCAGATTGGTGCGTACTGTTGTTTTTCTTAAGTATAGCTGATCAAAAAGAAAAACAGAAATCAGGCTTTAAGAGGTGCCCAAAATGCGGGCAGAAAATGTCGATCACTGATTGCCACGTAAATTGTGTGTATTGCTTGGGGCCATTTCACCTCCAGGAGGATTGCTCGATCTGCCATTCTTTCAGTAGCTGGGTTTTGCTTGAAAGAAGAAGAAAGTTGGTGGATAGAGGCTTACTGAAGCTAGATTTTCAGGAGTCCTTAGAGAAGGCTGACCAGACCTCCAAGTCATCGAAGGGGTCAAAGTCCTCCAACCTTCCTCGGAGCCCAAGTCATTGGTTCCGAGCTTTGCTGTGAAGGTGCATTCGCCGGCTCCGCAGTCTTTGGAGCCGTGCACGAGCCAGTGTTTCTGAGCTGGTCTCCGAGACCTTAAGATCTTCTATTCTTCAGTCAGTGGCTTCTTCGGCTCCTTCGACTCGTTCTTCGAGAACACTCTCTGATGTGGATGTGGACCGGGTGGTGCAGAGGTTTCTCAAGAACCCGGCACTGGTCATATTATTATCAGCTTAGACCCATCCGGTTTCGGAGCCCAAGACCATCGTACCTGCTGTGACTACTCCGAGTCGAGCCGGGCCTTCAGAGCCGGGGAGGAAGATCTGATGATTGTGGAGCCTTCAGAACCGAGGCCTATTCCAGTGCTATTGGCTCCATCAACCATGACTTCTTCGGTGCCGTTTGAAGAGTCTGGAGCCGACATTCTCTGGTCTGCTCCAGGGGGGAGAGTTGAACCGATGCGTGGGTTTCGACCCTTCCTCTCAGAGCATCGGCACGAATGAGCTCCTTCCCCTGGCTCGGAGCCCACTGACCGGTGGCTTCCTCGAGTTGGAGCAGTGGAGCCTTCGATGCTAAGAGGAGGGTTATGTCGTCCAAGACACACACATCATCAGGGCCCTCCTCCTCCTCCCCTAAAGTGCCGCTTTCTGCCTCTACATCGCAGGTCCCAGTGAAGCATCGAGACCCAGAGCCTCAGGTAACCCCATTGGGTGACCCTTGTTCTACTGGGACCTCACCAGAAGCCCCAACTGATGATGTTCCCAGGAAGAAACTTTGTAAGAGGAGGTATTTAGACTCCCCACAGGAGTCTTTGACATCAGATACTGACTTATTTTGCTGATATCCTGGAGGTCCTTAAGCAAAGGGGTGACTGGCAGTCTGTTAGCTCTACTGAGGATGAGTCGGTGCTCCTGAAGGCCTTTGGGTCTCAACCTTCCACCTCCTGGGTGACACTGCCCTTCAATAAACTAATGGAATTGGTTGCTTGAAGGTCGTGGGAGTCTCCTGATACTATGGAACCTGTCCCTCGGAGGCCTAAGATGTTTATCACCTCCCCCAAGATAAGATGTTTCTCACTAAGGGAGTTCCGGTTGATGCCATGGTGGTGGCGGCGGCCACCAAGAAAGAGATGTCCGAAACCTTTTCTACTGTCCATCCTCCTAATAGAGATTCCAGGACTATGGACAGGTACGGGAAACGCTTCTTTAGTTCTGCGACCTTTGCTATGCGATCGCTTAACTACTTGACTCATTTTACCCATCTTCAAAGAGATCTCCTAAAAGAGCTCGGAGATACTCTGCAGGGTAGTACAGATGGAGGTATCTCTGAGAATGTGACAGCCCATCTTAATACCCTTAATTCCATAGTTAACTCGTCTATGTGGCTCATTTCCTATGCAGCCCATGGTTTAAGTCGAGCAGTGGGTTCAGCAATAGCTCTTCGGAGACATTCCTGGTCTTCCTTTGTAAACATCCCATTCGATGGCTCATCTCTTTTTGGGCCCAAAGTCAAGGAGACTATCACTAGGTGTGAGCAAGAGGGAAAGACTCTGTCTGCCATAGGAGTCCATTTTTCCACCCCTACTAGACCATACCCCAAAGGGCAGAAAGGTGGAAAAATGTGGTTCCGGAAGTCCCAAGGAGCTTTCCCCGAACACACATGGTGAATCCCCCACCAGGGGCAGAGGAGGGGGTAATAATGGAAGATGCCGCCCTGGTGGCAGAGGGGGTCCGCAAAACCAGGGTGACCGGGATCAGTTCTTTGGTAAGCCCTACCAATGCTCCTGAAAGGAGGCCCGACTGTCCTACTCTGGAGGCAGTCAGGGGTTGCTTGGCTTTGTATCCGGATGCCTGACTAGGAATTACAAGAGATTCTTTGGTACAAAGCATTGTTACCAGAGGTTACATCCTCCCATTCTTAAAAACCCCACCTGTTCGAAAGAAAATCCCTGACATTCACCCAGTCTCAGGGATCAAGGAGCCATAGAAATCCAGAGGCTGCAGGAAAAAAGGAGTCATCCAACCAGTCCCAGCAGACCAGATAGGATCCGGAACTTACTCCAGGTTCTTTTTAGTTCCAAAGAAGACAGGGGACTGGAGGCCATCTTGGATCTCAGTCGACTCAACACATTCGTAAAGAAGGAGAAGTTCCGGATGGTCAAGCTTCAGTCGATCCTCCTGCTCCTCGGAATGGGCGATTGGATGTGCTCCATAGATCTCAAGGATGCGTACTACCATATCAAAATGGCCAGACCATCCAGAGATCATTTGTGTTTCCGGCTGGGAGACGGTCACTACCAGTTCCGAACACTGCCCTTTGGACTCACAACAGCTCTCAGAGTGTTTACCAAATGCATGGCAGTGGTTACGGCTCACCTGAGGAATCTAGGATTCCGAGTGTTTCCGTATCTGGATGACTGACTCCTTACTGCTGCCTGCAGGCATCAACTAATTCTGTCCAGGGATCACACTCTCAATCTCTGCTCTCGGTTAGACATAACTATAAATTTCGACAAGTCTGCGTTGTCTCCATCGCAGCATATCTCCTTTATCGGAGCAGAATTAGACACCACCACTGCCACAGTAAAATTGCCTCTAGATAGAATAGCCACTCTTCGAAACCGGGTATCAGACATTTTGCAGAGAAAAAAAGTACCGGCCTCTAAAGTATTGAAACTACTAGGCACCATGACAGCTATGCTCATAGCAGTTCCTCTGGGACATATGCACATGAGGATTCTTCGGTGGTTACTCTTCACCCAGTGGTCTTACCAACAACTTCTGATGTCAGTTTTAATCATGATTACAGACTCTTGCAAGAAGGATCTTCGCTGGTGGCTGACCAGTCACCAGGTTACAGTAGGTCGACCATTTGTTTCTCCCTCATCATCAGCCACGGTGACCACGGACGCTTCTCTGATGGGGGGGCTTTTTCAGGGAAGAACAGCCCAAGGCACCTGGTCGTAGACAGAGTCACAGTTGCATATTAATATTCTGGAGCTGAGAGTGGTGCTTTTGACATTGCAGCACTTCCACGACTCTCTTCCTCTAGGGACGATTGCGATATAGACAGACAACATATCTGTGGTCTGGTACATCAACAAGCAAGGTGGAACCAAGTCTTACCCTCTATGTCAAGAGGCCTTGAGAATTTAGCAGTGGGCGGTATCCACTGGGCACTTTCTGATAACGCATATCCCGGGGAAATCCAATGTGATTGCAGACAAACTGAGCAGATCCATTCTGTTACCACACGAGTGGTCTCTCAAAGACGAGGTTGCGGAGATGATTTTCCACAGATGAGGACAGCTTTGCTGTGACCTGTTTGCATCCCCTACGAATGCCAAATGCAGAAGCTACTTTGCCTTGAATCCCCCACTGGGGACAGCCCAAGGGACTCGCTTGTACACGATTGGCACACGGGACTCCTATATGCTTTTCCTCCTACTACCCTGATTCTGAAATTCTTACAGAAAGCCAAAGCCCTGGGAAGGACTGTAATCTTAATAGCCCCCTTTTGTCCTCAACAGATTTGGTTTCCCTTCCTTCGACTCTATCAATTGGAGGAACCTTGGCTTCTGGACCCAGTTCCAGACCTCCTGACACATTCGTCAGGGGCCCTCCATTCCTCCCTTCATTCCCCCAGACTGACAGCTTGGCTGCTCTGATTCCCAACCTAGCCAGGTCACACGACTTTTCTTCAGAGGTACAGCATATTCTTGTACGTTTGCATAAAGCTTCCACTAGAAAATTGTATGCCAGTAAATGGAAGCGATTTGTTTTTTGGGCCTCCCAGAATAACATTGATCCTTACGTTGCCCCAATTACTAGTATTCTGGAATTCCTATCTAAGCTTTTTCATGAAGGTGCTGCAGCTGCCACTATAAGAGTTCAATTGGCTGCAATTTCGAATTTTCACCTCAGAGCTAAAGGTTCCAATTTGATGTCTCACAGGTTATGTATGGCCTTCTTAAAGGGTACTGTTCATCTTAGGCCGCCTGTTAGACAATCCTTTAATCCCTGGAATCTAAATTTTGTGCTGTCATGGGTTATTCTTCCTCCCTTTGAGCCTGCATCATCCTGCCATTTAAAGTTTCTTTCTTGGAAAGCTATTTTCTTGGTGGCCATTACCTCAGCACGTAGAGTGTCCGAGCTTCAAGCCCTATCTATCAAACCCCCATATTTAGTGTTTTACCCCAACAGAGTATCAATAAGGACTAATCCTTCATTCCTTCCAAAGGTGTGTTCCGAGACTAACCTGAATCAATATCGAACTTCCAACCTTTTTCAGTAACTATTCTAATAAGTTGGAGTACATGTTGCAAAAACTTGATGTTCACAGACAATTGAGATTCTATTTGGACAGGACAAAGGAATTTAGAAAATTTGAACAACACTTTGTGTCTCATGTTGTCACTAAGAAAGGGCTACCAGTCTCTAAAGTTACTCTTTCCAAATGGTTAACTGACTGCATTAAATTTACGTACTCCTCAGCGAACCAAGCATTAGAGCATGGCGTGAAAGCGCATTCAACTAGAGCTGTTTCCACTTCTGCTTATGTGGCTCAGTTGCCTTTGGACACTATATGTGCAGCTGCCACTTGGTCTAAGCCGCATACCCTTATCACTGATTACAAAGTGGACAGGGCTTCCTTTGGTTCCACTGTCCTCAGGAATATACTCCCGTGAGCCACCCAGAATTAGGGTGCTTGAGACGATACCCATGTGCAAGAATGAATGGCGAGATTGAACAATTTCACATAAAGAAGTTATGTACTTACCATAAAGTTCCATGTGAGCTGTTCATCTCACCTTCATGCTTACATTCCCACCCGCCTTCCCCCTCCAGGGTCTGGAAGAACGAGTAGACCTGTGGTCTGGTGGGTCTTGTTCTGTGACTTCTTACTCCGGTTGGATTATATGTTAGGTGTTATATCTGTTACATGCTGAGATCAGCAAACTAGATCTGAGGGTAGAACAGAGAGCATCATGGGATAGGGACCTGGCCTCGAGCTACTCTGAGATCTTCAGCTAGTAAAAGCAGCCGACTCGGAGCCGATAGATCAGCTCCGAACCCATGTGTAAGAATGAAGGCGATATGAACAACTCACATGGAACGTTATGGTAAGTATATAACTTCTTTTTATCCGGCATCTACCAATCCCCATGGGTACCGGTTAACTGAGAGTTTACTGTACTGGTACGAGGAATCAGGCTTTAAATTCTTTGTGGCTGCAAGGAGGAGCATAGTACTATCATGACCACAGTGCATGCACATTCTTAGACTTTTTAATTAAACTGATTGTATTTGACCTTGAAGGTTTTCTTTTTATGCAGCAAATATAAAACATGACACCAGTGGAGATCACCTTTCCCCATTGTGGTAGTCTATGCATGCTTAAACAAAGGTTATGGTCTTAGTAACTCTCAGTCCTGGAGTTTCCTGCTGTCATGTAAGAATTCCCTGTTGAGTATACGAGATCTGTTTCCTCTGTCATTAAGCACTGTGTCCTGAAGCTGTTTGGAAGATCAGCCAGTGCTGTCCCTGATGAATAAAATCTCAGATGTTAATTTCCACCAAGGCTTTACTACTGATAAATGTCTGTTGTTCAAGAAATAACTTGTTTCTTCAATTTTTACCCCTACTGCCTGCAGACCCTCTTTTGGCCTATCGATCTATTTGTTCCTCTCACCAGGCAAGAACCAACAATGACGGGTCGTCATTGAGACAGCCATTGGCCCTAACAGTACGGACACTTTGTAAGACCAGTGGGTAGCAGATGTGCAATGTCCCCTCACTTCCACAAAGAACATTTCATCCAAGAAACCCTTACCCCCCCATATGCAGCACAAGCAGTAGTCTGTGTGGTCTCCACCAGAGTAACCGTACCACTTTGTGTGCCTCCATATGCACTCAAACCTTGCCCTCTCCCCCAGAAGATGTAAGTGGGCAACACTCCACTTTTCCACCTCCTTCTCTGGGTCCCCCACTGCCAGGGTTACTAATCAAACCCTGGTTATCTGAATTGCATTTAGGACTCCATCTCTGTTTTGGTTTCAGAATAGAAGACAGTCAATGAAATGCCTTTTGAGACAGCCATGTAAAAGACTTCTTTTTCTGCCCTTTTTTTTGTTAATGTTCTTAGTACAGGATACTGCCCTCAGACCTTTCCTTCACACCTTTGGTCTAGTCACAGTTTCAGAGGCCATTCAGCAGAGTAGCCTCATGCTATTCCCAAATTATGATGACTGTTTTTTGTGACTGTCCTGTTGGAGTCTCTTGCCATGGCTGTAGCTTGGGTACTATTATGGTATCTTTTGCCATGGACGGAAGTCACCATCCATTAGTAGAAGTTTTGTTTTCTACCAGTTCAGCACATCTCCTTCGTAACTGAGCACTGCCACACCTTCTCCAGGGTGTGGCCATCCTTCCAGCAGACAATGTTCAGGTGTTGAGGCAGCTGGCATTCTGAGTCTTGTCTCAGAACCGCACCTTGCTTTATTGTGTACCAGGTGGTACTTTTGCCATTTACCCATCTTTAGATATGTGTTTTACAGTTGACTATGTGCAGACGGTAACTCCATAGTTATCGTTATATTTCAGATATGTTCATAGTGTCAAGTTTCTGCTACTTTCTTTGGAGTAGTATCAGTCAGTCGGGCTGTATATTTATGAGACTGCAAGCTAACCTCAATCTGCTATACAACATCATCATCATCATCATCATCATCTTCTTTCAGCTGTTCCTGTTAGGGGTCGCCACAGCAGATCACCTGTTTCCATTTCTTCCTGTCCTCTGCATCTTGCTGTGTCACACCAACCACCTGCATGTCCTTTCTCACCACATCCATAAACCTTATCTTAGGCCTTCCTCTTTTTCTGTTACCTGGTAGCTTCATCCTTAGCATCTTTTTCCCAATATACTCAGCATCCCTCCTGAGCACATGTCCAAACCAACGTAATCGTGCCTCTCTGGCTTTGTCTCCAAACCTTCCAACCTGGGCGGACCCTCTAATATACTTATTCCTAATCCTGTCCACCCTCGTCACACCCAGTGCAAATCTTAAGCATCTTTAATTCTGCCACATCCAGCTCAAATTCCTGCCTTTTTGTCAATGCCACTGTCTCCAACCCATATAACATAGCTGGTCTCACTACCCTCTTGTAGACCTTCCCTTTCACTCTTACAGGTACTCGTCTCTCACAAATCACTCCTGACACTCTTCTCCACCCACTGCATCCTGCCTGTACTCTCTTGTTCACCTCTCTTCCACACTCACCGTTACTCTGAACTATTGACCCCAAGTATTTAAACTCATCCACCTTCGCCACTCTACTCCTTGCATCCTCACCATTCCTCTCTCCTCCCTCTCATTCACACACATATATTCTGTCTTAGTCCTGCTGACCTTCATTCCTCTTCTCTCTAGAGCATATCTCCATCTCTCCAGGGTCTCCTCCACCCGTTCCCTACTCTCACTACAGATCACAATGTCATCTGCAAACATCATAGTCCATGGGGACTCCTGTCTGATCTCGTCTGTCAACCTATCCATCACCATTGCAAATAAGAAAGGGCTCAGAGCTGATCCTTGATGTAACCCCACCTCCACCTTAAACACATCCGTCACTCCCACCGCAGACCTCACCTCTGTCACACTACCCTCGTACATATCCTGTACCACTCTTACATACTTTTCTGACACTCCTGACTTCCTCATACAGTACCACAACTCCTCTCTAGGCACCCTGTCATATGCTTTCCCTAAGTCTACAAAAACACAATGCAACTCCTTCTGACATTCTCTGTACTTCCCCATCAACACTCTCCGAGCAAAGATTTGCTCTTTCCTGGCATGAAACCATACTGCTGATCACTAATCATCATGTCCCTTCTTAACCTTGCTTCCACTACTCTTTCCCATAACTTCATGCTGTGACTGATCAATTTTATCCCTCTGTAGGTACTACAGCTCTGCATATCACCCTTATTCTTAAAAATCGGTACCAAAACACTTTTTCTCCATTCCTCAGGCATCCTCTCACTTTCCAAGATTTCATTAAAAAATCTGGTTAAAAACTCCACTGCCATTTCACGTAAACACCTCCATGCTTCCACAGGTATGTCATCTGGACCAACAGCCTTTCCATTCTTCATTCTCTTCATAGCTATCCTTACTTCCTCCTTGCTAAACCATTGTACTTCATGATTCACTATCCCTACATCATCCAACCTTCTCTCCCTCTCATTCTCTTCATTCATCAACCCCTCAAAGTACTCTTTCCATCTCCTCAACACACACTCCTCGCTTGTGAGTATTTTATTTATTTATTTATTTAACATTTGTTGACCGGGAAAGTCCGACTAGGTTCCACAGAGCCTGTTTTCAGCGGAGGCCCAGGAAGAAATGCTCCAGAGTATGTTTCCCTCATTATCCTTTATCACCTTTACCTGCTAAACATCTTTCCTAGCTCGGTCCCTCGATCTAGCTAATCGGTACAGGTCAAAACAAAACCACGGACAAGTGCCAAAAACAGTCCAACCAAACCCAAAAGGCACTCGAGAAGTAACAAGAGGCTCGACTCCTTAGTTGTGCTTCAAACACTTTAATGTGACTCACAGCACTCCAAAACACGTACCACACATAAACGCAAATTACAGGACACAGTGCGTTTTCGTTTCGTATAACTTCTTCTGATGTGTAACTAAATACATGAATGATTCCACCCCTATCTTTAAATATGCTTTTGACTAATTACTTAATTGATCAATAAAACATTTAGGTACTATTTAATAGGCACTTCCATAAGAAACAACCTAAACATTTCTACTTAACATATAAAACCAACATCTATAAAATGCATTTTAAAACTACCAAAATATACATAAAACCTAAAAACAGCTTAATACCTAAATACTATTATAAGTACATTAAAATACATAAATAATAATTTAATACAGTTCATAATCAGCAGGAGTTAGCACCATCTAGTGTTCAAATATAAATATTTACCTGCAGGTACTAAAAAATTTTTTGCACAGTTCCTTGGTATAATACAAATATAAAAAATAATAAAAAATTCATACATCCTCAACCTATTGAAGGAGCACAATTCAAACTTATACTAATACATAAAAAAATGTTAAGTATCTATAATTTAGCTGCCCTCATCTTTAATACTGGGGCAAGGGAAACTGCGTCATTTAGTCCTGGGGGTTTATTCGCTTCCAAGTACAGCTGCCACAGTAGTTCTTTATATTCTATGGAAGTTTCCCATAGTCCACCCCTTATATCTTTCTCCACTACTTCTAATACAAAAAAGTTAAAACTTGCCCCCTGGCAACTGATTTTGTGTCTATAAAGTGCATTATGTGTGCATTTTTCCCCATTTCATAATAATGCTCATATATTCTATTTTTCAGTTTTCTTTCTGACTTCCCCACATAGAATGTGTCACAATGGTCACATAACCCTATATAAACTATACCACTAGTTTCGAATCCCTACTTTTAATATAAATGGTTCCTTTTGTACAAATATGTGAGCACTGTGAACATCTCCCACACTTAAAGGTTCCAACTTTTCCTTCCCTTGCTATATTCATACCTTTTTTACCTTCTAAGATTGCCTTTAAACTCTTTCCCGTACGATAGGTGCATTTCAGTGGCTGTATAAACAAGCATTCAAGGTCAGAAATTTCACTAAATCTATTCCATTCCTCCTCTGTTATTTTTCTATTTATTGCTTCACCACTAAAATCCAACACAAAGTTGCTTTCACCTTCGTATTTGTCAACTTTTAATTCTTCATTATTCCATCTTGTTCTGTTCCCAAGGATAGGTTTAAATTTGTCATTTCTTCCTGTTCTAACCTCCTTTTCTATTAACTCAATAAGACTGATTGGGTATCCTCTATCTCTAAACATATTATGCAGTAATGTACACTCATCATCAAAATCTAATTCATTCGAGGTCATCCTGCTGCCTCTTACGAATTGCCCCTTTACTATTCCTTTTTTCTGGTGGTAGGGGTACGCACTATTATATGATAAATATGAATTAGAAAAAGTTTCTTTTCTATGAATCTTTGAAAAAAATCAATTTTCTCCTTTCCCTATCAAGATGTCTAGATATTTTAAAATGTTCCTATCACTCTGATAGGTGAATGTCAGAAAATTGGTTGAACTAGAGATGTAATTAAAAAAAATATCAAATTCATCTTCTGAGCCTACCCATAAAAAACACGTCATCTAAAAAGCGCCTATAAAATTTCCAGCAGTGTTTGAACTCAGAATTAATAATGTATCTGTCCTCCCAGGCTGACAAAATAATGTTGGTATATATGGGAGCACATCTTGCCCCCATAGCTACCCCCTGGATTTGTTTAAAGAACTCACCTTCATAATGTATATAATTATTACAGAGAACTAGGTCCATTAATGTTAAAATAAGGTAAAAATCATTCTTACTAAATTTTGCATAGTTCACTAATGCTTCTTCAAACCATTTCATTCCTTCACTATATGGTATAGAAGAAAATACATCCACAATATCAATTGTGATAAAGATAATATTCTTATCAAACATATCCTGTGTTAAATTCTGTAGTAAGTCCCATGAGTCTTTCACTACACCATTACCCTCCATTGCTAGGTCTTTTAATTTAACATCAAGCCATCTGGCCAAGGGTGCTGTAACAGAACCTTCTGAGACTACTATTGGTCTCATTGGGGGATTTTCTACATTTTTGTGAACCTTTGGGACTCCAAATATTGTGGGGACTTTAGGTTTTTCAACATGTAGGTACTTGAAGGTTTGGATATCTATTGAACCTTCCAATAGTAATTCATTATGGGCTAAGTATATTTTTTTATTACCAATGTTTATTTCATTTAAAGAAGCCCTAGCATATCTCTCTGTATTTTCCAATAATTCCATCATTTTTGCTTCATAAAAGATTTGGTCCATAATAACAGTACCGCCTCCCTTATCGGGTTTCATCACTCTTATGGATTTATCCCTCCGTATATCTCTTAATAGATTATTTTCTTCCTTGGTAAGATTAAAAGAGATTTTGTTCTTGGGTAACTCACCCCTTAGCTTCTTTTCCAAAATGGCCTCAAAATTTTTTAGTTGCGGGTGTAAGGGAGGGTTAAAAATGCTCTTTTTCCTTAACTCCTCTGTTCTATGGCTGTTAGAGTCCTGTCCTTGAAACAGGAGTTCAAAGTTTTTCTTTCTTAAAAATAATTTTAAGTCTATTAATACCTTGCAAACATCGGTCTTCGTATTGGGGACAAATTTAAGTCCTTTAGAGAAGAGTGTAAAGTGGACTTCACTAAGCTCTCTATTACTACAATTAAATATATTATAGCCTTTATATTTACTTACATGTCCTTGTACTGAAATTAACTCTTGGGAATCATCTTTTTCAAAATTGTTGTTATCACTTCCTACCACTGTTGGAAACCTTTGTTGTTGTTGTTCACCCCCCTCCCCCCATATTGGTGGTTTTTTTGATAATTATTTTTTTGATAATTATTTTTTATTCTTTCTGATCTCCTTAATGGTGGGAACTCAGAATAATCATTAATATTAGCTAACTCCTCCCTAGTGTCTTGTTGCTCACTCATGGGGTGCTCTTTTTGGCCCCAAACGTTTTCAGACATATAGTTTTGTCTATAGGGATATTCCCTAGGTTTTGGGTAGCACACTTTTTCCTTATACTCATTTATATCCCTTTCTAATTTTCTAATTTTCCTTTTGTACACATTCCTAATACTCTTTTCAATTCTTTGTAATGTTTCATAATATTTCCTTTGACTTCCCTATATAGTAAATAGCAAATCTTCAGTTATTTTTGAGTTAATACTTTCTATTTTACCCTGTAAATATTCCATTTCTCTCTCATATTCTTTAATTATAGCTTTGTGTATATCAAACCCACAATTGTCAAAAATGGTAAGTAATTCAAAATGGAAATCACTACCTTCCTTAACTTTGTTAGGGTATTTGCATACTCGTAAGCCTTTGGGCACAATTTCTAAGCTCAAACATTCCCTTAAATAAGCATTTTCCAATTCAATATTTTTATATTTAAACAGTAAGTCATCCAGCATTTTAACATTATAGTCATATGAAATATTTACATCACTTTCCACAGATAGGGGTATTTTTTTACCATTGAAACTATATTTCAAATGCATTATGCTAGCAAAATCAGTTTTGTACCTCTGTCCATTATGATTATTTCCTTGTACTGCATTGCCATCATCTCGGTGACTCATTGCACCATTATTTTCGTCATTCGAGGATGTCCTAAAGATAGAAGGAATATCCTGGTCTGAGGTGCCTGGTATATTGTCTAAAAAAGGTTTATAGTTGTTTCCCAGTAGCACACCTGAAGCTACACCTTTCGCGCCGTTCGCGCTGTTCACTCTCCTTAGTAGAACTTCCTGGTTTCCTGGCACTCCAGACGATGACGTCGGTGATGGGTGGGCTGTGGGCGTCAACAGCTCGATTAGCTGTGTTAACTGGTAGGATATTCTGTCCATCTTATCGGAGTTGCCACCTCCCACCTCAGAACGAAAAGAAGTCGCTGATGCCTCCTCCACTTCCATACCAAAGAACTCAAAACAAAACCACGGACAAGTGCCGAAAACAGTCCAACCAAACCCAAAAGGCACTCAAGTAACAAGAGACTCGACTCCTTAGTTGTGCTTCAAACACTTCAATGTGACTCACAGCACTCCAAAACACGTACCACACATAAACGCAAATTACAGGACACAGTGCGTTTTAGTTTCGTATAACTTCTTCTGATGTGTAACTAAATACATGAATGATTCCACCCCTATCTTTAAATATGCTTTTGACTAATTACTTAATTGATCAATAAAACATTTAGGTACTATTTAATAGGCACTTCCATAAGAAACAACCTAAACATATCTACTTAACATATAAAACCAACATCTATAAAATGCATTTTAAAACTACCAAAATATACATAAAACCTAAAAACAGCTTAACACCTAAATACTATTATAAGTACATTAAAATACATAAATAATAATGTAATACAGTTCATAATCAGCAGGAGTTAGCACCATCTAGTGTTCAAATATAAATATTTACCTGCAGGTACTAAAAAATTTTTTGCACAGTTCCTTGGTATAATACAAATATAAAAAAATTATAAAAAATTCATACATCCTCAACCTATTGAATGAGCACAACTCCGATAAGATGGACAGAATATCCTACCAGTTAACACAGCTAATCGAGCTGTTGATGCCCACAGCCCACCCATCACCGACGTCATCGTCTGGAGTGCCAGGAAACCAGGAAGTTCTACTAAGGAGAGTGAACAGCGCGAACAGCGCGAAAGGTGTAGCTACAGGTGTGCTACTGGGAAACAACTATAAACCTTTTTTAGACAATATACCAGGCACCTCAGACCAGGATATTCCTTCTATCTTTAGGACATCCTCGAATGACGAAAATAATGGTGCAACGAGTCACCGAGATGATGGCAATGCAATACAAGGAAATAATCATAATGGACAGAGGTACAAAACTGATTTTGCTAGCATAATGCATTTGAAATATAGTTTCAATGGTAAAAAAATACCCCTATCTGTGGAAAGTGATGTAAATATTTCATATGACTATAATGTTAAAATGCTGGATGACTTACTGTTTAAATATAAAAATATTGAATTGGAAAATGCTTATTTGAGGGAATGTTTGAGCTTAAAAATTGTGCCCAAAGGCTTACGAGTATGCAAATACCCTAACAAAGTTAAGGAAGGTAGTGATTTCCATTTTGAATTACTTACCATTTTTGACAATTGTGGGTTTGATATACTGAAAGCTATAATTAAAGAAAATGAGAGAGAAATGGAACGTTTACAGGGTAAAATATAAAGTATTAACTCAAAAATAACTGAAGATTTGCTATTTACTATAGAGGGAAGTCAAAGGAAATATTATGAAACATTACAAAGAATTGAAAAGAGTATTAGGAATGTGTACGAAAGGAAAATTAGAAAATTAGAAAGGGATATAAATGAGTATAAGGAAAAAGTGTGCTACCCAAAACCTAGGGAATATCCCTATAGACAAAACTATATGTCTGAAAACGTTTGGGGCCAAAAAGAGCACCCCAAGAGTGAGCAACAAGACACTAGGGAGGAGTTAGCTAATATTAATGATTATTCTAAGTTCCCGCCATTAAGGAGATCAGAAAGAATAAAAAATAATTATCAAAAAAACTACCAATATGGGGGGAGGGGGGTGAACAACAACAACAAAGGTTTCCAACAGTGGTAGGAAGTGATAACAACAATTTTGAAAAAGATGATTCCCAAGAGTTAATTTCAGTACAAGGACATGTAAGTAAATATAAAGGCTATAATATATTTAATTATAGTAATAGAGAGCTTAGTGAAGTCCACTTTACACTCTTCTCTAAAGGACTTAAATTTGTCCCTAATACGAAGGCCGATGTTAGCAAGGTATTAATAGACTTAAAATTATTTTTAAGAAAGAAAAACTTTGAACTCCTGTTTCAAGGACAGGACTCTAATAGCCATAGAACAGAGGAGTTAAGGAAAAAGAGCATTTTTAACCCTCCCTTACACCCGCAACTAAAAAATTTTGAGGCCATTTTGGAAAAGAAGCTAAGGGGTGAGTTACCCAAGAACAAAATCTCTTTTAATCTTACCAAGGAAGAAAATAATCTATTAAGAGATATATGGAGGGATAAATCCATAAGAGTGATGAAACCCGATAAGGGAGGCGGTACTGTTATTATGGACCAAATCTTTTATGAAGCCAAAATGATGGAATTATTGGAAAATACAGAGAGATATGCTAGGGCTTCTTCAAATGAAATAAACATTGGTAATAAAAAAAATATACTTAGCCCTTAATGAATTACTATTGGAAGGTTCAATAGATATCCAAACCTTCAAGTACCTACATGTTGAAAAACCTAAAGTCTTTACAATATTTGGAGTCCCAAAGGTTCACAAAAATGTAGAAAATCCCCCAATGAGACCAATAGTAGCCTCAGAAGGTTCTGTTACAGCACCCTTGGCCAGATGGCTTGATGTTAAATTAAAAGACCTATCAATGGAGGGTAATGGTGTAGTGAAAGACTCATGGGACTTACAGAATTTAACACAGGATATGTTTGATAAGAATATTATCTTTATCACAATTGATATTGTGGATTTATTTTCTTCTATACCATATAGTGAAGGAATGAAATGGTATTAGTGAACTATGCAAAATTTAGTAAGAATGATTTTTACCTTATTTCAACATTAATGGACCTAGTTCTCTGTAATAATTATATACATTATGAAGGCGAGTTCTTTAAACAAATCCCGGGGGTAGCTATGGGGGCAAGATGTGCTCCCATATATACCAACATTATTTTGTCAGCCTGGGAGGACAGATACATTATTAATTCTGAGTTCAAACACTGCTGGAAATTTTATAGGCGCTTTTTAGATGACGTGTTTTTTATGGGTAGGCTCAGAAGATGAATTTGATATTTTTTTAATTACATCTCTAGTTCAACCAATTTTCTGACATTCACCTATCAGAGTGATAGGAACATTTTAAAATATCTAGACATCTTGATAGGGAAAGGAGAAAATTGATTTTTTTTTTCAAAGATTTATAGAAAATAAACTTTTTCTAATTCATATTTATCATATAATAGTGCGCACCCCTACCACCAGAAAAAAGGAATAGTAAAGGGGCAATTCGTAAGAGGCAGCAGGATGACCTGGAATGAATTAGATTTTGATGATGAGTGTACATTACTGCGTAATATGTTTAGAGATAGAGGATACCCAATCAGTCTTATTGAGTTAATAGAAAAGCAGGTTAGAACAGGAAGAAATTACAAATTTAAACCTATCCTTGGGAACAGAACAAGATGGAATAATGAAGAATTAAAAGTTGACAAATACGAAGGTGAAGGCAACTTTGTGTTGGATTTTAGTGGTGATGCAATAAAAATTAGAAAAATAATAGAGGAGGAATGGAATAGATTTAGTGAAAATTCTGACCTTGAATGCTTGTTTGTACAGCCACTGAAATGCACCTATCGTACGGGAAAGAGTTTAAAGGCAATCTTAGAAGGTAAAAAAGGTATGAATATAGCAAGGGAAGGAAAGTTGGAACCTTTAAGTGTGGGAGATGTTCACAGTGCTCACATATTTGTACAAAAGGAATCATTTATATTAAAAGTAGGGATTTCCTGATCCAAAGTAAGTGTTTTGCAAATTGCGAAACTAGTGGTATAGTTTATATAGGGTTATGTGACCATTGTGACGCATTCTATGTGGGAAAGTCAGAAAGAAAACTGAAAAATAGAATATATGAGCATTATTATGAAATGGGGAAAAAATGCACACATAATGCACTTTATAGACACAAAATCAGTTGCCAGGGGGCAAATTTTAACTTTTTTGTATTAGAAGTAGTGGAGAAAGATATAAGGGGTGGGCTATGGGAAACTTCCATAGAATATAAAGAACTACTGTGGCAGCTGTACTTGGAAGCTAATAAACCCCCAGGACTAAATGATGCAGTTTCCCTTGCCCCAGTATTAAAGATGAGGGCAGCTAAATTATAGGTACTTAAAATTTTTTTTATGTATTAGTATAAGTTTGAATTGTGCTCATTCAATAGGTTGAGGATGTATGAATTTTTTATTTTTTTTTATATTTGTATTATACCAAGGAACTGTGCAAAAAATTTTTTAGTACATGCAGGTAAATATTTATATTTGAACACTAGATGGTGCTAACTCCTGCTGATTATGAACTGTATTAAATTATTATTTATGTATTTTAATGTACTTATAATAGTATTTAGGTGTTAAACTGTTTTTAGGTTTTATGTATATTTTGGTAGTTTTAAAATGCATTTTATAGATGTTGGTTTTATATGTTAAGTAGAAATGTTTAGGTTGTTTCTTATGGAAGTGCCTATTAAATAGTACCTAAATGTTTTATTGATCAATTAAGTAATTAGTCAAAAGCATATTTAAAGATAGGGGTGGAATCATTCATGTATTTAGTTACACATCAGAAGAAGTTATACGAAACGAAAACGCACTGTGTCCTGTAATTTGCGTTTATGTGTGGTACGTGTTTTGGAGTGCTGTGAGTTGCATTAAAGTGTTTGAAGCATAACTAAGGAGTCGAGCCTCTTGTTACTTCTCGAGTGCCTTTTGGGTTTGGTTTAATCGGTACAGGTCCTTTTCTCCCTCCTTACTGACCAACCTTTCATACAACTCTTCATATGCCTTATCCTTAGCCTTCGCCACCTCTCTCTTTGCCATGCACCTCATCTCCTTATACTCCTGTCTACTTTCTTCATCTCTCTGACAATCCCACTTCTTCTTTGCCAACCTCTTTCTCTGTATACTCTCCTGTACTTCCTCATTCCACCACCATGTCTCCTTGTCGTCCTTCCTCTGTCCAGATGTGATACCAAGCACCTTTCTAGCCCTCTCCCTTACTAGCTCTGCTGTAGTTACCCAGCTATTTGGTAACTCTTCACTGCCACCCAGTGCCTGCCTTAACTCATCCCTGAACTCCACCTCACAATTACCCTTTTTCAGTTTCCACCACTTGATCCTTGGTTCTGCCCTCACACTCTTCCTCCTCCTCTTCTTGATAACCAACGTCATCCTACAAACCACTGTCCTATGCTGCCTAACGACACTTTCTCCGGTCACCACTTTACAGTCTCCAATCTCCTTCAAACTGGCCCTCCTACATAAGATATAATCCACCTGTGTGCATCTTCCTCCACTGTTGTATGTCACCCTATGCTCCTCCCTCTTGTTAAAATACGTATTCACAACAGCCATGTCCATCCTTTTCGCAAAATCCACTACCATCTGACCTTCTGCATTCCTTTGTTTAACACCATATCTACCCATCACTTCCTCATCCCCTCTGTTCCCTTCACCAACATGCCCATTGAAATCTGCTCCAATCGTCACTCTCTCACCCTTGGGTACAGTCCTCACCACTTCATCCAATTCACTCCAAATATTTTCTTTCTCATCCATTGCACACCCAACTTGTGGAGCATACGCACTAACAACATTCATCATTACACCATCAATTTCCAGCTTCATAAACATCACTCTGTCCGACACTCTTTTCACCTCCAAAACACTCTCAGCAAACTGTTCCTTCAGAATAACTCCTACGCCATTTCTCCTCCCATCCACACCATGATAAAACAATTTGAACCCACCTCCGATACACCTAGCCTTACTCCCCTTCCATCTGGTCTCTTGCACACACAATATACCAACCTTTCTTCTGTCCATCATATCAGCTAGCTCTCTCCCTATGCCAGTCATACTGCCAACATTCAGCAAACTTCACTGAGGAATTCCACACCCATTTAGAAAAATGCATAGAGCTAGGATCTTCCTTTCCAGAACCCAATATGATGGGAAATTCAAAAGCAAACCACTCTGAAAGTCCACCACCTTAAATAAACTAAATAATAAAAGAAAGAAACTCGTTTAACTATTTAGTAGAGTCAAAACCCATCTTCTGAAGTATAGTATCAAAAGTATTACAAAAAAATGAAGAAAACTATCGGGTCCAAAAAAGGAGATCATTAACTTAGGCTGGCCTCTGAAGCTAGAGATAATTGTAAATCTTTTTTTTTTTTTTGATATGTTGGAAAATTAAAAACAAAATGCCCTACATTGCTCAAAGTGTTTTCATAATGGGGCTTCCTATTCTGATGCAACTGGCATTGTCAATATTCTTATAAACAAATTCAGTGCCAACTTCATCCCTGAGACTTCTATTTAAAACCCTGAAATATCTGAATTCCATACTCCCCAAATTCTCTCTTTACGATCACTTACTGAAAGTGCTATCCAAGGCCAAGTGTACTTTTTTCATGGGACCTGACACGTTCAAACAGTTTTATCTGAAATTTAGATACTCATTCTTTTAAAGATATGTGTAAAATTTTTTGTCTTCTCAGACTGCATTTTACTGGCCCATCCCCCAGTATTCCACGTTCACATCAGGTCTCATCTCCAAAGTCATGGAATGTTTTATTACTGATCTCATTTACTGTAACATCAAGAATTTTGTTACAACTTGACTTCCCTCAAACAGTTTGGCTTTATGAAAGTTAGAGCCTTGTCTGTTTAATCTGGTAAATTTCTTTCAAAGGGTTGCAGAGCCAGTAGATGATGACCATGCAGTGCCTGCAGCATATCTTGACCCACCAAGGCCTTCAACACCATTCTCAATACTAGCATCATACAAAATATAAATGTTTTAAAAATCAACCTATATATATACCAAACTTACTGAAATACAGAACCCACACAGTGCAAGTTGCAGATGCCTCATCAGAAAGTATGAAAGTGACCAGCAGTGTCCCTCTTGTTTTGGCACTGGCACCTTTCCTTTTTGGTATTTACTTCTCAGATCTCCACACAGAAAGTCAAGACCTCTGACAAAGTCTGCAGACAGTTGAAAACTGGGAGTTGCCGTTGTCACCCTGTGACACCCTTTATATCATCATCAACTACCTGTTGTCCTCATTTTTTTCTACATAGGGTTGGGTGTCCTGACAACTGTTGCCATCTCAATTCAGTGCCACTCTCCTACCTTCCTCAACATTCATGCCTGACAGACGCAGGTATTCTTTCACACAGTCCTTCCATTTCTTTGCTGGACACTCTCATTTCCTCTTGCCATCTTCATGTATGTGCCAAATATTCTTCAGCAGATTGCCTTCTGCGTTTCTTCACATGTGCCCTAACCACTATAATCTGTTCTGCTTGACCTTCTCTGTAGTTGAAGCTGTTTGGGCCTCTGCTCTGGTGTCTTAATATCTTTGTATGTACCACCTATCTCAGGCACTTCATTTTCCATCACCTCTAGCTTCCACCTCTAGCTTCTTCAACTGCTCTGCCCTTACTGCCCAGGTTTCTGTAGCGTTCAGAAGTACAGGTTGCACCACTGTTTTGTACACCTTACTTTTCAGCTTCTTTGGCATTTTTCTGTCATTAACTGCACCTGGCACAGTGTCAGTTGGCTGCAGCTGCTCTGTAGGTTTGAAGTCCCAGAAACATTGTTGGAATTAGTGCAAGCTTATGTACAAGGACCTTATTACCTACAATCTTAATAAATGTGCCAAGTAACTTTCCATCTCTAGCCAGCCTTGTATAACCCACCCAGAAGTGGTAACAGTTTGAAATGTCGGGACCTGCTAGAGCGAATCCTGAAATAAGGAGATTGAATGGCTGAAAGATCAGACTTACATATACTAAGTCCAAGATACCATTTCTTGGAATATTCCCTTTTCTCCAAGGTATGGCAGTTTTACAGTTGGTATATATAAGATTAGAGGGTGTGGGGAGTATAGGGGCTTGCACCCCCTGCAAAAATTAGTTTTTCGGAGAAGAGCAATCTTCAAGATTCATTCTTCTGCTGTGTTTTTGGTCTGTTTTTTCTGGTTTGTCGTCACTCGGTATTTCGAGTGCCAGCAATTCAGTAAGGAGCCCCAGAAGCTTGAACTCTTCTAACAAAGCTCTCCTACATATATTAAACCCTAATATCTCTGTAGGCAGTTCCCTCAACTCTCTAGTGTCGAAAACCTGGAGCTCCATCTCCCTAACAGTAAGACTGCTTGCTAAAGTCTTTCAAACTACAACTAAAGTCTCTCTCAACTCCTAGCTCTGCAGATGTGCACCAGATTAGCATATCACTTCTAGTCATCTTCATCCCTGCAGAACTCCCTGTATCTTCTTCTTCTCCTCCTACCTGTGCTGCAACTTAGTTTTTCCTGACCCTTTTCTTGGACTTCACCCTCAGCTACCCTTGTCTTCTACTTACTCTAGTCCTCTCACCACTATAGCTCTTGTAAGACATTCATTTATTTTAAAAATAGCACTAGTGTGGCTGTCTGAATACTTTTTTCATATCTGAAATGTAGTTCTTCCTCTTTTGAAAAACAATGTACAGACTATTGCATATTATTACCTTTTAAATGTTGGTGTCAGTCTGGCTGTTACTGTTGTTTATACATTGGAGCCTTTCTGCTCAGGGCTCTGCTGAAAATGGGTCCTGCACCTAGCTGGACTTTCCTCGTTAACAAAAGCAGTAAATAAATAGTTTGAAGCTATCTAATTAGCATAGCTCTTAACGGAATCAAGAACAAATGCAGAAATAATCATAGGACTTTTAAAATGTTAGTGCTATTAACTTGAGACATTGACAGAATAAGAGAATGTGTATTACTGTACATTTTCTGAAGTAAAAGAAGTCTATAATTAATTATTGTCAATATTTCCTAAGTGTAATCCAGGCCGGTGCTAGGATTTTGGGGGCCTCCAGCAAGTTTCAAGTTGGGGGCCATACCCATGAGAATGTAAAGTGTGACCATGTTGCCATCACACCCCTTTCCTGTCAAACTCATCCAACACCATTTAACCTTCACTGTATAGTGTTACTATATTCAAGACCTGTAAAACACTGACTTGGAAGTACCAAGTACACACACACTGACTGGCATTTAGTACCAGTGTTACATTATGACAAGCCCCTGTACCACAGCAAGGTAGTCACTCACAGAGGTACACGCACACACTGACTAGAATTTAGTAGCTGTGTTGTTACATTACAATAAGCCTCTGTACTTCATTAAGGTAGCCAGTCCCACAGAAGTACACAAAAACACCCACACTGATTCCCACATACAGACATAGATGCACAAGACAAAGAGCACTACAGCAAGACTGAACATCAACACCCTCACAGACTCCCACCCATATATAGGACAGAAGGACAGACATCCATACAAGATAAAGACAGCATTGTAGAAAGATCGAACAGATATCCATGCAAACTCCCTCACACAGTACAGAGACATACAAGACAGACAGCTACATAGACTCTTGCACATAGGACATAGACACCCACACATGTAGACAGCAAGACTGAACATTAACACCCACACAGACTCCCATGTACAGGAAAGACACGCACACAAGGTAAAGACAGCATTATAGCAAGACTGAACAGACACACAAACACCCTCACACAGGACAGAGACTCACAAGACCAGGACAAAACTACAGCAAGACTGAACAGAGACCCCCACAAGATGAAGGCAGAATGTTGAAAGATCCTCAAAATCAGATTAATTCCACGAGCAGGCTGTTGTACTCCTTGTCACTTTCCTTTCAGGTTAACTCCTGGCTTGTCAAATAAGTTCACAATAAAGTATTCATGTTTGTCAACACTGCATGAATGAGCATGGATATGCTTCTAGGCAAGTTACATAGCCAGCCTTAGGCATAGGCTGACTAGGCGGCCGCCTAGGGCGCCGGTCTAGCAGGGGCACTTTTCTAGTATTTATTTGATGTAGTTAGACCAGGATGGGGGCACCAGGTAGTGTAGTGGGGGGCGCTGTGAAGCCCTTTTGCCTAGGGCACTAGTTGACCTAAGGCCGCTGCTGGCAAGTTACACTGTTCAGTCAAATGGTAGAGTAGAAAGCAGTGTGTGCCAGACACATGCTATGCATGTACAGAACTCTGGATGGACAGAACACTCATATCTGCCGGCTGAGACAACATTCTTGTCAGAGTAATCAGCATTGTAGTTAGTTAAATCCTTTGAGTTTTGATTAAGAACATTTTCAGGAGTCTTTGAAAAGTAAATAAAATAAAGGCCGTATTACTTAATTAGGGTGTGTGTGTGTGTGTGTGTGTGTCTGTGTGTGTGTGTGTGTGTGTGTGTGTGTGTGTTTGTTTGTGTGTGTGTGTGTGTGTGTGTGTGTGTGTGTGTGTGTGTGTGTGTGTGTGTGTGTGTGTGTGTGTGTGTATGTGTTGGGGGGCAGAGTGTTAGTGTACTTTTCAGACTCTTTAGAGAATCTTTCAGTACTGCTTGATAGAGTCCAATGCACAGGGTTTATTCACTGCGGCAAATTGCTCAGAATGGCTCAGGTGTAAATTACAGCTGCAGTAATTAGAAAAAGAGCCCACAAAAAGCACACGGCAAGAAAAATATTCTTGTTAACCTGTCTTGAACACATGGGAGGGCATCAGTAGCTGCAGCAACGGTCAGAAAATAAATTTAAAAAGCTTCCTGCACACTGATTGTACAGGGCTGTGGTTTGGTCACTAGCTCGTTTCCTCCTGTAATAAGTATTACACTACATTTTAGAACATAGAAAACACATTCTGTTATAAAATATCTCCACCTGAAGTGAATTGGGAAACTATGCAAATCTTTTCAAATGCTGTTCATAGGTAGGTACTAGGCTATTGACCCAAGGGCCTAAGTAAGTAAGCCTAGCCAACAAGGTTCCCTGGCTTACGCCACCCAAGAAAGTTAATTTCCTGTGCTCCTGTCGAGCAGAGCCACAGAAGTGATCCCCGGGGTGTATTTCTTATTTCCCATCCACCCATCAAGATTTTTCTTGAAGAGTGCTAATGAGGAACTTTGCGTGACGTAGATGGGTAGCTTGTTCCAGAGTATAGGAAGTCTCTGGGACAGGAATCTATCCCTCCAGCATGTCCTGTTTATTGTGGTGACAAGGTTTAGGTCCCTAGAGCATGTAGCTCAGAGGGACTGGGATTTCTTTAGGTGTAGCATGTCCAACAGCTCTGGGTTTAACATAGTTTTATATGTTAGGCAGAGATCTCCTCGGAGTAGGCGATATGCTACAGAGTAAAGCTGGAATTTTTTGAGATGGTCAGTGTAGGACATCTGTTTGAGGCCAGTAATCCTCTTTGTGAGGTACTTCTGTGGCCTTTCCAGCTGCTGCAGATGTCTTGTGGGGTACATTCCAAAAGGGGCGTTGTACTCTATAATGGGTCTAATGAGTGCCGAGTAGAGGGGAACAGCGACCTCTTTTTTCCTGGATGAGAGCCCTTTTGTGATGAGGTGTGCCACATAGAAGGATTTCCTGACTACTGTGGCGATGTGATTATCAAAGGAGATGTAGTAAGCAGATCCTAAACACTGTAAATGCATTGTCACAGCTACCAGAAAACAGGTGCTTCTTTCCTGTACATCAGCAAACATGGATGTAGTATAAGCTCTAATCAAGCACATTAAATCGTCTATATTTTGAACTCTGTTTAAGCATATTAATATTATACACATACATCATTACTGTTGGAGTCAAACTGTAGATGTTAAAACCAGGAATGTACCCTTAGGCTCTAACACTAAGTCATTGTACCATGTGCAGTCAAGGAGCATTCCCCTAAATGAACAGAAGTGCTGTAGACCATCACTGCCAAATAGGTCAAACAAACATTATAGGCACCAATAACTGTTTGACGTATAACATCCCACTACACAGTATCCAAAACAGTGAGCAAGTAACAAAATTACTAGAATGTGCTGCCTAATCAAGAATAAATATCCCCAGTTTAACTTGCATTAAAAATACAACAAAAGATGCACAGTAAAACCAGTTCAAACAGGCTTACCTCAGTTAATGGACAGTGTAAATCCAAGTAGATAGTATGATGTGCTGGTATGCTATGTGAAGAAAGAGAGTGCTGTGGTTTTTAAAAGCACCAAAAGCAAGGAAGATTGCCTGGCCACAGTAAATAAATGGCAGACTAACAGTAATGTAACTGTGTGCATTGCTAAGGCATGGTAGCAGAGTAGGGTTTACGAAAGAGACTTTGAGCAGTGAAAACAAATTTTGTTTTATGTTGTGCAGTACAAAGGAATGAGAGGGAAATGACAGTGGCTTATATTGTAATTACCCTTTTAACTGGCATTGTGTACAGGACAGTTAGTGTGTGTGTGTGTGTGTGTGTGTGTGTGTGTGTGTGTGTGTGTGTGTGTGTGTGTGTGTGTGTGTGTGTGTGCGTGCGTGTGCGTACTTTTAACACAGCATAGTGAGGACACTCACATGACCAGGAAAGAACAGCATTACAACTGGAATATTTAGCATTAAGGACAGTTAAAATACTTTATTTTTGTATCGAGAGAGACAAAAAAAAAATCAGATTCAGTGTTCTTTTCTATTTATCCTGAAGCAGTGGATCTTTGGCTCGAATTGGATATCGGCCTCTCTACAAATGCTTGGACACGAATCAGGCTCTTGCCTTACCCATAACCTCTCTCTGTCTACGGAATTATCTCAGATCTCATTTTCTGCTCGAACACTACAGAGGCGGATTTCTTTGCTACGTGTTTTGCAAAGATTTTCTTTGAGTAGGTGTCAGCCAAGTGACTTATTTGTTGTTTCAGTATCACATTTTCTTCTTCTCTACTGTATTGACCTTACTCCTCTTCCCTGTTATATTAAAAATATCAATTTAGTGCTGTTTCTCTTTCTCTCTCTCTCTCTCTTTCATAAGAGTGTAGGGTATTTTCCCGTTAAATGTACATTTTTTGCTCTTCGTGGTTATTAGCGACTTTTGGCTGTTCTAGTTATAATGACATTTTTCTGTGTTAGGGTAGTCTTTTTGGACTTTTGCGTGTTACAGATGTTAGTGGCTGTGTCTTACTTCCAGAATGTCAGACAGTGCGTCTGGCTTTAAGAATTGTGTCTCCTTTGGGCATAAGATCCCTCCTCAGGATGCACACTCTAAATGTGTGCATTGCCTAGGAGCCTCACCCTTTCAGGAGGATTGCTTGACTTGCTCTGCTTACAGGACCAGAGTGTTATCTGACAGGCAATCCAAGCTCTCTATGAAGGGGCATCTCCCTGCCTCAGCAGGGGATGATAACCCCTCTCACTCTTTGTCTTCTTTAACATCTACAAAAAAGGTTTCAGCAAAAAACAAAGGGGAAAGGACTAAGGAGAAAGAAAAGCACGGAGAGAAAGAGGCTAGAAAGCACTCTCCTAATCCAGTGGGTCCATGGGGACCAGCTCCGAAAGTGTCCAAGTCATTGGATCCGTCTTCAACATCAGTCCTCATTAGAATTAGGTCTCCAACTCCTTTTACTGAACCTTGTTTCTATTCAGAGCCTGTTAGTCCCAGGCTGAAATCTCCTTTTTTTTTTTTTTTTACAGGAGAGAGGATTTCAAAGGATTTTCAGGCCTCCTTCTGTGGCGTTTTACTTAAGGTCAGTGTGGTCCTCCATGAGCCTATCTAAGGCAGAAGTGGACAGGACAAGGAGGACATTCCTGAGGACTTAGATCCAGCTGGTAGTTCTCTGATGACTGATGTCCGAGGTTTGGGAGCTGTCCCTCCAAAACACTTGATTGTAACTCGTTCTCCAGTCTGACCTTCAGATTTAATAGCTTTTTATATGAGTGAGCACTGAAGAATGCCTTTATCTTATCCAGTAGACTGAGTTTCTTTGACTGTAGCAATGTATCTGATCTGATTGACTCTGATTGCTTTGGATCTTGAGAGGTGTCAGAGCCGAGGGGTCGGTGCCTGCACCAGGGGGTTGGGGTCAACTTGTCCCTGTTGGTGCTTTTGCTCTGGACAACTTGGCTGTGGCATCAGCTTCGAATCTGAACCAGATGGGTTCTTGGAGCTTGCCTTTGAGTTTTTCGGAACCTAGGGTAGTTGCTCTGGGACCTGTATCAGGGTTGAGGTCTTTGAGACAGTCGTGTTACATTCTAGGGACCAGGCACCTTTTCCTTGCTCAAAAAATGTCCCTGTTTCCACTGGTTTCCTCAGGTCCTGTGTCCTCTTTCTCCCTGCCACGTATGGGCAGCCAGACCATCAAAGTCAGACAGGTTGTGGACTCCTCTTCTGCTTTGGGGTTCCTCCGTGGCACCCGGTTGGGAAAGTACACAGTAAGCATGCATGCAAAAGGTGGAACGTGGACTCCACCCAGGAGTCTCTCACCAAAGATACTGATTTCTATGAGAGGATTGGTCTCCCAGAAGACGTCTTCTTTGGTGAGATACTAGAGTTGTTAAGACAAGAGGGGGATTGGCTTGCCAATGGCCACCTCCCAGCGGGAGTCAGTATTTCTTGGTCTGTCTACTTCTTGGCTGGTTTTTCCTAACAACAAATGTGTAGACCTGGTTTTTAGGTGGGCTTGGAAGAAAACATACTTGAGTGAACCAATCCTCAGCCCGGTAACATATTAGTTCCTCCAAAAGATAGAACTTTCTGGAGCAAGCTTCCTGCATTGAATTCCACGGTGGTAGTGTCAGCCACTAAGAAAAGACTTGCTAAAGTGAACTCTACTGTCCATAGGAAGTGTAGGGCATTGGATGGATTTGGAAAGCAGGTGTACACTTCAACTACCTTTACTCTGTGGGCACTGAACTACTTGGCCCATGTAACATGCATTCACAGGGATTTGATGACGGAATTCTCTAAGTCCTTCTTAGGGTCCTTATCTGCAGAAGACAGAATATCATTGGATACATAGCTAGCTACCATCCAATCCCTATTGAGTGTGTCCAACAAGGTGGATGGCTTGTCATACGCTGCAGGTACTGGCATAGCTGTACACGGGCATTCCTGGATGCATCTCTGCAACTTCATGGAACACTTTAAAACCTCCTTCAGTAATTCTCCCTATGACAGGTCCACTCTGTTTGGACCTAAGGTTAAGGAGACACTGCCTAAAAGGGAGCAGGATGGCAAGACCTTAAGTCTGCCATTGGAATATGTTTTTCTACCCCCCAACAGACCTTCTACAGAAAATAAAAGGGTGGCAAGAAATTGTGATTCCACATATCACAATGCTTCAGTCCCAACACGTTTATTGATAATCCCCCCAAGGTGCAGGGGGGGGGGTAATTACAACGAATGTCACCCCCATGGCAGAGGTGGACTGCAGAAGCAAAAGTTTCAGGATCTATTGTCTGACAGACTCTTTCAGTGCTCCTGAAGGGTTTTTCAAGTGCTGCACTCTGGAGGCAGTTGGGGGCACTTATCTTTGCACCCCGTAGCCTGGACAGCCACCACCCAATATTTGGAGGTGCAGAGCATCATAACCAGAAGCTATACAATTCCTTTTCTTTTTCATCTCCCCATTTCAAAAAGACTTCCTGATGCCCCACCCATGAAAAGGAAGACTGCAGCACAAGAAATAAAAAAGCTGCTAGACAAACGAGTCATCCAGGAGGACCCACTAGACCAGCAAGAATCTGGAAGTCTGTTCATGGTTTTTTGTTTCCAAAAGAAGAACAAGGACCTCAGGCCCATCTTGGACCTCAGTCACCTAAGCCAGTATGTAAAACAAACCAGGTTCTGATGGTCATGGTTCAGTCTATCCTACGATTATTAAACCACGACTATTGGATGAGCACGGCAGACCATCAGGACATGGACTATCATTTCAAAATAGACAGACATTGTAAGAGGTTCCTCCACTTCAGCTGGGAACCAATTATTTCCAGTTCAGAGCCCTTCCATTTGGTCTCCCCCCCCCCCCCGTGTTCACCAAGTGCATAGCAGTGGTCTCAGCTCGCCTCAGACTGCAAGGATTTGGAGTGTTCCCATATCTGGACAACTGACTCGTAACTGCTCCTCTGAGAAATCTCCTTCTTCAAGCTAGGTACTCTTTTCTCCAGCTTTGCTCTTGTTTGGGGATCACAATGAATATAGGAAAGTCAGAATTACAGTCTCTCCAAACAAGAGAGTTGGACGGTGCAGTGGTAGTGTTGTCACCTCACAGCAAGAGGTTCTCTGGTTCGATTCTCAGCTGGAGTGCCTTCTGTTTGGAGTCTGCATGTCCTCACTGCATTTGTGTGGGTTTCCTCCTGGTGCTCCAGTTTCCTCCCACGTCACAAAGACATGCATCTGGAGTGTTTTCTCCCCGGGCCTCCACTGAAAATTCGCTTCATTCCAAGTTGGACTTTACCGGTAAACAAATGTTAAATAAAATGTTAAATAGATAAAATAAAAATAAATAAAAAAGTTCATTGGAACCCACCAGACTACCAGAATTGAGGATTGTCACTCTTTGACATCATGTATTGAGAGTTTCTTCCCATCAGAAACCCCCATCCAGGTGCATGTTACATCTACTTGGCTGATGGTACCCTCTATCATTGTAGTCCCTCATGCAAGATTTTACACGAGAGTTTTACAGTTTCCTTGGGCAGTTCTTTGGTCGATACACTCTCAACCGATACATTCTGTTGTTTGTCTGACCCACATTTGCAGAAGTCATGTTTAATGTCATTTAGATTCCACCCACAGTTTCACAAGGTCACCCATTTGTTCTACCATCACTCCAAGCCACATTGACCACAGACACTTCAACTAAAGTTCTGGGGTATTTCATGGGAAAAACATTCCACGGCATATGGTCCCTAACAGAGGCAAGTCTTCACATCAGTGTCTTGGAGATGAAGGCAGCCCTCCTATTGTTGCATGATTTTCAAGAGTCCATCCCCAGAGGTGTGATCTTTATCCAAACAGACAGCATGTCAGTGGTTTGGTACATCAACAAGCAAGGGAATTTGTGCTGTTACCCATTATGTCTGGAGATGATGAGGGTTTGATTGTCATGATGTCCTCCCATCGCTTTCTGATAACTGCATGTCCTGGAAAGATCCAGTGTATCAACAGACAATCTGACCAGTTCCATTCATCTTCCTCACGAGTGACCCCTCAGTCCAGTGAAGGTGAATCAGATTTTCAGCTGGTGGTGCCGACCTTGCTGCAAACTATTCACCCCCCCCCCCGAACACCAGGTCCAACACTTTGCCCTGATCCCTTGGGACTGGGAGTCCCAAAGTGCTGCTTTTTTTTCATAATTGTGTCTCAGGTCTTCTGTATGCATTTCTTCCCACTCCTTTCATACCAAAGTTCCTGCAGAAAGCAGTGTGAATCATGACAAAAGTGATCCGTATTGCACCCTTTTGGCCATGAAAGGTTTGGTTTCCTTATCTTTGGCCTCATCTGATGCACTCTCTGTGGGTGATGAACACTATTACAGGTACCTCTCTCATCTGTCCGGAATGTCTCATCTGGACAAAACAGCTCTCAAGTTAACTGCATGGTTTTTCCAGTTACACTGATGGTTAGGCAGTCCAGGATTCTGTCAAAAGTTGTACATATTCTAATATCTTCATAGAAGCTTTGTACCGCTAAAACAAATATATAAGTAAATGGAACGGATTTTCTATTTGGACATCTAGCAGGGATGTAGACCTTTTCTCGGCTCCTCTCCTTACATCTTAGTTACTTGCTGACTTTTTTTATGAATCTGCTAAATGTCCTGACTGAAATCGCTGTTGCTGTATTCTTAGCATATGGGTTTTTGGTCCACTGACTTCTGGTCAGGGTAACAAAGCTTTACATTCCTGAAGGTGTACATCCAACATGTGACCACAGCTCATATGCATCAGGGTATATAGTTGGACATAACCATGAGTACCCCAGACTGTCTCACCACCAGCCCGAATGCAGGTTGTGCATCTGTCAGACTGATTCTTGTTGGGTTTTTGGCACTATTACTTCACTTCTTCGCATTTCAGATGAATGCCATTTTGGGGAACCTTCCTTTTTTGATTTGTGTAGATCTTTTTTGTAAGATGTTAGCTAGGAGGGGTAAGTGCACGTGTGGTAGGCAGATCCCATGTAAGGATGCACACTAAGTGCCTTTATTTGTTTATGCATGGAACACAACTACAAAACCTAAAATAATCATAGAACGACCGCGTCTCCAACTCAGTCTCGTCATTCTATAAATAATTTATACTTCGCAGCTCTCAAACAAGTAAACAAAGTCCAAAAATGTACTCAAAAAGATTTTCTCTTTATTTTATAAAACTTCTTCAGAAACCAGCTGTAAAAATACGATTCCAACTTTTAAAATCAGATAATTTAAATGTCACAGCCAAGCCCCTGGAATTAGCCAGTCAAATTCCAGTAGCAATTTTCATTCATATACTTCTTAAAAGCATATATAATATTCCATGTTATTAATTTGTATAAAAATTCCCATGAGACTTTACATATCTGAGGCACCCCATATACTGAAGATTTCAATTTTGCATCCAAAAAAAAATGGCCAGTGGATGAGTAATAGGACCCCTAACATTCGCAATTGGCCTTGTGGGGGAGTTCTAAATTCTTGTGGATTTTTGGGACTCCAAAAATTGTTGGAAAAACAGAATACAAGACTTGTAAGAAATTCCACTCATCTAAACTTATCTGACCTTCAATAAACATATCCTTCAGAGCAACCCCTATTCTCTTGTAAGCCATGATTAATTCATTCAAGGAAGACTCTTCATGTATGTCCTGCATTTTATGGATGTAAAACTCAGTGTAAACTTAGGGGAAAGGATTTTAGAATACAATAATGATATTAAAAAGAAGCATGACTCTAATGTATTGGTACTTCATTTAATGGATCACCCTGATCATGTTTTTAAAATTATCATAGTAGAACAATTACGGTTTGATGAGTTTGGGGGGGGGGGTGGCCTCTCATCTTGGAGAGGCAAGAATTGCATTGACAATTGTTTTTAAATGTAGGAGTGTGGCCATGCCTAATCTGTATACCCCCTTTTAAAACTAAGGTCATTGATAAGGCAGTAAAATGCTCTTTTTTTTATTATTCCTTAATTTTATAAATGGTTGCTTAATACAGATTATTTTTTGTGCTTTAAGACATTGAGTGCGTAAGCTTTTAAAAAGTATCTTCTTCTTCTTTCGGCTTTTCCTGGTTAGGGGTCGCCACAACGAAACTCCGGTCCTCTAATGATTGGCAGTAGATTTTTTTTACAGGTGCCAGCTCGACGCCCAAACTTCAACGAAGGCACACCCATTCTACGCATGTCTTTCAAAACGCCACTTGACCACGGGGAGGACATGCAATCTCCACACAGAAGGCACTCCAGCTGAGAATCGAATGGGAGAACCTCTTGCTGTGAGGCAACAACACTACCGCTGCACCACCGCGGCTTTCGTAAGCTTTTAAGAAGTATATGAATGAAAATTACTATTGGAATTCTATTGGTTAATTCTAGGGGCTTGGCTGTGATGTTTAAATTATCTGACTTTAAAAGGTGGAATCATATTTTTACAGCTTGTTTCTGAAGAAGTTTTATATAATAAAGACAAAAGTACTAAATTTGAGTCCTTTTGAGTACATTTTTGGACTTTGCTTGTTTGAGAGCTGAGAAGTATAACTTATTTATAGAACGAGAAGTGTGGGCTTGTGCCTCAGTTGTTCTTTGATTATTTTAGTTTTTTGATTTGTTTTTGTTTTTGGTACAACTACAAAACCTGCTCTGTCTGGCAGTTGTTTGTACCAAAAACCATTAGGTCAAGGCTTTCCTGCTTTACACATTCCTTAAAACTCCATGTCTGAAATGCCTAACCCAAGCCAAAATGGCTGAATCCCCAATATTCTGTGTCACCCTTCCACCAAAGAAGAAACTCAAAAGACCCCAGGATGACTTGCAACCTTGCATTTCTGAATCAAATGCACCTGCTGAGGTTGCAGAACCTGTGGTCCATCAAATACCTTGTCAGTTGCCTGCTACTGAGACCCTGTTAGGGGTTCTGAGGCCTTGCTGGCTATGGATGCCTTGGACGTTGCAAGTTTCATTATTTCAGTGTCCACATGTAGTCCCTTTAATTTTAGTCAGGGAAAAGGTTTCAGGCAGTCTTATTTAAGTTCGCCAAGATTCTGACCTACAGAGACTCATTCAGGCAGACATCATGCCTTAAATGGATGGATTTCTCTCAGGGCTTGTTTAAAGCAGTCATGGCCCTGAATCATCTTTCTTTTGTGTCCCAGCTGCCACAGGCCACACACAAAGATAAACTCTAGATTCGTCATCCTCTGAGGTGGAACAGGATTCTGATCATACCCTGGATTTTTCCTCACAGATGCATTCCCCAGAACAGCTTTCTTTGGATGAAGAGGACTCCCTGTCTCCTGACTCTTCTATTGAGGAGAGCTCCTTTTGAGAAACTATTCAGAACATAATGAGGCATTTTGAGTGGCAATTAAAGCAAATCTGGGATGTTCAAAAGAGCTACTATAGTTTTCTGGAAATGGGCACATTAGCCCATTTCCAGTCCCTCCAGTCCTAGATGTATGCCAGGATGCCATTCATTCTAATTTTTCAACTCCTGATTCTCAACCACTGGCATCTAAAAGTCCAAACAGATTCTGCAAAGTGCCTGATGAACTAAAATACCTATATAAGAATACTGTGATTGACTCTGTTGCTGTTTTTCTTTCCTTGGATAAGCCTTCAAAACTTCTCCCCAGTGCTAATGCTGTTCTCACAGACATGGATAGTAAGGCTATGGCTAGGTGAGGAAAGAAGGTCTGAACCTCCTCCACCCTTGCATACAGAGCTATCAACTACCAGATGCTAATGACAACGTATTTGCTGTCTGTCCTACAGTCTTTGAATAATGTCATGTCAGAGTCACAGTCTGCAGATTCTGAGCAGAACATACCGACCTTTACTGTCTAAAACTACTAAAATTGCCAGGCAAAGCATCAAATACAGTTATGATGCTGTGGATGCCTCTTCCAGAGCTGCATCCACAGGTTCAGTCATTAGATAATATGCATGGTTGCACAGTAAGCCTATCCTAGAAGACTGCATGTCTAAAATCATAGACTGATCCCTAGACAAGGAACTCCTGTTTGGCCCAGAAGCTACAAAACTCTTCAAGGCCTTCCAAGAGCAAGGTAAGACTATGAAGGACTGTAGGCAAATTTTGCTTTCTGCAATCCCTAGATACCACTAGAGCTGCCTAGCCTAGTCCACGTCCATTGTTAAGAGGGAACCTCAGTTCACTCACAAAGAAAAACACCAAGAAAGAGATTTTCAAACAAACTGCATAGGAAATATCCTTTTGGGAGGCATCACTTTGATAGCAAAAACCTGTGGCTACCTTCCCAACTACACCTCTGCCCCTTTTTCAGAAAGATTTTTTGTCCCTCCCCTTCTGGGAAATGGTAACTACAGACAAATGGGTTTGGACTGT
Source organism: Protopterus annectens (assembly GCF_019279795.1). Lineage (NCBI taxonomy): Eukaryota > Metazoa > Chordata > Ceratodontiformes > Protopteridae > Protopterus > Protopterus annectens. The sequence goes on from NC_056728.1 coordinate 388,610,986, forward strand.
CATCAAAGAAGGCTATTTCATGTCATGGGAAGCATCCCTTCTCTAAGGGGCCTCCTCCTCCACTAAACCAGCTCCCTTTGCTTGACCCAGTCATTCAGGACTTACTAGTTCACATCCTCCTTCATAGAAAAAGGGTTCTATTCTAGAATGTTTCTTGTGCCAAGGAAGGACAATGGACACCCATTCTGGGTCTGTCTCATCTAAACCCCTTCCCTTAAGGTGCCCACTTTCAAAATGCACTCTCTGCACACCCTTCTGCCTTTCATTTTTCTGTACGCCTTTCTTGTATCACTAGACCTAGAGCATGGCTACCTTTGCATGCCCATTCATAAGATCATAAGAAGTTACTATCACATCATCCTAGGCCCACTTCTCTTTTCAATGTTTATTAATGACCTAAATACTGAAATTCCTCAAGCCACTTGCATACAATATGCTGATGATTCCACTTAAATCTGTTCTGCTAGATCCCCAACCACACTCCAGACCCTCACCCAGTCTGTATTTCATGCTGTTGAAAATTGGTTCATGCAACACTGCCTCCTCCTGAACACCAAAAAAACAAAATTATTACTCTTTACTCCTACTCTAAAATCACCACAATTTCATTTTATTATAACCTCTAGCAATGGAACCACCATATCCCCTGATACCACAACCCGTCTCCTGGGCATAACCATAGACAACAACCTTAGCTATGACGATCACATCAACACTACCATAAAATCTGTCAACAAAAAACTAGGTTCCCTGTATAGAATCAAACCCTTCCTTACACCTACAGCCAGAACCACTATAGCCCAAACTCATCTGATCTCTACCCTGTTTTATGCTTCTGCCATTTATACTAACCTTTCTAAAAACAACCTTAACAAACTTGCCACTAGCTATAATAACATAGCCAGATTCGCTACCGGCAACCCTTTTAGAACACACCACTGTCTCAACCTCAAACAATTGGGATGGTTAGAACTGCAGCACCAACTACTCTGTCATCAACTTACTATAACCCAAAAGATACTTTTCCACCCTAATAATACCCCAATCCTCACAAATCTGACTACCCCTTACAAAAACCTTACAACTCTTCGCTCAGCCGATAAGCTTCTAGTTTCCACTATTAAATCTAAAAACAAAGCTGGAGACTCACTTTTCACTAACACAGTTGGCAAGACCTGGAACCAGCTTCCAAGTGAACTTTCTACTCTCTCTTCCACACATCTTTTTAAAAAACATCTCAAAGCACATTTTCAAACTCACTGGCTTTGTCCCTGCACAAACCCTGACTGATTTTCCTCCTTACTCATTCCTGCTCTCCCTTTTAATTCACTTCTTCAGTGTATTATATCACTCAAATATTTCAATGTCCTTTTGCTGTACCATGTTTCCTACCTAAAAAAAAAAAAACAAACAAAAAAAAAAAACTTGTGTTTGTTTATTCTGCGTTTGTTCCTAGTTCATTCCCTTCTAAATACCTCAGAACACAATAGCATTGTTTTTTCTTTTTCTCTTTCACAAATATTGCAATACTGTTATTATCTGTACTTGATGATAGCTTTTTATATTAATATTATATAATAATGTTTTTTTTTCTTTTGCTTGGAGCTTTTCTCCCCGGGCCTCTACTGAAAATGGACGTGTATCCAGTTAGACTAGCCTGGTCAACAAATGTAAATAAACAAATAAATAAATAATACTAGACTATTGGCCCTGAGGCCTTACAAGCCTAGCCAAGAATTTAGCCCATGTTCTGAAAAATTAGCACCCCATGCCCCTGTCCAGCAGGGACACAGGTGGAATTCCAGGGGTGTATTTTCTGTTACCCATCCAGTTGTCCAGCTTGCGCTTAAAAGGGATAATGAGGCACTCTGCTTGATGTGGAGAGGGAGTCTTTTCCACAGAAAGGGGAGCCTCTAGGACACATATCTGTCCCACCAACAAGTCCTGTTGATGTCACAGACCAGGTTGAGGTCGCGTGTGCGGGTTACTCGAGTGGAGCTTCACTTGCCGATATGCAGCAGTCACATCAAAGTGGGGTCTGAGATTGCTTTGTATGCCAGACAGAGATCACCTCTGAGGAGTCTGTATGAGACTGTGTAGGGGGACAGGGCTTTTAGCCTATCGGTATAGGATAGATGTTTGAGGCCCTGGATTCTCCTGGTGAGGAACCTCTATGGTCTCTCCAGCTGCTACATGTGCTTTATGAGATGCATGCCGAAAGGGGCATTGTACTCAATAATTGGTCTTATAAGGGAAGAATACAGGGATGTTATGACCTCCTTGCCCCTGGAAGAGATAACCTTACTAATGAGGTGGAGCATGTAGAAAGTTTTCCATAGAGCAGAGGCAATATGGTGGTCAAAAGTCAGTTTATCAACCTGGGGTCCCAAGTCCCTCACAACTGGTTGCGTGCTTAGGACCTTGTTATTAATGTGATAATTAGTGGGGGTGCCACTCTCCCCAAAGGGAGTGATGATGCATTTTTTTGTCCTTCAGTTTGAGGTCTTGTTTCTGTCACCAGTCATTTGGGTCAGACCCTCTTGGAGGATGTCCACATCACTAGTGGAATAGCCCACTGGTTTTGGCCTGCACCTCAGAAAAGTATATACCAAACAACAGAGACCCCAATGGCAATCCCTAGGATACACCGATCATTACGGGTCTACTGCTTGAGGTGGCTTCCCCTGTTTTGACTAGGTGGGTTCTGTCAGTGAGCCAGTTTGCTACCCATCTGGTAACCTATGGATTGATGCCTAGTTGAGAGAGTTTATCTATTATACCTGAGTGGGGAATAGTATTGAAGGCTTCGGCCAAATCAAGGTAGGCAGTATGCACCATCTTCTCCTTGTCCATGGCTTTGGTGACTGTCTCAAAAAAGTTGACCAAATTTAACAGGCATGACCTCCCCTTGACGAAACCAAACTGTGTGGGATCGAGTGTTTGGAGATTGCCAATGTCCTTGTCAAAGAGGTCCATGATACCCAGCTCCATGGCCTTGCAGATCAGGCTAGATAGGCTGATGGGCCTATAATTTCTTGGATCAGTGGACGCTCTCCTTTGTGCAAAGCGATGACCTTGGCTGTCCTCCTCTCTGCTTGGATAAAGCTGGTACTCAGGCTTTGGTTGAATAGGGTGCCTAATGGTGCTGCAAGTTCCTGCCTGAGTTCATGTAGGATGCAGCCTGGGATGTTATACTGGTTCCATGGAGGTTGTATTTTTTTTCCTTTGAGAGGGCAGTGATGAGTTGTTCCCTAGAGATAAGGGGATGGGGGCAGGTGCTGGGGATGTCCTGATTTACTGATGGGGGGCAGAGTGGTGAAGTTTTCACTGAACCTGTCTGCCAGCAGGTTGGCTATATGTACGTCATTTGTGTATGTGGTGTCCTTAACCATCGGTTCTGAGCAGATCTGATTGCTTCCTTTGAGATTGCGGGCATCAACCATCTTTCAGAAAATTCCTCAGATTTTGCTCTTGCTTATCACATTTTCAGTTTACTGCTTAGCCGTTTGATCTTTCTACAACACCAAGAGTCATTACAAACTACTTAGCTCCAGAGGTGGCTTTCTGTCACACATACAGAATTCAGATTTTCCTTTACTTGGATGACCCACTTATTCAAAATCTCTCCATAAAGTCCCTACTCAAACGCATACATTTCACGGTACAACTGCTATCTATCCTAGGGTTCACAGTCAGCTTCAAAAAAATCCCATCTCGTGCCCACTCAGGATCTGATTTTTATGGGTTGCAAACTGGACACATGCAGAATGCTTGTCTTTCTTCCTCAGGAAAAAAGTTTTCAGTCTGATCACATTTATTCAGAAATCTGTACTCAGTGTCACACTGCACCCAGGGATTTGCTTTTCATGGCAGCTGCCATCCCAATGCTGCCTCGGGCCAAACTGTATATGCGGAAAATTCATTGGTACCTGAAGTTCGTTTGATCTCAATATTCACAACCCCTGGATACCCTCTCATACCTAGCCTCAAAAAGGAGCTACTGTGGTGGGTAAAGCAGGTCATGCTTATTCCAGATCTTCCCTTCACCCCAACACCACCCAGCCAAGTTCTTCACACAGATGCCTCAAACAGAGCATTGGGGGTGGAGTTGGACAGGTTACTGCAGAGGAAATGGCTCCCTGAAAGAACACATTAACCAGAAAGAAATGTGAACCTTTCTACAAGCACTGTAGTTATTCTCCCATCTGTGGAAACCTGGCTCACTAAAGGTGTATGGCGACAACAGCACAGTCATGTAGTGTCTGAACAAACAAGGGGGCACAAGATCTTACCAACTATGTAGGCTAGCACGGGAGACATGGCACTGAGCCACACAGATGGGCATGACTCTGACAGCTGCATACATTCCCTCATAGGAGAATGTACTGTGGGAATCCTTAAGCAGGTCCTTGGAGGACCCTCACAAATGGACCCTGAACAAACAAGTCTTCAAAACAGTAAAGCATCAGTGGGGAACACCACAAGTAGACATTTTTGCTTCACCAGAAAACCACCAGCTTCCCATGGTCTGCACCAGGAGTCCTTCACACTTAGGTTGGAAGACAGATGCCTTCTCTTTTCAGAGATCAGGGTGGTTACCATATACCCATCCCCCCACTTTCTGCCACTTGTTCTAAAATTTCAAAAGGATGCTTCAAATCTACTACTACTACTGGCCCCCTTCTAGCCAAGGCAGCATTTTTTCCCCCTCCTATTTCATTTGTCCAAGGGAAACTGTTAGTAAATACTGTTGCAATCATATCTAATCAGTAAACAGCAAGGTCTGCTTCTCCATCCAAATCTAGCCTCTCTCTCATTCTGACTGTGTGGATGATAGGGTTCTGATCCATAAAAGACACCTCTTCTCAGAGGAGGTGGTTTAGGTTTTATGGGAGACTGTAAAAACTGATACCATAAAATCATATACAGCTAAGTGGAAAATATTTTCTAGTTGATGCTTCAAACACAGCCAGGACCCACTCTTATCAGATATTTCTGCTGTCCTCAAATATCTCTGTGAATTATTACACTCTAGTGTGGCCTACTCTTCATTAAAGCCTATCTGTTTGCCATTAATGCCTGCTTACCTCTTGATCCTGCTCTCATGTCCAGGACAGAGGTGAAAGTTTTCTTTAGGGAGTCTTACATCGTAAGCCATCAAGGAAACCTATTTCTCTTCCCTGGGATCACAACTTTGTGCTTGAGAAACTAACTTTGCCCTCTTTCGAGCCAGCAGCTTCTTTAAAATTTTGCACCTGGAATATTGTCCTGCTGGCTGTTACCTCTACCTGCAGAGTATCTGAACTTCCGGTTCTTGTAGGTATTCCACCCTTTCTCATTTTCCATAGGGACAGGGTGACTCAGGGCTAATTCTAGATTCATGCATAAGGTACTTAATGAGATGTCCCTTAACCAGGCTATCTACCTGTCTACCTTTCTTCTTAATCCTCAGAATAAAGAGGAACAAATTCTCCACTCACTACATGTTCACAGGCAGCCAAGGTTCTACTAGGACAAAACAAAAACTATCAGAAAAGCTGAAAAACTTTTTGTTTCATTCATGGATTCCAAACTGAGCCAGCCTGTCTCTAAGCAAACTATTGTATCTTGGATATCGAAGGCTGTCTGTTTCTGTTACCCAAAATATGGGAAAGCGTTGCCTTCCTGACCAAAAGCACATTTCACTTGGACAGAGGCCTCTTCTGGAGCATTCCATATGGGTGTTGATGCTAGCTTCATCTTGGAAGTAGCCATCTGGTCTTCTGTGCACACCTTCACCAAAGATTACAAAATTGATGGCTTTTTGAGATCCAGGGCTGCCTTTGCTATGTCTGTCCTGTTTGGTCTCTTGAACAGCTTATTCTGCCTTTAGCCAGCCTCCCTCTTCTCTGCCTCCTTCATCTCTGGAATTCATCTATATGTTAAGAATACTGCAACAGTGATTTCAGTCAGGACGTAGTACTGATGTGTAAAAATTTACCATAGCAAAAAACAGAGTGCACCAGAACCACAAGTAGTAGTAAATCTACTACTACTCATGGTTCTGGCACACTGTGTTTTTGCTGTTGTTACTATGCTTGTGGAGAGGCCAGATTTGCTGCCAGTTTCTTCATCTTTGCTGTGTAAAAATTTACCCTAACAGTAGATATTCTACGGATCACTGTTGCAGTATTACTTTTCTCTGTCCTCCCCCTCTTCTCTTCCTCTGCTCCAGTATTTCTCTTTTCCTCTGTTGTAAGCTATTGCCTATAGATTGCTTTTGGGGAAATTTACGTGCATGTTTGAGCTACACCCCTCTTAGCTGACCAGTTTTCTCTCCCAGTAATCTTCAGGTTGCTGACTTGGGGATGGCCTGTGGTACTTGTGCCTATGTCTACCTATATGCACTAATGCATACAAGTTGAGGTCATGGGTCAGACGTGTCCTCAGGAAGGAAAAGCTTTGGTACACTAGTCTGACATCAGAGGTCCAAAAACCCATATATGTTATGAATACTGCAACAGTAATCAGTAGGACACCTACTGTTATGGTAAGTTATTACACAACTGTACTTTATTCCACCATCATGGGACCGCTTCAGACTTTCATGTAGGGGGAAACACAAACTCCCAATGCTTCCTTGAAGTTATCTGAAGTTATCTAAAGCCTTCTTAAGAGGCACTTTTCTCCATCGTTCTCCTTAAAAGACCCTTTTCCGTGTGGAACATTACCATCCTCCACCAGGCACTAACAAGACCTCCTTTAGTGCTTGCGGCTACCATTAATATCTGTTTTGGAAGACACTGTTTCTGATGGTGGCTATCTCTGCTTGAAGGATGCCAGAAATTCAAGCTCTTTCCTGTACAGCTCAGTATTTGGTCTTCTACAAACTCAAGGTATCACTTAGAATTAGCCCCTGATCTGATCTTGTCATTTTCATTCTTCCCCTACTGTTGAGTTTGAATCCATTCCTCGGATCTGACTCTGCCACTTCTTCCAGCTTGTAGAACACTGAAACTCTTGATCCCCTCTTATTACCAACAATGCCATCATCACCTTACATACTTAAGATCTCATTTTCTGTCAAAGCGTTTTGACGTTGTCGCTGAAAACTCACGAAGAGCCTTAATGTTTTTTGTGAGTTAGTTTCATTTCTATATAATTTCAAATAATTAATATACGTTTCACTTTTGTCCTCTCTTTAATCATTTTAGAAAGTTATTACTAAATCCCTTTCTCCCTTTTTAGATTACTCTTAGAGTATTTCTTAAATTCCGTTGGTCATTTACTAACCATTGTTGGTAATTTCTTCCCTTCTCCTATCTAGGAAAAAAAAGATTTTTCTAACTTACTCTTCTCCTTCCTTTTGCTGTTTACTATGTCTGACAAACCTTCAGGAGTTAAAAAATGCTTGGCCTGTGACCACAAAATACCCATCCTAGACGCATACTCAAAGTATGTCTATTGTTTAAGGCCATCTCATCTGGACTGTTGACTGTGACATCTGTAAAGGGTTTAATTCCAGTGCCTTAATCGACAGGAAGAATAAAATAATTCTGAGGGGATTACTGCCCTCTAAACCTGCTTCTACAGCCTCTGGGGCTCAGATCCCCAAAAGAGTAGACAAAGGAGATTCTCACATTAAAGAATCACGTAAGAGATCTCCGGATCCATCACTGTCTGCTACTTTGGGTTAATTATCTGATCCTCCTCTTAAACAAACCAAAAAGTTGGATCTGAGAACTTCTGATCTGAAACCTAGATCTGATAAATTTCCACGAATCCATTCACCTCCAACTTTTGCTTTTCTCAGCTTCCATTCCCCATTTTGGCACAATTTTGTCAGCACCATTCAAGATCCTCATCCACAGCCTCATCCGTTCAATCTTCCAAGCTGATGTGTTCAGGATGATGAGGAAGTTCCTCAGGACACAGATACAAATGGGAGTTCTTCTGGCTATGACCCCATCAGGTCCAGAGACCCTTGTCAGCACTACTCAATAATTAGCTCCTAATCCAATCTAACCTTTGGTTTCAGAGCCATCAGGTGCGAAAGTCCTAGACTCATCTGCCTCAGATCTGAAGATGCTGGCTTCTTTGATTCCACTGGTATCTCTGAGTGGTCCGGCCCAAAGTACTTTGGAGCTGGACATCTCTCAGATCCATAGTATCATCGCCAGCTCCAGGCTGTTGGACTCACCTCTGAAGGTTTTCAAGCCATCTCTGCCCCTAGGAACTTTGGCGCTGGACAGCTCAGCTCCAACTCCCTCCTCGAGTAGTTTCCCTTCTGAGTGAAGGAAACCAATCTATAAACCTGACTTATCGGCTCTGTTAGTATCTTTTTCTCTAAGGCATTCTGCCTTCGGGTTTGCAGAGAGAGCCTTCGTTGTTCCCAGAGTTCAGACTTCTGTTACCTGTTCAAATAGGATTGGGCAGTTAGAGCCTCTGGGTCCAGAGCCTCAAGTCATCCATTCCACTGGGACAGCCAGCCCAAACAAGTCTCCAGACCACCCAGCAAGGTATAGTAATCTCCTCTGACAACTCTCTGGAGCATCCCACTGAAGAAGTCCCTAGGAAGAAGAAGTGCAAGAGGAGGCTCTTAGACTCTCCGTATGAGTAAGTCACAGAGGACACGAACTTTGATAAATGGGAAGGGCCCCCAGATCACCACATCACAGTTTCTCATTTGGAGACATCTTAGAACTCATGAAACAAAGGGGTGGTTGGTCCCCCTGATAACCCTTCCTAAGAGGAGTCGATTTTCCTAGAGTCCTTTGGTGCTGGCCTGTCTACCTCCTGGGTGACTCCACCTGCTGATCAAATAGGATTGGGTAGTTAGAGCCGATTCTGGGTCCAGAGCCTCAAGTCATCCATTCCACTGGGACAGCCAGCCCAAACAAGTCTCCAGACCACCCAGCAAGGTATAGTAATCTCCTCTGACACCTCTCTGGAGCATCCCGCTGAAGAAGTCCCTAGGAAGAAGAAGTGCAAGAGGAGGCACTTATACTCTTTGTATGAGTAAGTCACAGAGGACATGAACTTTGATGAATGGGAAGGGTCCCCAGATCACCACATGACAGTGTCTCATTTGGAGACATCTTAGAACTCATGAAACAAAGGGGTGGTTGGTCCTCCTGATAACCCTTCCCAAGAGGAGTCGATTTTCCTAGAGTCCTTTGGTGCTGGCCTGTCTACCTCCTGGGTGACTCCACTTGCTGATGAGCTCATTAACTTGGTCTCTCAAATGGTGTGGAAAGAGCGTGAGATGATTGAGCCTATCCCTAATAGAGCAGATAGGATTTTGGCACCACCCAAGGATAGAACATATTGGAGTATAGGAGTACTTGTTGATGCCATGGTCATAGCGGCAGCCACTACAAAGGAACTGGCAGAACAAAGTTCCTCTGTCCCTCCTAACAGGGAGTCTAGGGCAATGGACAGATTTCAGCTTCATCACTGAATTATTTGGTGCATTTTACGAGACTTCAGAAGGATTTGATTAAATAACTTTCCAAATCCCTCTGTGGGACCACATCTTCTGAGGTACAGAGCACTATAGAGTACTATGTCCTTGCAATTGGCTACCCTTCAGTCCATTTCAAACTCGTCCACAAGGCTCATCTGCCATGCTTCTGAAGATAACTCACAGGCAGTGGGTTCAGGTATTTCCATCAGATGACATGCCTGGTTGCGCTTGTGTAACCTTGCAGAACCCTTCAAATCTTCTTTTGTTATTGCTCCTTTTGACGTAAGTTCCTTATTTGGCCCCGAAGTTAAAGACACACCCTCTAGGTGTTAGCAGGAAGGAAAAGCCCTGTCTGCTGTAGGTGTATTTGTTTTGACCCCTCAGAGGATCTTTTCTGTGAATTAACAAGGCGGACAGAAAATGTGGTTCAAAAAAATCCCAGGGTCCCCTCCAAGAGCCACATGAAGATAATTCCCCAAGGGGCAGAGAGGGAACTCTAATGGAAGATGCCCTTCCTGCAGCAGAGGTGGTCGGCTGTCACCTCTCCTAAAAGGAGGCCCAACTGTCCATCTCTGGAGGCAGTTGGGGGTCATTTATCCCTGCACTAGACAGCCTGGCTAGAAATTACAAAAAATTCATGGGTTCAAAGAATAATTTTCTTGACATGAAGGTGGCAGAGGATTTTCCACCCCTGCTAGTATTAAACAAAGTCCATGATGTTCCACCCAATCAGAGGGAAGCAGCAGCATTAGAAATAAATAAGCTGCTAGAAAAAAAGAGTCCTCCAAGAGGTCCCCCCAGACCAGAAAGACTCCAGAAGTTATTTGGGATTCTTTTTAGTGCCTAAAAAGACAGGGGACTGGAGACCAGTCTTGGATCTCAGCAGATTAAATTGATCAGTTCAGTATACAAAGTTCTCTATAATCACGGTTCAGTCCATTCTGCCTTTTCTGCACAAGGATGACTGAATGCGTGTGATAGATTTTCAGGGTGTGTGCTGTCATATAAAAATGAATAGATGGTCCAGGAGATACCTACGCTTCCTGCTAGGAGCCAATCATTACTAACTCAGATCACTGCCCTTTGGTCTCACCACAGCCACCAGGGTGTTTATGAAGTGTATGGCAGTAGTTCCAGCTCACTTGAATCACTCTGACCAGGCGTCATCTAATTCAAGCAAAGAACTACTTACTCCATTTATGCTGTCATCTGGGGATTTCTTTCAGTTACAACAAATCTCAACTTGAACCAACTCAGATAATGGAATTCATTGGTGCTCTGTTCTGTAATGTCACTCAAATAGCTTCTCTCCCAATGTCCCAGGTTCAAACAATTAATTTCCATTTCAAGAAGACCATTCAGAGTTCTCTTTCAGTTTATCTGATACTCCAAGCATTGGGATCCATGTCAACAGCAATCACTCTTGTACCACTGGCAAGTTACCATATGAGGATCCTTTAATGGGCACTCGCAATGCAATGGTCTATTCTCTAACAGTCATTGTCCAGTCAAGTCAAAGTAAAGTAAGCTTGCAAAAATTACCTTCTAAAGTGGATCCATTCCAGTCAAATACAAGAAGATCGTCACTTTGTTCTCCTTTAACCCAAGGCCACAGTGACCAAGGATGCCTGTCAGATCAGGTGAGGGGGGGGCACTTTTTGGGAAGGACGGTTCAAGGCACATGGTCCCCTGAAGAGGCCAACATGCATGTCAGTGCTCTGGAAATGAGAGTTGTCCTCCTGGCATTGTAGGCCTTCAAAAACACTCTCCCAACTGGGACTGTTTTAATGCGGACAGACAATATGTCAGTAGTCTGGTACATCAACAAACAAGGAGGAACCAGATCTTACTCTCTCTGTTGAGAAGCAGTGGGCAATCTCATCCAATTGCTTTCTGATATTAACACACATCCCGGGGAAGTACAAAACAATTGCAGACAAGTTAAGCAAGTCTATACTAATGCCTCACGAGTGGTCTCTCAACATGTAGGTGGCAGAGAGGATTTTCCATCGATGGAGCCAGCCATACTGCAGTCTGTTTGCATCTCCCCTCAACAACACATGCAGCAGGTTATTTGCTCTGATCCCCCCCAGTGGGGGAGTCCCTGAAAGATGCTCTACTTCATGCTTGGTCCTCTGGTCTCCTTTATGCTTACCCCCCAGTACACCTTTCTCCAGAAAGCATCTGGGTTGAAGAGTACAGTTATCCTCATTGCACCTTACCTGCCTCGTCAGATCTGGTTTCCCTTCCTTTGGCCTCATCTTCTACACCCATCTTGGATTCTGGATCCATTTCCAGACCTACTATCTCATCCAACAGACATGACTCATCCAGACATTTCAGGCCTCAAGTTGACTGCATGTTTTTTTCCAGTTTTGTTAGTTGCTAGACAAGCCAGGCACTCCTCCCTTGTCTATCATATTCTTTTATAATCCACAAAGCTTCCACTAGAAAAGTTTACAAAAGTAAATGGAAAAGATTTGTTTTTGTGCACATAAAAAGAATTTAGATCTCTCTTCAGCTCCAATTTCTAAGGTTTTTGATTTTTTAGCAATGATTTTCAGTGTAGGGGCTAGCTCATTAATTGTCAGAGTACAATTAGCAGCCATTTCTAATTTTCATATAAGAGTAAATAATTCAACATTAGCATCTTCCTATCTTTGCAAAGTCTTTCGCAAAGGAACATATCTACTTAGACACCTATTAAAGGATCTTACTTCTCCTTGGGATTTAAATATTGTTTTACAGGCTTTAACCCATCTACCTTTTGAACCATCAGCTAAGGGTGAATTAAATTTTTTGACCTGGAAAACTGCCTTCTTAGTTACATTTACTTCTGCCAGAAGGATGTTGGAACGCCAGGCTCTTTTGTCTAAATCTCATTTGATTTTTCACAAGGATAGAGTATCTTTAGAGGCAAATCCTTCATTTCTACCTAAGGTGGTGTCAAAAGTCCAGTATTATAGGTTCATAGGTAGGTACTAGGCTGTCGGCAAAAGGGCCTAAGTAAGCCTAGCCAACAAGGTTCCCTGGCTTATGCCACCCAAGAAAGTTAATTTCCTGCGCCTCTGTCGACCAGAGCCACAGAAGTGATCCCCGGGATGTATTTCCTATTTCCCGTCCACTCAAGATTTTTCTTGAAGAGTGCTAATGAAGAATTTTGCTTGACATAGATGGGTAGCTTGTTCCAGAGTATAGGAAGTCTCTGGGACAGGAATCTATCCCTCCAGCATGTCCTGTTTATTGTGGTGACAAGGTTTATGTCCCTAGAACATGTAGCTTTGAGGGATTGGGATTTCTTAAGGTGTAGCATGTGCAACAGCTCTGGGTTTAACATAACATTATATGTTAGGCAGAGATAGCCTCAGAGTAGGCGATGTGCTACAGAGTAAAGCTGGAGTTTTTTGAGACAGTCAAAGTAGGGCATCTGTTTGAGGCCAGTAATCTTCTTTATGAGGTACTTCTGTGACCTTTCCAGCTGCTGCAGATATCTTGTGAGGTACATGCTGCAGATATCTTGTGAGGTACATTCCAAAAGGGGCTTTGTACTTTATAATGGGTCTAATGAGTACCGTATTTATCAGGTTATCAACCTTCCAGTCATTTTTCCAAATTCCTCAGAGGAGAATATATGCTATATCTATGGGATGTCCACAGACAGTTAAGTTTCTGTCTTCACAGAACCAAAAAATTGAGGAAATCTGAACAATCGTTTCTTTTTCTGAATCAAAACTAGGTAAACCAGTTTCTAAAGTGACTTTAGCCAAATGGTTGACTTGTATTACTTTTGTATACAAAAAAGTGGGGTTTTATTTACCAAAACCACCAAAAGCCCATTCCACCAGTTCTCTAACAACTTCTTCAGCTTTTTTGTCTAGACCTTCCTAGGAAGATGTTTGTGCAGCTGCATCTAGGGCTAACCCTTATACCTTTTGGTCTTTAGGGGAAGAGCTGCCTTTGGCTCAGCTGTGTTCAGGAATATCCTTCCGTAGAGTCTTCCTGGGAGTTAGGTAGCTGGGGACTCTTGCCCAGCAGCTGAGGAATGAATGAAAATGACAACATTAGATAAAAAAAAGTTATGTACTCACCATAACATCCATCTGTGTTGTCCATTTTAATTTTTCCTCAACTTCCCTACCACCAACCTCCTGCTTGCTTTATTCCTGGAAAGATCGAAGGATAGTGCAGGAACCACTGTTCCTTTGTTGGAGTCCCTGATTCTGATATTTCATGATTCTTTACTTCTCTGTAGGTCGAAGGGCAGCAAACAAGATCTGAGGTATGTAAGGTGACGAAGGCGTTATGGGTAAAGGAAGGAGTTCGAGATTTTTAATGGTTCTACAAGCTGGAAGAAGCAGCAGAGTCAGATCCAAGGATCAGATCCAAGCCCAATAGTTGAGGAAGAATGAAAATGGACAACACGGATGGAATGTTATAGTGAGTACATAAAAAGAAGTTGTGTCTTACCATATCATTCAATCTGTGTTGTCGATCTTTACTTATCCTTGACTGTGGGTTCAGTTCCAAACATCAGAACCAACTCAGCCATTATTCCAACTTGTGCCTTCCAAAAACACTCGATCTAAGCTTTACCCATAATGCTCCTCACAAGACTAGCTCAGTTCGAGTTTTCAAGCAGTAGTGACAGACATAGAATAATAAATCGGAGGCTATATCTGTGTATCTATAAAGAAAAATAATTTTTGGAGAGGTCTGATCCACCAAGAGGCCTAAAGGGCGAGGGAAGGAGGGTGGGAATGTCAAAGATAAGTGAAGATTGACAACACAGATTGAACATCATGGTAAGACATACCTTCTTTATCTGATGTTGTCAATCTTCACTCTATCCTTGACTGTGGGACAGATTCCCTAGCTGCCTGAACCTTAGGAGGTCTCACGGAAGAATGTTCCTGAGCACCGTCGGGCTGAATGATGCATATGCTCTAGAGACCTGGTCCAGTTTGTAATGAGTCATAAACGTATGAGAAGATGCCCATGTTGCTGATGCACAAGTATCATCTAAGGAAGCTCTGGCATGTAAAACTGCAGAGGCTACTGTAGTTTTCTTTGAATGTGCCTTTACAGGCCCTGATGGGTGAAGACCTTTTTTATATTAAAGATGATACAGTCTTTCCTTAAGTCATTTCGCCAGGGTAACTTTAAATACTGGACTGCCTGAAGAGACTGAAGAAAAAGCCACAAATAGCTGGTTGGATTTTCTGATATCCTTTGTTCCTTGAAGACAGAAATGTAGTTGTCTGTGGACATGTAGTGAGTGTAGACAGTATTCTCCTTTATTGGAAAAATTGGGACAAAAGACCTGGAGATGTAAAGTCTGATTGATATTCGACTTGGAAACAACCTTGGGTAAGAAGGTAGGATTTGTCCGAAGGGAGACTCTGTCCTTATGAAAGATTAAGTAGGGTGGTTTACAGGACAAGGCTTGTATTTCAGATATTCTTCTGGTAGAAGTGATAGCTATTACAAATAAAGTTTAACAGGACAAGAACTTTTAAGTCACAACTCACTGAAGGTTCAAAAAGGGAATAGATCAGTGACTGAAGAATCAGGTTTAAATCCCAAGGTGCAGAGGGTTCTTTATATGGAGGTCTGAGCATTAAGATTCCTTTCAAAAAGGCTTTACAAAGTTTATGTGACATAAGTCATGAACCATTGAAACCAATATGGAAGTTAGATATCACAGCAAGTTGCACCGGAATAGTAGAAGCTGATGAGCCTGTCTCTAGATGAACATTTGTGGTGGGCCAGAATGATGTGTTGGACCGGAGAAGTGAGGGAGGGATGCCTGTCATTCATGGGAACTGGAGAAACCACACAGTAAGCTTGAGATGTTGTAGATTCAAATGAATCAGTCCCACCATGTGGGACAGTCAGTCTGAAGCTGGGTCCAGTATCCAGGGTTTCCGAAGCAGTTGAGGCTATAGGAAGGGAAACCAGACCTGTCAAGGCCAGAATGGTGCAATGACGATTATTCTGTCCTTCCACCTGTTGACTTTCTTTAGAAACTGACATGTTAGTGGAATTGAGGGAAAAGCATACAGTAGAGGGGGGGGCGCCAGTTGTGAAGGACAGTGTCTCTGAGTGAGTTCTCCGGGGGGGATTAGGGCAAAGTAACTGCTGCACTTGTTGTTCAGAGGGGACACAAACAGGTCACAGCAAGGTTGGCCCCAGTGGCGGAAAGTCTTGTCCGGCACCACTGGATTGAGAGAGCACTCATGAGGCATGAGGATGGTTCTGCTCAACTTGTCCGCAATCATGTTGGAGTTACACAAAATGTGCGTTGCCATTAGAAAGCGGTTGGAGGAAATCACCCATTGCCAAACTCTGAGAGCTTCTCAACAAAGAGGGTAAGATCTGGTTCCCCCTTGTTTGTTGATGTACCTGACTACCGACATGTTGTCTGATTGAATTGCAATCGTTCCAAATGGGAGGATATCTTGAAATGCCTGAAACACTAAAGCACCACCCTCATCTCCAGAACTTTGATATGCAAGTTGGCCTCCAGGTGGGACCAAGTATCTTGGACTGTATTTCCCAGATAATGCACCCCCCCCCCCCCCAATCTGGGATGGGTCCATGGTCACTATGTCTTGGGATTGAGGAGGGATAAAGGGACAACCCAGCAGTATGTCACCAACATAGGTCTTCCTTGCATCGATTGATGGTCAGTATCTGATGGGACATTGGTTGCTTTAATAAGGATGATTGGGAGGCCAGTAGCCACTGAAGAATTCTCATGTGGTATCTGGCTATGGGGACTAGGGTGGTAGAGGCTGCCACTGACAGTAGAGCCTGTAGAATGATTCTTGCTGTTACTTTCCTGCTGCGAATGATCTAACTGAATTGTGATCTGATCCTTTGTAGTTTTTCGAAGGTAAGTGAAGCAAAACTGGTGACTGTGTCGAGCACAGCTCCAACAAAATCCAGCTGTAGAAATGGTTCCAGATGGGATTTTTCATAGTTTTTAGTGATTCCTAAGCTGGAACAAAGAAGAAGAATGTAATCTCGTGAGTTTACAAGTTAACTCCTGGAGAGAGCAGTAAGGAACCAGTCGTTTAGATAGGGAAACACTCGGAATCCTCACAGTCTGAGATGCTTTAGTGAACACCCTGGGGACTGTGATGAGACCAAAGGGCAGTGCAGTGAAATGATAGTGACTGGCTCCCAGCTGGAAGTGCAGGAGTCTTCTGGAGCACTTGTCCATTTTTATGTTGTAATGCGCATCCTGAAGATCTGTTGAGTACATCCAGTCGTCTTTTTCCAAGAATGGAAGTATAGACTGAATCGAGGCCATCCAGAATTTGGTTTGTTGAACTGACTGAGATCCAAGATCAGTCTCCAGTCTCCTGTGTTCTTTGGCACTAAAAAGAATCTTGAGTAAATTCCGGATCCTCTCTGGTATGGTGGGACTGTCTAAACTTTTGTCAAGCAGTTTTTGGATTTCTAAGAATGTTGCCTCCCTGTGACTGGGCAGAACATCTGGGATTCTTCTTGGACACTTTTGGTTCTTCTGTCAGGGGAATTTTGTACCCTCTAGTAATGATCCTCTGCACCCATTTGCCCCTCATTATTCCTAGTCAGGAAGACTGGTGCAGGGATAATCATCCCCTGATTGTCTCCAGAGGAAGGCTCTTGGGCCTCCTTTCAGGAGTGCTGATAGGAGTCACCAGGAAAGGAGTCCCTGGAACCCTGATTCTGTGGACCATTTCTGCTTCTTGGAAGGCATCTTCCATTATTACTTCCTTCTCTGCTCCGGGGAAGTCATTGCTGCATAAGTGCTGGAAAGTTCCTTAGGTCTTTTTGATCCATAGCCTACCACTTCTGTGGTTCCTGGAATAGGACCTGGAATAGGGCTCTTGAGGAGTGGAGAACTGTACACCCACAGCAGAAAGGGTCTTCCCATCTTTCTTACATCTGGCTAGAGTCTCTTTAACTTTGGGACCAAACAGGGATGATCCATCAAACAGAGCGTTGACGAAAGAAGGCTTAAATGGCTCCGCAAACTCACATAAGCTCATCCAGGCATGTCTCCTGATGGCTACGCCTGAACCCACTGCTCTAGGCATCCCCTCAGCAACATAAGCTATTAGCCTCATGGACGAATTGGAAATAGGGTTCAAGGGTGGCAAGCTGAGAAGCAACTTTGTCTCAAACCCCTTCAGCTACTGCTCCTGAAAAGAGTATCTGAAAGCTTTTTAATCAGATCTCTCTGAAGCCTAGTAAAATGTGCCATATACTTCAAGAACCTGAGAGCAAAGGTTGATGAAGCATATACGCGCTTCCCAAATCTATCCATAGTCCTAGACTCCTTGTTAGGAGGATGGATAGTATGAGTTTCATCAGCAAGATCCTTCTTGGTGGCTGCCACTTCCACCATGGCAACTACAGGAATACCTTTGGCCCAGTGTTGCTCATCTTTTGGGGCAGAGAGAATATGGTTAGGTCTCTTAGGGATTGGCTTGATAGAGCCAGGCATCTTTCAGGCCCACTGAGCAATCAGCTTAATAAGATCGTCAGTGGGCAGAGAGATCCAAGAGGTAGAGGGCTGGGCATGAAAAGCCACTAGGTATACCAATTCCTCTGAGAAAGATTGGAGGGTAGTCCAGCCACCCCTCTGTTTCAGGATTTCTAGGATGTCCCCAAAAGAAACATCTTCAAAGGGTGACTTAGGGGAACCCTCTCCTTCATCGAAATCAGTATCTTCAGTGAAGGACTCTTCATGGGAGTCCAAGTGCTTCCTCTTGCACTTTTTCTTCAAAGGTACCTCTTCGGTGGGGTGCTCATGAGAGGTATCCTAAGATGACATAACCGATGTGGCTTGATTCTGAGACTTCTGTCCCAGGGAAGAGCCTGGGAGAAGCTCCAATCAAGTGGATGGACAAGATGTTAAGGGCATAGACTGTTTGTCCACAATGGCCTAGTCCCTCCTCATGGCCTAGAAGGCATGCCCCCCTATAGAGGGATGGTAGCCCAGAACCGAAATAGTCTCCTTTGGAATCGAGGTCCCACCCTGCACCAAGGAGGCTGCCTCCAAAGCTGAAGCCAGGGTCAGATAAATACCAAGAGGCATGGAGGGCTCTGAAAGTATAGAAGTCAAACCTTGCCCCTCAGAATTGGCAACAAAGCTTCGACCCCCCCCCCTCCAGGAGTTCTCCAGTTCCAACAGACCAGAGGAGCTCAGGGTTGCTATCGGTGCAGAAGGAGCTCTGACCGGCACCAAAACAATCAAAGCTGTGATGATCAGTACCAGGGGCTCCGAAATCTCAGCTGGAATCGAAGAAGGAATAGGTATAGGTGTGGAAGAAGGTAAGGTTCCAGACCTAACAATGCTTGGAACTGTGGAAGGGGGCAATCCCCTTGCCACAAGGAGCTGATCCTCCAGTCTCATAATATCAGATTCAGTTAGACTCTTGGTGGATCGGACTGAAGACACTGAGGGAGATCTAGGTGGGCATCTCTCCAGGAAATGACTGGGTAGTCAGTCTACAAAGGGATCCACTGAAAGCTAATATCTAGTTCGTGGCAAAGTTTTGAATGAAAATTCCTTTGGTGATTCTGTTAATGACATCAGAACCAAAGTGGTTGATGCAGGAACAGGCAAAGTGAAGATGCCGGGGTAGAAGTAGTTGGTTCTGAAATGGGTACCGAAGGTACCAAGGATTGAGTTGGTTGAGCCATCGGTTCTGAGGGGACTGTAGGAACCGTAGGGGTCTTAGCCAATGTAGTAGGCAATTCCGATGAGTGTGCCGGAACTGACTGGCTTCTTTTCTTTGATTTAGTAGATGATGAAATAGAAGAAGCAGGTTAACTTGCCTCCATTTTGGACACAGATAAGGCCTCGTCAGAGTCTGATTTGAGAAGACCTTTCAGAGTAAGTTTATTTCTTCCGTCAATTAAAGCTCTATGGCTAAAACTGTGGCATATTGCACAGTCTTCCTGTAAATGAACAACTCCTAAACAATAAACACATAGGGTGTGTCTATCAGAATTAGTTTGCTTTCTGTCACCTTTTAAAACCTGAAGTCCCTTTAGTAGGTTTGTCAGCCATGACTATAAAAATGGAACAGTCTCTCTCTCACACACAGACACACACACACACACACACACACACACACACACACAGTGAGAACTTGGAAAAAAACTGTAGAGAATTTATTTTTTTAAAGAAAGCAATAATTTAAGTCAGAAAGAGAGTACCAACAATGATAGTTAAGAAATAATGTAAGGTAAGGAGGGAGAAGTACCAACAATGGTATGTGAAAGATTACCAGAAATAGTAGATAAATGAAAGTGATCACACACAATAACTATCAACAAGAGGAGCGGGTAGAAGAAAGGGTAAAGAAAGTGGATTTATTAATAAGCAAAAAGAGTTAAACATACAGTTTTAAGTTTTTGCTGCTGCTTGAGAGCTAGAGGAGAGAATGCGTGTGGCACTATGAAGCGGCAAACGTGATCTGAGGTAATCTTGTGAGGGTAGACTTTAGCTCGAGAGTTTTTGGAAGGCGCGAGCTGGAATAATGGCCAAGTCGGTTCCGAGGTTCAGAACCAAACCCACAGTTCAGGGAAGAGTAAAGTTTGACAACATTAGATCTTTTTTTCTTATCAAGGTGGCATCAGAACTTGCGTTGAATCACACTATTAATTTCCCTGTTTTCTTCCATCATTATTTCACAAAGGAGAGTACATACTCCACCTACTGGATGGTCATCAACAAATAAGATTTTGATTTTACTTACATTGAACTAAATCTATTAAAAAGGCTGTCCAGCTTTTTCTGTCCTTTTCTTCAGCCAGATTGTGAAATGAAGTATCAGAAGTGACTCTCAGGATGACTTCTCTGACTAAATTTCTCATGTATGTTAAGTGAAGATTTTGACACTAGCTGACTCTTTTTTGTAGGCAGTTGCTACTTCTGCAGCATGTTTTTCAAGGTTACCTGTTGATGACATTTGTGCAGCAGCTGCTTGGTCCAGTGTCTCTACTTGTATATCTCTACAAGCTGGACTTACTGTCTAGGTCTAGGGCATCCTTTGGTTCAGCCATTGTCAGGTATATGTTTCCATTAGATCACCCAAGGTTGTTAGTAGATGGCAATTCTGCCCCATCAGTTGAGGATGGACAGAAAAGACAACATCGGCTATGAAATTCATGTGCTTACCATAATGCTAGATCCATGTTGTCTTCGTCCATCCTCCAACTTTCATTCCCTCCTTCTGTCCCCCTACCAGGTTATTGTCAGTTTTGGTTCTGGGTTGACAGCACTGATCTCACAGGTGCCTTGTTATTTTACTGTTTGGTCTGTATTTCAGGTAGTCATAAATAGATTGGCAGGAGCTTCCCGTGTGCTTGTATGAATGCTATTTATTGTAGTAAGCAGTGAAACTCGATCTGAGATAATTAAGTACAGAGATGGGGATTATGGGTAAGGGGAGGAGCCTGAGCCTTGGATCTGTAGAGTGGCCAATGACAGCTCTGATCAAATGTGAAGACATATCAGTTGTAAAGGATGGAAGAAGATAACAAAGATCTGTTGTTATGGTAAGTACATGATTTTTGTTTAAAACTAGATAAGTTCATTAGTGTTGGATGATGCTTGCACCCCATGTCCTAATGTACCAGTGTGCTACCAACAGAACATTTCAGTAGTATAATTTATTAGCGAGCATCCTGTCTGAATGATTTATTCACTATGGTAACTGGTCGAATATAAAATTACAATTTTACTTTAGTTCAAAATCAGAGCACCAGCCTACATTTGTGGCATAGAGGGATAAAGCCATGTTAGGTAAAAAATCAGGGCACAAGCTCTAGCTTTGTGGTGTAGAGGGTTGAAGGGTAATAATTTAAAATGTCAGGACCTGCTAGCGAGAGTCCTGAAATGTGGAGATTGAATGATCAAAAGAATGGACTTGCATACATAACATCTGAGATGCCGTTTCTCAGAATATTCTCCTTCTTTCAAGGTATGGCAATCTCGTACTTGGTATATATATGTTTGGTGCTGTGGTGTGTGTGTGTGGGGGTGGGCTTACCCCACCCCACAAAAAGAAGTTTTAAGGAGAAGAGAGCTTTTTGAGATTCTGCCTTCTCTGGGTTTTTGGTCCCTTTTTTTTTCCAGCTTTTAGGCACTGGTATTTTGAGTGCTGAAATTTCAACAGAGAGCCATGTTCATTTAGCGGCTTGGGCACCAGAGTAGCCAAGGTGGGGAGGATGGGAATGAGTAGATGCTGATTGTATGCCCTTCCTGGTGGAGAAAGGCAGCTTTAGATTACTGTCTGGGTTAACACCTAGAGTGAGCACTCAGTGTTATATTTGCAGTACATGGGCCTTCGAAGCACACACTGCCCTTTTACAAGTGTACAGGCTGAGGAAGGCAGCTTGAAAGCTGCTGCAGGGAGGGGAAGCTACAAGAGGAAGGGTTTGCCATTCGTTTGGACCTGAGAACTGTCCTGTTTCCTACCATCTACCTCTAACTGCAAGGGAGTAACTGGGCTGATTAGGCATCCCAGGCAGGAATGAACAGGTTATAGGACTATCACATAGCTTGGCTCTACCTAGCTGTCACCCCTGAGAGAATGAATGGGCCAGTTGTGTGAAGGTAATGAAGCTATCGTGCAAATCTTTCATAGGAGCAAAAATGGAAAATGGAGCAAAAGGGGCAAGTAGGATATAAAAACAAGGCCAGTAAATGTAGGAGGAGACTCCTGCTAAACTATCTTCCACTATGGTGAAATATTGACTATTTGGAAGGGCATCTGAAGCCAATAAGGGTCAAAAAAATGTTGAAGAGCTTCCTAGAAACTAATTTTGTAGGGTGCTAGGTAGGCACCAGGTCAGGTATCCTTTCTTACTAGCTTGTCTTGAGGTCCAGTGAAGTCTTCAGTGCTTGGAAGACAAGTTCCTAAGATTGCCGGAAAGACTTATTTGCCCAGCTGGATGAAGTTCTGCATTTTGGGCATAGCAAAATGCAATATCATCCCAGTCTCACTTCTTGCAGGTTATCCTGACCTATCTCATGCTTGGCCCTTAATAATTTTTATGGTCTTTGAGCATGTTTCAAATATTTCTGCCTGCCGTGACCTCAGGAAGACTATGATTGGTGTCCTCTTTAAGAGAGTGCTACCTATTGGAGAACTATTTCCCTTCCTTGAGATTTGATCTTTATGATCATGAGACTTGTTCATTACCAAAGTCAAATAATTTATTTTTTCAATGTTGAAGTTCATATTTTTTAATTTGTTTTTAAATTAAACTGTATTAACATTAAACAATTTCTAAACTAGCAACATTTGAAACAAATAACACTTGGTTCATTGTAATAAATGTTTGACAATATTGTGCCTTCTTTTTAATAGCCCTTTTGTCGACAGCTGTACCACAGTTTTGGTCTGGCTGTTAGAGCAGGTCCTTTTATGACATCTCTTCCTTTGCTTGTTTGATTCCTCTCCTGCAGCAGGTATTAACAGCAGTCTTATTATTGATCCTGTAGAATCGTTTTCTTAACAGCAGTAAATTTTCTCAAACATTATGGATTACACCATTTCATGCACGCATCATTATCTCAATAACATCTTCTTTAGTAAGCTTTATATCTTGATTTGACTTGTGTGTTATTGCTTTTCTAGCTGCCAACGGCAGTAAATTAAATGCAGCAATGTTTTACTGACTTAGTGGTCCCTACCTTCTCTGACCAAGCATGTAAACTGAGCTAGTTAATTTTATCTTCTTTGGGCATAACTTATCGGTTAGTTACTTTAGCTGAAGGCTAAACATCAGGCACATCAGAAAACCAGGCTTTGTTCAATGAAACAGTCCACAAAATGTTAAACATTAAACATACTATTTATTACATTAAGTAAAAATTGAGCCATTTCGTCGTACATATAGTAAAACTTCATCAGATAAAGCCATTGTTTAAAATGCCCGCTTACATAGGTTCGTAGGTTCATACTAGGCTATCTGCCCTAGGGCATTTATAAGCCTAGCCAGAGTTGTGTGGCTTTCACCACCCCTTAGGTTGAAGAATACTATACCCATTAGTTTGCCGTGCCTCTGTCCAGCAGTGATACAGAGATGATCCCCGGGGTAAACCTACGATCTCCCATCCACTGGTCAAGATTCCTCTTGAACAGAGCCAGCGAGGTGCTCTGTCTCACATGGACCGGGATTCTGTTCCACAGCATAGGGAGTCTCTGGGTGATGAATCTGTCCCTCCAGCACGTCCTATTTATATCCGTGTTGAGGTTTAAGTCTCTTGCTCTTGTGGCTCTGGTGGATTTGGATTTTTTGAGGTGGAGCATGTCCATTAATTCCGGGTTGGACATGGCCTTGTATGTCAGGCACAGGTCACCTCTGAGCAGACGGTATGCGACTGAATAGAGCTGGAGTTTCTTCAGTCGGGCAGCATATGGCACATAACACTCCTGAGCACATGACCAGCAGTTTAACTTAAAGACCCAAAGTTACGTTGAGGGGAGGTTTGTACTTTTTATGTTAGCTTTTTATAATAGATAGTTACAGTAGATTTGCTGAACAGATTTTTATAGCAGATTTAGTATTTCTTATTATGTATTTATGTGTTATTAGGAGGTAAGAGAGTTTTAAAGGTTTATTTAACACAAGAATGATGAGACATTTTTACCTTTTGCAGTTTTGTGTTTGTACTGGGTCTTTAAGTTCCCAGAGTCTTAAATTCCTTTAGTTCCTCGACTCCTTATACCTCCTTAGGGTCAGAATGTATATTTGTGCATATGTTATATTTTGTCCAGCCTTTCTGACATTTTTGTTTCTTTCATTAACCACTTGACTCCCTTTTAAGATTTTCCCTGCTACCCAGAAACCATTTTCACTTGCTTCCCATTCCTCCTACTCAACTCTTAGTATAACCCTTACAAGCCTCATCCTTTATCAGATACCATCATTTTCCATATTGCCACATAGCCTATTTTTGAAATACTGAGTAGCCTCTAAATACAGTGCAAAGAATAAAAGAACAACTGGGTACCCCTGCCAGGTACCCTTACTCATCTCAGTAGATGCAGAAATGACCAACCCCAGTTTCATTCTGTTGTAGTGCAATTATATAAAGCCCTTACTGTTCCACAAACTGCTGAGGAAATTCCATTTGCTGCAGAACTAAAAAGAAGATAGTCCAGTTTACTCTTTTGAAATCTTTTTTAGCATCCATACTGACCACCAGCAAATATCTGAATGAATTCCATTTTAACTAAGTTATGAAATGTTATACTTCAGTCATGGCATATAAGGATAGACTAATGACCAAAACAAAGGTAGCCCACTTTTGATTAGAAGCTCATGCATTTGAGGGCAAAGTGGGCAGGATGGGCCAGTCTTTTGTTGTTTTTTTTTTTTAACACAAGAAACATCTTTATTGAGTTATCACTTATATCAAAGACAATCATACATTTACATAAATTAAAACAAACCATACTGACATATTTTCAGTTGCAAACATTATATATCACATATAATTTTCTATACAGTCATTGTCAGTCAAACATTACATAGCTCATTCAGTGCCTGCCTTCCCTTAAACCTCATTCTTACTCCAAAACATTACTCTACATGTATTGCTCCCACACTTTCCATTGTTTTCTATGTAATTTGTTTCTACCCTTTTCTAAAGATTCCACTTCCAGTTCTTTTATCTGTATTACTACATTCATTACTTCTAATTGGCTGCCACCAGAATTAAACTCAGCAAGGCTTTACCATGTCTTGGCAATTCCGATTCTAAATCACAGCTCAAAAATAATTTCCTTTGTTTCACCAATTTGCTCATCCAGTATTTCTGACAGATTTGTCTGCAGGGAATTTTTAAAGTCTGCTAACTCATTACACTCTCAAAAATATGTTTCCCATTACCTCTTTCTTCCCCATTACACCTCCATTACTCTGCTGAATGCTTTCTCTGCATCAAGACCCACCAATAACAGTGGCATTTCCTTACATTCTGATTCCCTCTGGATCATTATTGTTCTGTTAATGTTGTGAAATACTTGCCTCCTCTTTGCAAAAAAAAAAAAAAAACATTGATCCATATCTAACAATTTTGGCTTAACCTTTGCTATTCTTTTAGCCATTATAGATGTAAATACTCTATAATCATGGTTTAGAACAGAAATGGGCCTGTAATGAAGCTGGGTCTGATGGGTGTTCAGCATCTTGAGGTATTACAGCTACCGCAGCTTTCTTCCAGGTTGGTGCTATTCTTCCTTTTAAAATACTGCTAAACAAAACCTTTCCAGGTCTTTATCACTTTTTTCCCTCCTAGCTTCCAAACTTCCACAGGAATGCAATCTATCCATGGAGATTTTCCTGTAGATTGGTTATGCATTCCATTTTTATCTCATCTCCTCTAATCCTGTTAGTAATTGAGCCTCATCTACCTCTAACCTTGGCATATTTAATTATTTCCTGAATACTTCCATTTTTACCTTTTCTTGATTTCCACATTTTTCTGTTTTATATGGATTTTCAAAAAAATTCTGAAATATCTCTAATGTAGCTACAGAATTTCTGGTTATTTTCCTTATTGCAGGCTCCCTAAGCTCGGCAACAACCCTTTCTACTTTCTGTTGCCAGAGTGGTGTGGTAAAAGCTTTTGTGCTACAGCAATCTTTCTAAACTCAGGCATATTATCAAGGTTGTGGCTTTTTCCCCTTTAGCACTCTGCAGTTCTGCCTCCTATTGTTCTGTGAGATTCACCCATTCTGCAATAATTAAAACCTTTGTCAGTCCCTCTAGATAATCCTTGTTACTTCTTAACCATTTCTTCTTTTTTCCTTCTATTTCTGCCTTATTTTTAAACTTCACTTTCATTTTATCCCACTCCCTAGCTATATTTTCTGAAGAAATTTCAATCTTCCCTTATAAGTCATAAGTAATTTCCATTGCTGATTCCTTAAATTATTATCCGTTCTAACAGGTAAGTGGGGAAGCACCAGTCTCATTTTTACTTCATTACCCTGACTTGTTTATTTTAGTTTTTATTGCCATGTGATCTGAAGTAGTTATTTGATGTGTGTCAAGACTTTTGAATTAAATGCACATGTTCCTGTGAAATATAAATTTGATATTGTTAATCCTCGTTCATTCCTTACTCCTGGGTTACCGGTTCCGACCTCGGAACCGAGCCGGCCATCTTCCAAGCTCGCGAGAGCCACAAACTCTCAAGCTAAACCCTTACCCACAATTCCCCTCTCCCTGTTACTTCAGATTTTGTTTGCCTCGTTGCCATTCAGTCATGTCAAGCCACTTCTCTTGAGCTAAGTAAAACTTTCTTTGATAATACCTAATTGTATTACAGCTTTTCTCAGTTGGAATCTTGTTAAATCATTATTTCTTACCCTATCGCATCTAGCGACTCTCTTTTGTTTTTTTCTAACCCTTTTTTTCTTCTTACCATGAGGTAACTCCTTTACCATCGTTGGTAAAACCTTTCTTTGCTTTACCTTTGGGTATTTCTCGTACCATTGTTGGTCCCTTCTTCCTTCCTTTCTTTTTCTTCCTCCTACCTATCATGGCAGAGAAAAAAAGGTAGTCCGGGATTTAAGAGATGTGTGGACTGTGGCATAAATTGCCTATTTCGGATGCACATTCATTATGTGTTTACTGTTTGGGTGTGCCTCACTTAACTGTTGACCCGCCTTGCGGGATTTGTGCAAACTTTTCTAACAGGATTTTGGTGGAAAGGAAAAATAAACTGATCTTAAAGCGACTCCTTAAATCTTCCTTTACAGAGACTATTTCTGGGTCGGAGGCTTCAACCCCTCCTAGTTCCCATAAGAAAAGGGATGAACATAAGAAGGCCAAGTCTCTTCCGTCGTCTCCTGCTGGGGAACCCCAGAACCCGAGACCTAAGAAGGCCAAACTTTCTAGTTCAGAGTTGACTTCCACGGCCCAGAGGCTTTCGGTGCCTAGACCTTCGGCATCATCCACTACTTTGGCACCAAGTATTGTGCTCTACACCTCATCGGAACCGAGGGGCCCCTCGGTTCAGACTTCCTTACTGGCACCGACTTTTTCATCGATGCAGACCTTTACGGCGTTGATGACTGTTCCGATGCCCTCTCCTGCTTCGGCTCTGACAATTTACATGGCACTGACTATCCTGTTGGTACCAACCACCTCAATTTCCACACAGACTCTTTCAGCACCTACCATAGTGCCAACTACCACTTCGACCCCAACCTCTTTGTTGCAGACATTACCTTCGGCACTGATGATCTGCTCGATGCAGACACCAGTAGTACAGGCCTTAACAGCTCCGTTGTTCTCCGTACAGACACCTATTTTAGTGCCATTGTGGGCACTGAGTTTCCTTCATCCTTGGATAGACCTGACTTCCCTTCAGCTATGTCCATGAGATCCACTAGAAGCCTGTCTGAACATGATGTGGTACATCTTGTGGATCAATTGCTGTTGGTCAGAGGTATCCAACCCTCCAGGACCTATTCATCCTTCGGAGGTGAGCACCCTTCTCCAAAGACTCCTACCTGTTCTCCTCCTTCATTGCCCTTGAATCCCCTTGCTGTAGCACAGACTTCATCACTATGGCTCCTTTTATGGACCTCACTAAGGAGCCACAGTTGCCTTTGTGGCAGGAGAGACTTGTCCCTCCAGTCACTGCTCAGGATGCCAGTTGTGGCATGCGTCCTATCTCGCCTACATTCTTACCCGTGGGTACGGAGCCAAATATCGGCTCTGACTCGGCCGATTATACTAGCTTGAAGTCTTTCATTGGCTGGACTAAGCAGGTATCCCATGGTGCACTGCTCCATATCCCCAGATCTCGTTTGCCGCTCGTGTAGCTCGAACATGGTCTTGCTTGGCTGTGGCTAAGTACCCTCTTTTTATTTGCTTAAGAAAAGTTTTGATTCCTATCAAAAGCTATTTTCATAGCTACTTGTCTAAGTTTGTATAAGTTTGTCTAGTTGATTAAAAAATTGTGATTGTGTGATTGTTGTGTGGTATCCCTCTTACTGTTCCCTCGGGCTAGGCCCATTTCAGTTAGAGTGCCTAGTTCTCCTCTGTTGCCTTCTGTGTGAGTTTGGTCCAAACCGTTTAAATTAGAGGTTTCGGCTACCCTTTCCTGGTGGTTTTCAATCCCTTGTTCTAAGTGTGTGCTTGTTTTTTGGTGTGTGTTTGATCTCTGTGTTAGTGTTGGCTACTGTTAGCGTCATTCCCGCCTTCATAGAGTGAACGCTGTGTATTGTTACAGACTTGGTTTTGCGTTGTGGGCGCAGTAGTTAAGATGTTTAAGGATACCAAGGAGCACAAACCTTCGGGTTTTAAAAAGTGCTCGAAATGTGGATACAAAATGTCCATTACCGATGGGCATTCTATTTGTGTATACTGCTTAGGAGCCATCCATCTGCAGGAATCCTTCAGTTTTTGTCATGCGTTTAGCCCTAGAGTTCTCCAAGAGAGAAAGAATAAGCTACTCTTAAAGGGACTATTAAAATCCTCTTTTGAAGAGGCTATGGATTTGGCTTCCAGTGGTAAGTCAAAATCTGGCAAGTCAAGGAAGAGATCTCTGGCTCCGTCAGCTTCATTGGAGCTCCTGGAGAAAATGTCTAAAACTGCATCGACCTCCTCGGCTCCACTGTCCTCGGGGCCGCAGGAAGGATCGGTATTGACGGAACCGGCATCGGCTCCAATTGTATTGGAACCTCCTAAGAGCCGATCGCCCAGTCTCAAACCAGCTTCTCCTGAGAGGAGATCGCATTCTCCATCCCTGTCCTCCAAATCCTCCAGGACCCTTTCGGATGTGGATGTTGATAGGGTGGTTCAGAGGCTCCTCCAGTCACCGGTTGTGGCAAAATTGTTTTCGGCTCTGGCCCAGTCTGCTCCGGAGCCCGTCCTGACCCCGTCTTCGATCATTCCTCCTCCGAGCGCATCTCTGTCTTCGGAGCCAGAGTGTTCTTTGCCGCGTGATGTTTCTAGGCCGGCTCCAATGCCCCATTCGGCTCCATCGGTACCGACATCGGCTCCGACCCCGTCGGCTCCGTCCTCGGGGTTCGGGACTCGGGATTCTTCGGTCGGTCCCGAGGGGGACATCTAGGGGCTTATTTCGGTTCTGAGACTCCCTCTCGGCGCATCGGCTCGGGGAACTCTGACCCCCATCATGGCTTCGGAGACTGGTTGCTCCTCTGATTCGGGGGGGCAGCCTTCAAGGCTATGCGGACCACGCTGGCCAGATCGTCAGCTACATCAGGCGGGTCGGTCGCTCTGTCTCCCACCACTCGGTGAGAGCTTCTGATCGCCACCCATCCATGGACAGCAGAACACCAGGGCCTAGGGATACCCCCACGAGTGGTCCCCAGATTTCTGAGGGTCCCTCAGAGGAGTTCGTGCCTGAGGAGCCCCCCAGAAAGAAAACGTGCAAGAGGAAGCACATAGACTCCCAAGATGAGTCCCTCACCTCTGATATTGACCTCAAGGAATCGGAGGGGTCCCCCAAGTCATCCTCTGATGATGTTTCCTTCTCCGATATCCTGGAGATACTGAAACAAAGAGGTGACTGGCCTTCCAAAGCCCCTTCTGAGGAGGAGTCAGTATTCCTTAAGGCTTTTGGTGCTTAACCCTCCGCCTCCTGGGTGCCTCCACCCTTCGACGAACTCCTTGACCTCATTTGTCGAAGAGTGTGGGAGAACTCTGATTCTGTGGAGCCCGTGCCCAGGCGTCCCAACAAGTTTCTTTCTGCCCCTCCAGGGCAAAGAGTTTCTGTCTAAAGGAGTCTCTGTAGATGCCATGGTGGTGGTGGCAGCCACCCAGAAGGAAGTAGCAGAGTCTTCCTCATCCGTCTATCCTCCTAACAAGGAGTCTAGGACCATGGATCGGTACGGGAAGCGTACCCTCTTGTCAGCAACCTTTACATTACAGTCGCTGAATTACCTATCTCACTTCACTCGGCTCCAGAGAGATCTCCTCAAAGAGTTAGGAGATACTCTTGCAGGTAATGTACCTGAGGTGGTGGCTCAGACAGTTAATGCCCCGGTCTCTACCCTCAACTCCATTGTTAACTCATCCATGCGGCTCATTTCGTATGCAGCCGAGGGAGCGAGTAGGGCAGAAAGCTCAGGGGTCGCCCTTAGAAGGCAAGCCTTGCTGCACCTGTGTCACTTTGCGGAGACTTTCAAGTCTTCCTTCACTGACGCCCCCTTTGATGGTTCCGCCTTGTTTGGGACAAAAGTGAAAGACACCCTCACCAGGTGCGAGCAAGAGGGAAAGACCCTGTCTGCTTTAGGGGTCTGTTTTTCCCTTCCGTCTAGGCTTTATCCCAAGGCCCAGCGGGGGGGGGGGGGTGCTTCAAGAAATCACAGAGGTTTTTTTCCTGCCGCACAAGGTGAACCCCCCTTCCAGAGGCAGGGGGGGGTATTCAGGGAGACGTTGCCCCAGAGGTAGAGGGGCCCCCCGCAATTCAGGAGACTGCGATTCCTTTCGTGGCTCTCCATACTCTCGTTCCTGAGGGTGTGCCTGACTGTGCTTATCCGGAGCCAGTCGGGGGTCGAATTTCCTTATATCCGGAAGCCTGGGAAAGCATTACCCAGGACCAATGGGTATTACGGATAATTTCCGGAGGTTATCTCATCCCATTCTCATCAGAACCCCCGCCAATCAGAAAAATCCCAGATGTACCACCCAGTCAAAGGGATCAAGCAGCCTCAGAGGTCTCACAGCTGCTAGAAAAAGGAGCCATCCAGCACGTCCCCTCAGACCAAATTGGATTAGGGACTTACTCAAGATTCTTTTTGGTGCCAAAAAGAACAGGGGACCTGAGACCCATACTAGATCTCAGCCAACTGAGCAACTACGTACACAAGTCCAAGTTCCGTATGGTCACACTACAATCAATTCTCCCATTGTTGGGAGAGGAGGTATGGATGTGCTCCATCAACCTCAATGATGCTTACTACCATGTGAAGATGGACAGAGCATCCAGGAGTCACCTATGCTTCCGGCTGGGAGCCAGTCATTTCCAGTTTTGAGCCCTGCCCTTTGGTCTCACCACAGCCCCCAGGGTGTTCACCAAGTGTATGGTGGTGACAGCTCACTTGAGACGTCAGGGATTCCAGGTGTTTCCGTATCTAGACAACTGGCTCCTTACTGCTCCCACCAGGCATCAACTAGTTCAAACCAGGGATGCTACCATCAATCTATGTCACCAGTTTGGGTATAACAGTAAATTGGGAAAAATCTGCCTTATTGCCCTTACAGCATTTCACCTTTATAGGAGCAGAATTAGACACCATTCGAATGCAAGCATTTTTACTGCAGGAAAGGATCAGAGTATTACAACAACAGGTACACATGCTGATGCCCCTTAGACAAGCGAAGGCAAGATGGGTTCTACAGCTCCTAGGGACCATGGCAGCAACAATCATGTTGGTTCCCCTAGCGAGATTACCCATGAGAATTCTCCAGTGGCTCCTCTTTGTTCAATGGTCTCTCTAAAGACTTCCACTGTCTTATCTCATCTTACTCACGGACAGATGCAAGCAGGACTTCGGTTGGTGGCTGTGCACCAACAATTTGGATGGGGGAAAGCCCTTTGTTCCACCCATCCCGGTTGCCACGTTGACCACGGACGCCTCCCAGATGGGGTGGGGGGGCCATTATCTTGGCAGGACAGTCCAAGGCACGTGGCAAGAACACGAGATACATCTGCATATAAACGTCCTAGAGATGAGAGCAGTGCTTCTTGCGTTGCAGGCACTTCAGAGTGTTCTTCCTCTAGGGACAATTGCGATACACTCAGACAACATGTCAGTAGTGTGGTATCTAAACAAGCAAGGGGGAACCAGGTCTTATCCTCTGTGCAGAGAGGCCATGCGAGTGTGGCATTGGGCAGTAACTTCCCAACGGTTTCTGGTGGCAACGCACATTCCGGGGAAGTCCAATGTGATTGCGGACAGACTAAGCAGAGCTATCCTGATGCCTTACGAGTGGTCACTGAATCGCCTGGTTGCAGAGCGAATCTTCAGCAGATGGGGTCAGCCTTGCTGCAAATTTTTGCCAGCCCCCTCAATGCAAAATGCAGCAACTACTTCACGCTGATCCCCCACAGGGGGAGTCACCCAGGGACGGTCTGGTTCACGATTGGCCCTCCGGTCTGCTTTATGCTTTCCCACCATTTCCCTTGCTGTCAAAGGTGATTCAGAAAGTGCAATCCTTGGGAAGCAGAATGATTCTGATTGCTCCACACTGGCCTCGCCAAGTTTGGTTCATTTTCTTCAGCAATTCACTGTGGACACTCCTTGGACTCTGGACCCTCAACCAGATTTACTGACACACATGTCGGGACAGTTCCACCTCTCCCTGTTGACCCTCCGATTGACAGCCTGGCTACTCCACTTCCATCGTTAGTTAGACTTCATTATTTCTGACCAGAAGTGGTTCATATATTATCATCCTCTCATAAACCATCTACTAGGAACATTTATTCTTGTAAATGGAAAAGGTATTCTATCTGGGTACATATCAGAGGCATTGATCCTTACACAGCTCCAATAGCTTCAGTTTTGGAGTTTTTGTCCATGCTTTTCCATCAGGGTTCCGCATCAGCCACCATCAAAGTTCAACTGGCGGCGATCTCTACTTTCCACGTAGCGAATGAGCCTAGTCTCATGGCACATAGACTATGCAAGGCGTTCCTGAAAGGTACTCTGTTGCTCCGTCCCCCAGTGTCCGAACCTATCATGCCATGGGATCTCAATTTTGTTCTACAAGCCCTTACTTTGCCACCTTTTGAGCCTACAGCTACCTGCGAATTGAAATTCTTGACCTGGAAAACAGCCTTCTTAACAGCAATCACTTCAGCAAGGCGAGTTTCAGAGATTCAAGCCCTCTCTATCAAACCTCCATATTTAATCTTCCATAAAAACAGGGTCTCTCTCAGACCAAACCCCTCGTTCCTTCCTAAAGTGGCTTCCGTGTCTAACCTAAATCAGTCCATTGAGCTGCCTGTTTTCTTTCCCCACTTTTCTAACAACGCAGAATTTGGATTTCACCAGTTGGATGTACATAGACAATTACTCTTCTGTCTACACTGAACAAAAGATATCTGGAAGTCGGACCAACTCTTTGTTTCTTTTTCGGAAAACCGAATGGGTTCCCTGGTATCCAGGGTCACACTGTCTAGATGGATATCTAGATGTCCTTCAAGGATGCATCTGCAGTCCTTACAAATGGGTTGTCCTGTCGTCAGGCAGCCCTTCGGTCGGCCGGATTCCAAAGTCTGGGTCTGGCCTCGGCTGGTGTCGCACTTCACCCGACGTCATAGCTGCAGTTCTTCGGGTATAAAGGCATCAGCCGATGCCATTTTCCTCAGTCTTTCTTGCCGCGTGGCGCCCGAAGCAGAAGCTGTTCGCAAGTGCCGGTTGGTCAGATCCAGAGATTACTACTACCGAATACTACTTCAAGACTTCTAAAAAGCTAAGTACCCCGTTGGGGACTCTTTCTTGCCTCAGCCGATGTCAGAAAAAGTGAATAACTGTTTAACTTGTGGGAAACAAATACCTCATAAAGATTTCCACTCTTACTGCTTACCTTGTTTAGGCCCAGACCATGACGTAGCAGCTTGTTTAGCCTGTGCTTCTTTCAACCGACGAACGCTTAGATGTCGGTCGGAGTTTGCTGAACAGTTTTTCGGCTCAGATTTTGTGTACATAATGCCGTCGGATCCTCCGACTACTCAAATTGTTAAGAAACGCAAAGAAAAGGACCGACACTCGCGGTCCGCGGTTTCGGGCGAAACCACGGTTAAGCAAACCGCGAGTGTCTCGGTTTCGGCCGAAACCGAGCAAACGGTTCAATCTTCAGCCGAATCCATGACTACTACCGAGGCCCCTTCTACCCTAGCTGAATCGGCCTCTGAAGTTTTACCTACTACTGTGGTTTCACAAGATTTATCGGACACCATCCCTTTGGATGTTTCTACCCCAGCACGTGGTGCTGCTAGGCCTCCTGCAGCCATGTCTATAAAGGCCTTTGCCAGGGCCAAAGCAGCCAAAACTTCTAAGTCTGTGCCTGTTAAGCCCCCTACTCACAGGCCCATTTCCAGTTCCCAAATGCTTACTCTGGCAGAGGATCTCATCTCTTTAATAAGAGGATCCCAATCTCACCCAGACAGGGCCTCTCAACCTCCAGAAAAGAGACCTAGAGCAGAGCCCCCTGAGCCAGTGTCCTCAGATGACTCTTCTGATGATTCAGACAATACAGACCATCCAGAGGCTCCTTTTTCTACTTATGAAGATTCCGATGCTGAAGAATCGATTCCTTCTGCTTCTCCACCAGAGGAATTCTCTTTTGGGGAAACTTTACATGCCATGAGAGAGCAATTCCAATGGCAGGGACAATATTTCTCAGATTCAAGGAAAAGGCTTAGGACCTTTTTACACTTGCCACAACATAGGCCTTTAGCTATACCTCCAGTTCTTCCTGTTGTGGATGATGCATTTAATGATGCTTGCACTGCTCCTGATACCTTACCTCCAGCCCCTGCTAAGCCCGATAGGTTCTACAGGGTCCCGGACACTCATCACCATTTATACAAGGCTCCTTTCGCAGATCCTGAGACTATTTCCCAGGGGCCTAAGGCAGTAGCTTCGACCTCAGCTAAAAACCCTCTCCCTTCTGAAAGGGAATCCAGGTCCTTAGAGAGATGGGGTAAAAAAGTATACACCTCTGCTATTCTCTCAGCTAGAGCATTGAACTGTCAGTTTCATATGATCCAATACCAAGAGTTTATGCTTGATCAGTTAACTAAGAAACTGTCCTCAGATGATTCTTTAGATAAGAAATATGTTCTAGAAATGGTAAATAACATTCAACAGGTTAGTAACCATTCCTTAAAATGTGGCTATGATGCACTGGAGGCTTCATTTAGATCAGCCATGACTGGCACAGTTATAAGAAGGCATGCATGGTTGAAAGAACAGGTCTTGCCGGATCATGTTAAAGCAAAGCTATTAGATGCTCCTATGGATAAGGTCAGTTTATTTGGTTCTCCTGCCCAGCAGGTACTGAAGAAAATGGAAGAGAAGGCAAAATCTGTACAAACAGTGAAAGATTTCTTGCAGGTTCAACCTCCAAGGTTTAGCAGGAACTGGCCTTCCAAAAATTGGTCCTTTCCAGACTCCTCTAAAACTCAGAGAGGCAGGAATAGGCGTTCAAGAGGCAGAAATCAATCCAGAGGAGGTGCCTACAGGGGACGCCAGTGGCAAGGTAACAACCAACGAGGCACAGACACAACCACTACCACTGCAACAGGACAATCACAGTGACTTGGTTTTGACACCGCCTACCAGGGAACAAATAGAAGCACCCTTAGGCGGAAAGTTAGCATTATTTTCAAAAACTGGCACTATATCACAAGAGACAAGTGGATTTTGCAAACTATAGACCAAGGCTACAGGTTTCATTTCCACACTTTACCAGAAAAAGAGGAATGCCAAACCTACCACCAAATCAAAAGACAGAAGCTCTAAAACAAATAGCTCAATTAGCAAGGATGAGAGCTGTGGAAAAGGTACCACCTATGGAACAAGGCAAGGGATTTTACTCCAGACTCTTCCTAGTACCAAGAAAAGAGAAAAATTGGAGGCCTATTCTCAACCTGTCCGCTTTAAACACATTCATCATTGTTCCAAAATTCAAAATGCTGACCCTACAGCAACTTCTTCCCATGCTGGGCAAGGAGTATTGGCTGGTGACTCTAGATCTCAAGGAGGCATACCTGCACGTCCCCATACGACCAAATTGCAGAAGATACCTCAGATTTCTTGCAGGATCAGAGCATTATCAATTCTCAGCATTGCCCTTTGGCTTATCTACTGCGCCCAGAGTGTTCACGAAATGCCTGGCATCAGTAATCGCTCACTGCAGGCTTCAGGAAATCCAAATTTATCCATACCTGGACGACTGCCTTATACAAGCGGACAACAAAAACAAGCTAACAGAACACTTACAAAGAGTCATTTACTTACTACAGGCCCTGGGATACACAGTCAATATAACAAAGTCAAGACTGATACCATCCCAAACAATAACCTTCTTAGGTGCAGAATTGGACACAGTCAAACAGATGGCATTCCTAACTGCAGAAAAACAAGAACAACTTCCTCTCTACTTCTTGGCATTAACAAAGCAGAGCAAACTAACAGCAAGGAAAGTACTGCAGGCCTTGGGCTTCATGGCATCCTGCATAATCCTGGTCCCCCATGCCAGACTACATATGAGAAAGCTACAGTGGTACCTAAAGAATTTATGGTCTCAACACAGGCACAGCTTAGAAACCGAAATACCACTAATTCCATGCCTGAAACAAGAGTTCCTATGGTGGGCTCAGACATGCCAGTCAAACCCAGGTTTGCCCTTCCACAGGATTCAACCAAGCCAAACCATCACAACGGACGCCTCAGACCTCGGTTGGGGGGCCCACATGCTGGACAAGTGCATACAAGGCTTATGGACTCCAGAGCAGCTGCACATAAATCAAAAAGAAATGCTGGCAGTACAACTAGCAATCCAGAATTTCAGACCATTCCTCCAAGAAGGCCAGTTGATGATAAGGACAGACAACACCACAGTCATGTGGTACATCAACAAACAGGGAGGCACTCATTCATACCCTCTATGCCGAATGGCCCTGGACCTATGGAATATGGCTCTGAGTTACAACATTCAGTTACAAGCAATTTTTGTACCGGGAAAAGAAAACATCCTAGCAGACATATTAAGCAGAACTACCTCGGATGCTCACGAATGGATGCTACACCGGACATCTTCAAGGCCATCACAAAGAAATGGGGATTGCCACAAATAGACCTATTCGCATCCCCACTCAATCACCAGCTCAAGAAATTTTGCACAAGGACATACCACCCACTTGCTTGGAAGGTGGACTCTCTATCCTTCAGTTGGAAAGGCCTGACAGCATATGCTTTCCCACCTCTTCCTTTGATGCACAAGGTGCTATTGAAAATCAAAGAGGAACGTCCAAGGATAATTTTGATAGCTCCAGATTGGCCAAGACAACATTGGTACCCATTACTAAAGAGCATGTCCCGGGGGAGAATGTGGACACTGCCCCTGATTCCCTTGATGTTAACTCAGAGCAACTACAACATTCTGCATCCAAACCTGAAAACTCTGCAACTGACTGCCTGGAACATTACATAAGAGCAGCTAACCCAGATTTATCCCAAAGGGTTAAAGACATTATCCTAGAGGCCCGCAGGCCCTCAACAAGAAGGAACTATGCAGGAAAATGGAAAAGGTTTCTCATTTGGAGTACCGAGAGGGGCAAAGATGTGTCAAAGGTAGACATTGCCAACATCCTGGAGTATTTGGCAGAGCTATTCCATACAGGCCTGTCCTATTTCTCCATCAAAATACATGCATCAGCTATTTCTGCAGAATACAGCTTCGATCCACCTGTCTTTTCACATCCTCTGCTCAGGCAGTTTCTGAGAGGAATTAAGAATGTAAAACCTCCTAGGAAACCACCATTGCCAGCATGGGACTTGAACTTTGTACTAGGAAAAATTGACACTTCCCCCTTTCGAACCAGCAGTAACAGCAGATCTTCAACACCTATCCTGGAAAACTGCTTTCCTGCTGGCAATTACCTCAGCAAGAAGGGTTTTTGAACTACAGGCTTTAATGGCAGTACAACCCTTCCTAATCTTCCATCAAGATAGAGTGTCCATGAGAACTAATCCTACATTTATGCCTAAGGTGGTATCCAGAGTGTCTTTAAACCAGGCAATCCACCTACCTACCTTCTTTCCCAATCCACAGAACAGGGGGGAAAGACTGCTGCATACCTTGGATGTACATAGACAGTTACGCTACTACCTGGACAGAACCAAGGGCAATAGAAAAACTGACCAGCTTCTGGTAGCATATGCAACAGGAAGGGAAGGAAAAGCAATTTCAAACAGACAATCTCCAAGTGGATAGGAAATTGCATTAGATTCTGTTACTCCTACCATGGAAAGCAAATTCCACAGAACATAAGGCCTCATTCTACAAGGGCTACAGCCACTACCACAGCTTTCTTACGAGGAGTGGCTACCAAGGACATTATAGAGGCTGCTACTTGGACCTCCGTGCATACATTTGCCAAGCATTATAACTTACCACTATACTCTAGATCCCGAGCAGGGTTTGCCACTGCTGTTTTGCAAGGGATCCTAACTACACCATAATTTCTTCTTCCTCCTCCCCTAGTTTGGCTGTGGTATTCTACCCATTTGTAAGGATTGCAGATGCATCCTTGAAGGACATAGTACAGTTTTGTACCTACCATAAATGTAGATGTCCGAACAGGATAGCATCTGCAGTCAGGATTACCCACCCTCCTTCCCCTCTGTGGTACTCCTAGGGTATTTGCCCACCTAATAGCTAGCTGGGGGGGATCTCTTATGGTGTATTTGTTTGTATATATGTACATACATGATAATTTTATGTGTTTGCCTTCTACTATTTGGAAACATTGGCATTTATCCAAAAATTTAGCTATCCAAGAGGGCAACTGGCATCTGGGGCAAGAAACACTGAGGAAAATGGCATCGGCTGATGCCTTTATACCCGAAGAACTGCAGCTATGACGTCGGGTGAAGTGCGACACCAGCCGAGGCCAGACCCAGACTTTGGAATCCGGCCGACCGAAGGGCTGCCTGACGACAGGACAACCCATTTGTAAGGACTGCAGATGCTATCCTGTTCGGACATCTACATTTATGGTAGGTACAAAACTGTACTTTCTTTCTCTTTCATCTGTCAAGCAGGAGGTAAAGATCTGCCATTTCCGGTCAAGGCTGACTCTACTCGGGCTGTTTCCACATCCACAGCCTATCAAGCCAGATGATATATGTGCTGCAGCTACTTGGGCTTCTCCTCACACATTTGTTTCTCATTAGGGTTGGGAGAGTGGCCTAATGGTTAAGGTGTTTGCCTTACAAACACAAGGTGCAGGGTTTGAGTCTCACAAGGGATAATTGACTAGGCTTAAAATGGCTCGCAAGGGCAGTAAGCTTAGTACTAATCTATGAACTTATGAACCTATTACAAATTGGATGTGGTCTCCAGGGGCAGGTCTTCCTTTGGCTCCACAGTTCTCAGGAGTATTTTCCTATGAGCCACCCAGGATGTAGGTGCTAGGGACGCTGTCCCACGGGTAAGAATGTAGGCGAGATAGGACTACATAACATCAAGAAGTTCCTTGCTTAGCTTATTCTTTGCCTGGATGTGATGTGTGCATAGAGTAGTGCATGGAGTACAAATGAGTTTCGCAGCAAACTAGATCTGGGGATATGGAGCAGTGCACCATGGGATACCTGCTTAGCCCAGCCAATGAAAGACTTTGAGCTAGTATAATCGGCCGAGTCGGAGCCAATATTCGGCTCCGAACCCACGGGTAAGAATGTGAGGTGAGATGGACTACATACATCGAACATTATGGTGAGTACATAACTTCTTGTTTTTCACAGCCATCCAGGGACTCCGAGTCGGCAGGCTGATTTGCATGAGCGAGGTGTGACCTCGGGTGGACCAGCCTGCCAACTCATGGAGAAGGCTCTTGTGTCTGTTGGCAATCCTGTGCTATCAGTGCCCCTGTCATCCTCTGGACCGCAGTTTACACAAGCCACCCCTAGCAGACACAGGGCACATGGCCTCAGGAAACACTCCGACAGGAGGCCCCTTTTGTGCTGTCTTCCCAAGATTCTCCCCCTGAGGAAGTTCATTGCAAGCGTTTGTGTAAGAGGAAGCACGTAGACTCCCCAGAGGAGTCCCTCATAGAAGACACAGACTTTGATGATGGGGAAGGGTCCTCTCGGTCACCCTCTGAGGTATCCCTTGGAGATATCCTCAAAATAATTAAACAGAGAAGTGAATGGCGGCCCTCTAACCCAACCTCTGAAGAGTCTGTGTTCCTGCAGGCCTTTCGTGCCCGGCCCCCTACCTCCTGGGTTACTCCACCTGCCAACGACCTTGTCCGTCTCGTCGGCCAGCGTGCATGGAAGGCTGCTGAAACCATTGAAGCCATTCCCCGGAGGCCAGATAAAATCTTATCCCCTCCAGATAGTGATGCTCACTGGTCCAAAGGTCTTCCTGTAGATGCCTTGGTGGTGGCAGCCACAACAAAAAAGGATCTGGCGGAAGAAAGCCAGACTGTCCACCTGCCCAACAAAGAGTCCCGGGTGCTGGACAGATTAGGGAAGCATACTTTTGCATCAAGTGACCTTTGCAGTCAGGTCACTGAATTATATGGCACATTTTACCAGGCTTCAAAGAGACTTAATTTCTGAGCTCTCTGAAACTTTGGCCGGAGCTGCATCTGATGAGATCTGGGACAAAGTGGCCTCACAGTTAGCCATCTTTGAATCGATCTCTAACTCCTCCATGCATCTGATTTCTTATGCATCAGAAGGAGCAGACAGAGCAGCGGGTGCAGGCATTGTCCTGAGACAGCATGCCTGGATGCGCTTGTGTGATTTCGCGGAACCCTTCAAGGCTTCCTTTCTGAACGTTCCCATTGAAGCCTCTTCGTTATTTGGACTCAAGGTAAAAGACACACTGGCTAGATGTGAACAGGATGATAAGACCCTTTCTGCCATGGGTGTCTGTTACTCTTCCCCTCAACGGGCTTTCTCCAGTAACCAGAAGAGTGGGAAGATGTGGCACAAAAAGTCTCATGGTTCTTTCTGTGACACACGAGCCGAGTTTTCCCCTAGAGGCAGAGGGGAAAGCTCATATGGAAGACGCCCCTTTCAGGGCAGAGGAGGTCCGCGTAACCAATTCTCCAGAGATTCTTTCTCTGGCCAGTCCTAACAGCGCTCCTGAAGAGTGTTTCCTCTGGAAGCGGTTGGGGTTCGTTTCTCTTTGTACCCTTCTGCCTGGCTAACCATTACCACCGATTCTTGGGTACGAGAGATAATAACCAGAGGTTATCATATTCCCTTCGATCTTTGTCCCACTCCCCCCTAAGAAACTTACCTGACATTCCACCCAGTCAAAGGGAAGAAACAGCATTAGAGATTTCAAAGCGGCTAAGGAAAAGAGTCATCCAAATAGTCCCACCAGACCAGATAGGACCCGGATTCTACTCAAGATTATTTTTGGTGCCAAAAAAGACCGGGGACTGGAGACTGATTTTGGATCTCAGTGTGTTAAACAAGTTCGTAAAGGTACAGAAATTCCAGATGGTCACAATGCAGTCTCACTCTTGGAGGCAGATGATTGGATGTGCTCTATAGATCTTCAGGATGTGTACTATCACATAAAGGTGGACAGACCATCAAGAAGATTCCTTCGCTTCTATGTGGGAGACAGTCATTACCAGTTCCGAGTACTGCCCTTCGGACTCTCTACAGCCCCCAGAGTGTTCACAAAGTCATGGCAGTTGTCACAGCTCACCTGCGACTGCAATGATTCCAGGTGTTTCCATACCTAGATGACTGGCTCATCACAGCCCCCACCAGACATCTATTGGAAGAAGCCTTGGCATACTCCTTTCACACTGCAGAAAGGTTAGGTGTAACTATAAACTGGCAAAAATCAAACCTCCCCCCCATCCTAATCCATAGAAATCATTGGGGTCCTGTTGGATACAAAGAACTGCAGGGCATCGATTCCAGAGCACAGAATTCTAAGAATAAAACAAAAACTCATACCCGTCCTCTCAAGGGAAAGATCAACAGCACATTCTGTTCTCCAGCTGTTGGGTTCCGTGGCAGCTTCCATCACCATTGTCCCCCTTACGAGGCTCTTACAATGGTTACTACTCGCCCAGTGGTACCCTTTTCAGTTTCCTCTATCATCCCAGATTCGGGTGACTCAGAGATGCAAACAAGACTTGATTTGGTGGATGTCACAGAACCCATCACAATGATCTTGCACCTTCACACCCCAACAGCCCAAAGCCACAGTGACCACGGACGCCTCCCTGATGGAGTGGGGACGGCTTTTTCAGGGAAAGACGGTCCAAGGCACGTGGTCGGAACTAGAGGCCCATCTGCATATAAATGTCCTAGAACTGAGGGTGGTGCTTCTAAAGTTGTAAGCATTCCATCTCCTCCTCCTTCCAGGGACTATTGCAAGACAGTCGGACAACACGGCTGTAGTCTGGTACATCAACAAACAAGGCAGAACCAAATCCTACCCACTTTGTCGGGAGGCCATGAGGCTATGGCAATGGGCGATGGCTACCATCCGCTTTCTGATAGCAATGCACATTCCCAGGAGTTCCAACTTAATAACTGACAGATTGAGCAGGTGCATTCTGCAACCTCTTATAGTGGAGGAGATTTTCAACCGCTGGGGTCTCCCTTGCTGCAACCTCTTTGCATCCCCAACCAACTACAAATGCAGCAATTACTTCGCCCTGATTCCCCCTTGGGGACAGTCACCCAGGGACGCTCTAGTCCACGATTGGCCCTCGGGTCTGCTTTATGCCTTTCCCCCTCTTCCTCTCATTCCCCAGTTCCTGAAGAAAGCCCACCGGTTGAAGAGCAAGATAATCCTCATAGCACCATATTGGCCTAGTCAAATTTGGTTCCCCTTCCTATGGCCTCAGCTGCTAGATCAACCATGGATTCTCGATCCAACTCCAGTCTTGATCTCCCTTCCGCAGAATCTGATTCACCCCAAGTTGAACAGCCTCACAGCTTGGCTCCTCCACTTCCAGTGATTGCCAGGCAGACTGATCTTTCTTATTGCATCTCATAAGTCTTCCACCAGAACTACTTATCTCAGCAAGTGGAAAAGGTTTACCATTTGGCTGAAGTAAAAACGGATAGACCCCTTTTC
This sequence comes from Protopterus annectens, assembly GCF_019279795.1. Classification (NCBI taxonomy): domain Eukaryota; kingdom Metazoa; phylum Chordata; order Ceratodontiformes; family Protopteridae; genus Protopterus; species Protopterus annectens. The sequence goes on from NC_056728.1 coordinate 388,654,295, forward strand.
AGCACCAGTGCCGGTAGTACTGCAATACCTGTCAAGTTTATTCCAATCTGGCCTATCTACTTCTACCATTCGAGTTCATTTGGCCCCAATATCTAATTTTCACAGTGGTGTCACACAAATTATGCAAGACCTTTCTAAAAAGCGTAAATCATTTGAAACCCCCTTTTAGAGAACCTATCCAGCCATGGGACCTGTCATTAGTCTTGCAAGCTTTGACAATGTCTCCTTTTGAACCAGCTTCTTCATGCGACCTCAAGTTTCTTTCATGGAAAACTTTGTTCTTGGTCGCCATTACTTCTGCCAGACGTATCTCTGAACTTCAAGCTCTGTTCATCAAACGGTCTTACTTGATCTTTCATAAATATAGAGTGTCATTGAGAACTAATCCTTCCATTCTGCCAAAAGTGATCTCTGAAATGTCCATTAACCAAACCATTGAATTGCCAGTTTTCTTTCCCAATCATTCTAACAGAGGAGAGTATTGTTTACATACCCTAGACATTCACAGGCAAATTTGTTTCTATCTAGACAGAACTAAGGCTTCTTGCAAATCAGATCCGCTATTCTTGGCCTAGATTTGGATGTGCTGTTTCTAAGGTCACATTGGCTAAATGGTTAAAAGACTGTGTAACATTTATTCACAAAACTCACAATATCCCTCTGACTACAGCCATAAGGGCTCATTCCACTAGATCGGTAGCAACTTCTGCTGCCTTCCATGCTAGACTTCTTTACATGACATTTGTGCAGCTGCAACTTGGGCTAGACCTCATACCTTCATCAACCATTACAAATTGATTTGGCCTCCAGGGGAAGAGCATCCTTTGGTTCAGTGGTGCTCAGGAATGTCATTCCATGAGAACGTCCCAGGAATAAAGGTAGCTGGTGACCCTGTCCCAGGCGTAAGGAATGAACGAGGATTAACAATATCAGATAAAGAAGTTATGTCTTACCATAATGTTCCATCTGTGTTGTTGATCCTCCTTCAGTCTTTACGACCCTCTCTCCTTCCCCCTCCTGAGGCTTATAGTGGATCTCATCATCTGGTTCCGTTAGGTCCTTTGACCAGAGGTAGCCTCTACTTTCTTTGACTTGCAAACTCAATCTGAGGTAACAGGGAGAGGGGAATTGTGGGTAAGAGTTTAGCTCGAGAGTTTGTGGCTGTCGCGAGCTTCGAAGATGGCTGGCTTGGTTCCGAGTTTGGAACCGGTAACCCAGGCGTAATGACTGAACGAGGATCAACAATACAGATGAAACGATGTTCATCGTGTTTCAGTGGTGCAGTCATCACTGTGGGGTTCTTCCTGCCGGCAGGCCGCCCTCGGTCGGCCAGAATCCCAAAGTCTGGGTCCGGCATTGGCTGTGTACTCACCCTTCCTGACGTCAGAGCGCCAGGGGTACAAAGCTTCCAGCCGACGCCATGTTCTCTAGTCTTTCTTGCCATGCGGTGGAAGCAGTTCGCAAGTGCCGGTCGGCTGACTCCTGTTATTTTTGGTGCTTCATACCTAAGACATTCTTCTTTTCAAAGCTAAGTACCCCGTTGGGGAAACTTTTTTCTTGCTCCAGACCGATGTCAGAAAAAGTTAATAATTGTATTTCATGTGGGAAGCAAATACCTCATAAGGATTTTCACTCTTACTGTATTCCTTGTCTAGGCCCTGACCACGACGTAGCTAGTTGTCGGTTTTGTGCTAGATTTATTCAACGTACTATTAAACGGAGATACAATTTTGCCTTTCATTACTTTGGGAGGCTATTTAATTATAACAAGTCGTTGGACACGCTTCCGACTACCGGAGTTCATAAAAGGCGCAAGGATAAGGATAGGTCTCCGAGTTCCAAATCAGACGACAGTTTACAATCAGAGCCAGCTGCCAGTTCGGCCATTGTCAGTGATGTGCTTTCGCAGCCCCTGTCGTCGGCCATTACAGAACCGCTTGCCGAAACGGACTCCCACGAGGAGCCAACTAGGCCTTCGGATACTCCAGGTGCAGGACCTTCGGATAATGCTCCCTCGGATGGGTCTGGAGCCGCTGTGCAGGTACCGGCTTCCGAGGGGGTTTTCAGGCCTATGCAGCTTTAGGTAAAGACAAAGACTCCTTCTAAAACAAAGACTCAAGCCCAGGCCTCCTCTGATCTGGGACCTAAATCTCAAAAACAAATGCTTAAAATGGCGGAGGACTTGCTAACTATGATTAGGGGTTCCCATCCCCCTCCAGACAAAAGGCCAAGACAAGAACTGGATTATGAATCCTCTGATCAGGTATCTATCTTTTCAGTGTCTTTCTCTGAACAGGATTATACTTTCCCTCCTTATGAGGATTTTGATGCTGAGGAATCCATTCCTTCAGCTTCTCCTCCTGAGGATTATTCTTTTGGGGAAACTTTACATGACATGAGGGAACATTTTCACTGGGAAGGACAGGAGTACTCTGAATCTAAGAGAAGGCTTAGGGATTTCCTTCTTCTTCCCCAACACAGACCTCTGGCTATTCCTCCTATTTTGGATATCGTGGATGATGTCTTTTCTGAGTCTAATTTAACTCCTGACTCCTTTCCTCCGGCCCCTGCTAAGCCTGATAGATATTACAGAGTCCCTGACTCCCACCAGTTTCTATTTAAAAATCCTACTACTGATCCAGAAACCATTTCTCAGGGTCCTAAGGGTGTTAAGGCCGCCACTGCTAAGAACCCTATTCCGTCAGATAAGGATTCTAGAGCTTTGGACAGATGGGGCAAAAAAGTGTACACTTCTGCTACTTTATCTATTAGGGCTTTAAATTGTCAATTTCATATGTTGAAATATCAACAATACCTTTTGTCTATTATGAAACAAAAACTGTGTACCATTTCTGCATGTGCAGACAATAAGGAATTACAAGATTTGATGCATGCTACTGAGCAGGTGGGGAAACATACCTTACACTGTGGTTTTGATGCTTTGGAGGCCTCTTGCAGGGCGGCTGCCACTGGCACGGTCATTAGAAGGCATGCTTGGTTAAAGGAACAAAATTTGCCTGATCAAGTAAAAGCAAAATTACTGGATGCTCCTGTTCAACATAATGTTTTGTTTGGGTCTAAGGCTGAAGAGGTTATGAAGAAAATGGAGGATAAGCAAAATCCATGCAAACAGTTAAGGATTTCTTACAAGTTCAGCCTCCTAGATTTAGCAGAAATTGGCCAGCTAAAAATTGGTCCTTTCCCAGCTTGGACAGGCCTCAGAGAGGTAGATATAGGGGCCCCAGAGGGAGGACCCAAGCACAGACCTTTTATAGACCTAGACAGCAGAGTGCTTCCACCCCCAGGGGTGGAGAAGATAGGTCTCAACCTTATAGGAAACAGGCTCAATGACTCCCCCTGCATGGCTCCAGGAACCTCTCTCCTGGAAGCTCCTCCTGGAGGAAAACTTTCTCTTTTTCACCGAAATTGGACTTACATAACCCAAGACAAGTGGGTTCTGGATGTAGTTTTAAGAGGTTACAAATTCCACTTTCACACCTTACCAAAACCAAACAGATGGCCAGACCTACCAAAAACTCAATGGGCAGAGTCATTAAAACAGGTGAGGTCCCTCATAGCTATGAGGGACGTAGAACTGGTTCCAAATTCAGAGACAGGACAAGGCTTTTATTCAAGACTCTTTCTAGTTCCCAGAAAGCAAAATACTTGGAGACCCATCCTGGATCTGTCAGTCTTAAATACTGTCCTGGAGATACCAAAGTTCAAGATGCTTACTCTGCAGCAGCTCCTGCCGATGTTGAGCAAAAATGCATGGATGGTGACATTGGACTTAAAGGAGGCTTACCTACGCATTCCTATCAGACAGGAGTGCAGAACATACCTCAGGTTCAAGGGCAGGCTCGAAACATTACCAATTCTCTGCGCTGCCCTTTGGCTTGTCTACTGCACCCAGGGTCTTTACCAAGTGCCTGGCACCAGTAGTAGCTTACTGCAGACTCAAGGGAATTCAAATTTACCCTTATCTGGACGGCTACCTTATTCAAGCAGAGAGCAAGGACATTTTACTCCAGCACCTGGAATTTGTTCAGAATCTACTCAAGTACCTGTGATTCACTGTGAATGTAAAAAAGTCAAATTTGGCACCCACTCAACAGATAACTTTCCTGGGTGCTCTTTTAAACACAGTAACCCAGATGGCATTCCTGACGCCAGAAAAACAACTACAGCTGGCTTCAACTTTCAAAAGCCTGGCGTTAATGTCTCAGCTAACTGCAAGGAAATTCCTGCAGGCTTTGGGTTACATGGCTTCCTGCATCCTACTCATACCATATGCAAGACTGCATATGAGGAAGATACAATGGTACCTAAAAAGCATATGGTCCCAGCATTGTCACAGTCTGGAAACAGAGATTGCTGTCTTGCTTTGCTTGCAAAAGGAATTCCATTGGTGGGCCATGGCATGTCTTCAAAACAAAGGGAAAGCCCTCAGTCTACCTCCAGCCTACCAAGTGATAACCACGGATGCCTCGGGTTATGCATGGGGAGCCCACTTGCAGGGGAAAGGCCTGCAAGGTTTTTGGACAGAGGATCAGAAGCATCTACATATCAATTTAAGAGATGTTAGCTTGTGCAGAATGCCCTCTTAGCTTTCAGGGATCTTTTACAGCCAGGGCAGCTACTGATACGGACAGACAACACCACAGTTATGTGGTACATAAACAAGCAAGGGGGTTCACACTCTTACCCCCTTTGCAGACTAGCCATGACTCTATGGAACACAGCACTAGCTTGCAAAGTGGACCTACAAGCTCAATTCCTGCCAGGGAAACAAAACAGTCTGGCAGACAGCCTGAGCAGGAACCTGTCAGACCCACACGAGTGGATGCTAGACACCCAAATATTCAGGATGATTACAGAAGCCTGGGGCTGCCCGGACATAGATCTATTTGCATGTCCCCACAACTACCAGTTACAGACTTTTTGCACAAGGGCATATCACAAGCTAGCAAGGAAAGTGGATGCTCTGTCATTCACTTGGAAGAACCTCTCTGGGTATGCCTTTCCACCACTACCTCTTCTACCAAGTATGTTATTAAAAATAAAACAGGACAAACCAAAGCTGATCTTACTAGCCCCAAATTGGCCTCGACAATTTTGGTACTCAACAGTGATAAATCTATCCCAGGAACCTCCTTGGATTCTACCTCAGATTCCAAATCTTTTGTCTCAACATCAGGGCCAGGTCCTGCACTCTCATATCAAAACTCTCAGCCTGGCAGCCTGGCGTATTCAGGGTCTATAATTAATCCTACCCTTTCCAAACAGGTCATGGATGTTATCTTAGAAGCCAGAAGGCCTAGCACTAGGAAATCTTATGAAGGTAAATGGAAGAGATTTTGCACCTGGATGCATGCTCAGGAATCAGATCCTCACATTCCAAATATTCCATTGATTTTACATTACCTAACAGATATGTTGCATAAGGGTTTATCTTTTTCCTCCATAAAAATACATGCCTCAGCTATCTCTGCACATTATAATACAGATCCTCCAATTTTTTCACATCCACTTCTGAAACAATATCTCAGAGGAGCAAAGAATTTAAGGCCCCCTAGGACTCCACCCATTCCTGCCTGGGACCTCAATTATGTCCTGGAAAAACTTACTCTGCCTCCTTTTGAGCCTGCTGCCACATTTGATATAAAGTATTTATCATGGAAGACTGTTATCCTACTGGCTTTAACTTCAGCCAGGAGAGTCTCCGAGTTACAAGCGCTCATGGCTGTGGAACCTTACATTATTTTTCATCAAGACAGGGTTTCTTTGAGGACTAACCCTACTTTCATGCCTAAAGTGGTTTCTAAAGTGGCTTTAAACCAAACTATTCACCTGCCAACTTTTTCCCCTAATCCACAAAATAAGGGGGAGGGGATCTTGCATTCTTTGGACGTGCACAGGCAGCTTCACTTTTACCTGGACAGAACCAAGGATATCAGGAAAACAGAACAACTGTTTGTTTCTTATGCAGCCAATTCCCAAGGCAAAGCTATTTCAAAACAGACCATTTCTAAATGGATTGCACATGGAATCAGATTTTGTTACTCTCATCATGGAAAGCAAATCCCAGGAAAAATTAGGAAACACTCTACCAGATCTGCTGCTCCTTCAGCTGCCTTTCTCAGGGGAGTCCCTACCAAAGATATTTTGGAAGCTGCAACTTGGAGTTCAGTGTATACGTTCTCTAAGCACTATAATCTCCCTCTTTATTCTAAGTCTAGGGCAAGCTTTCCTTCTGCAGTCTTGCAAGCCCTTCTAGCTGCCCCTTCTACTCAATAACCATCACCCTTTATCTCAGCTTTGGGATTCAACCCTACAGTGATGACTGCAGCAGTGAAACACGATGAACATAGTACAGTTGTGTACACTTACCATAAATGTAGATGTTCGAGTGTCTTCACTGTTGCAGTCTGGGTTACCCACCCTCCTGTCCCCTCTTATACTTTTATTGGTGTGGTTCCCTGCTTCACCCTTCTTCTGAGGTGTATTTGCTACAGGGTATGGGGTTTGTTGTATGTTACATTTTTGTTTTACTTTTAGCCTTTACTTTTGGGCACCTGACATCTGGGGCAAGAAAAACTGGAGAACATGGCGTCGGCTGGGAGCTTTGTACCCCTGGCGCTCTGACGTCAGGGTGGGTGAGTACACAGCCGATGCCGGACCCAGACTTTGGGATTCTGGCCGACCGAGGGCTGCCTGCTGGCAGGAAGAACCTCACAGTGATGACTGCAACAGTGAAGACACTCGAACATCTACATTTATGGTAAGTGTACACAACTGTACTTTATGGTAAGACATAACTTCTTTTTTCTTTGTAGCCTAGGCCAGGTTTTGTACCTTTTGGAATAATATGTAAATTCTCCCCATGCTCCTGCTAGTGAATTCACATCCTTCATACCAAATATTTTCATAAATGTCTTCAAAAATCTATCCTGCTTTGTTAAATTTTCCCTTCTAGGCTCCTAAGATACATCTTCACTCTTGCAAATCAAACTCTAGTCCCCAACTTTAAGTAATATTCCCTGCTGAAAGCTGACAGTTTCTCCCAAAAGTTTCTTAAGTTCCGTTGTTAACAGTTTTAGGTAGAGTATAAACACATGCCAGTGTAATACTCCTCCCATTGGCCAGTAGTCCCTGGGGACAGTCCTTTGTTGAGCTCTGTCACAGCAATAGCTTAGAAGGAAAAATGCCTGGTCTGGTGGACTGGAGAAGCAGAGAAGGTATGGCCTGTGCTGTAGCAAGAGCTCAAAAAACTTAACATGTTGTTTCCCCTCAACATTCTCCTCAACGTTCTCCAACCTCTTCAAGGGAGAAAGAGTGGATGCATTTCGCACGGTTTGTTTAAGGTCATTTTTGGCTCTGAAGACTCATCCTTTATGATTCTGACCATTCTCTGGCCTATTCTTCTTCTCAAACGCATGGTCCTGGGCTGGCCAAGTCCCTTTGGATGATGAGGACTCCACTTAACCTTATTCTCCAGTAGAAGAAGCTTCTTTTGGAGAGACAATAATAAATATGATGAAGCATTTTGAGTAGGAGTCTAAGCAGATCTCAGAGGTGCAGAAAAGATACTGAAACCATTTGAAAATGAGCACCCCAGCCCCTTCCCCTGTACCTCCTGTTCTAGAGACTTTTTGGATGCTTTTCAGTCTACTTTTGTAACCCCTGACTCCCAGCCTCCAGCTCCCAAAAGACCAGGCAGGTTTTGTAAAGTTCCAGATGATCTTAATGTTTGCTTAAAAATCTTGTAGTGATCCTTATGCACTTTCTGTCTCGTCTTATAAGCCTTTTAAACTCCTTCATAATGCCAGTGACCTCCCTTAAGATAAGGATAGCAAGGCTATGGATTGGTGGGGCAAAAAGGTTTATACTTCCTCTACTTTGGCATTCAGAGCTATTAATTACTAAACCCAGAAGACCAAATACGTGATATCCATTGTCAGTTCTTTAAATAATGTAGTGGTGGATTCACAGGATACTGATTCTAAACAACAATTGTTGCCCTTACTTAGGCTACACAAGTGGCTACCAACACTATTAAATGTAGTTATGATACTGTAGAGGCCTTGCCCAGAGCAGCTGCTACAGGTCGTGTAATCTGCAGGTATGCAGCTAGTATGCATGGTTACCTAGCCAACCTGTTCCTGAGAATTTGAAAGCAAAATAGTGTTTTTGCCTTTAGACAAGAATCTCTTGTCTGGCCTCCAAGTTACCAGCCTTTTCAAAACCCTTCAAGAGCAGGGTAAAACCATGAAGTACTGCAGACAACTCCTGTTAACCTCTTTACCTAGCTATCAGAGGAAATATCCAACCAAGCCTACTTTCTTTAAAAACCTGGAAACAAGCAAACAAACTGGTACAACAAGAGGTCCTGGTCAAAGCAAAGCCCAAAGCACAAAGTAATATTCCTTAACGCAAATTTATTGTGGAAAGACAACAAGCGTTTTCGCTACTCCAAAAGAGAGAAGCTTCATCAGAGAAGTACAAAAAGGGTGCCAAAACCTTTTTGAACCTAAGTAGCAGTTGGTACATTACATCACTTCCTTTCAATAAAATAAGACAATACACTTAAAAGGGCAATACCAAGTGAAAGAAACAAAAATACATAGTAAAGTAACTCATCAGTTAGCAGTAACACAGTTTATATACATAGAAAATGTTTGAAAGTAAAATTAGATAAAGAGGTTTTTAGTAGATGTAAAAACAATATTAATGAAAGTTGCCTAAGCAACTCAAATCCAGTGGATAATTAGATCAAAAGAATAAATAGTAAAACCATAATTTTTTTTAAAAATATAAAAGTAACTATTTCTTGTTTTGTAATAAGGTTAAGATAAGTCAGCCCAACTAGTAAATAAGGGCAAACAAGAGCTGAAAAAGTGTTCTCAATATAAGCATCATCTCAGAAATGCCTTGAGTTTAAGAACAGGTGCAATATTGCAATTCTCATTTAAACCCGGGTTATTAAAGGCATCAAGTTTCAACTGCCATTCCAATTCACGGTTTTCCTACTTTCTTTGTCAGAAAGGAACTTAGGCCTAGCCAGAGACACTGGAAGGATACCAGAAAGAGATTCCCAAAATAACTGAGGGATGCCTCATCTGGGAGGCCTTCCTTTAGGAACAAATCTCTGTGTGTACAGCCTCCTTTACCCCTGGCCCCCAGCCCTGCCCTGCCCCTGTCAGAAAGGCTGTCCCAATGTTTCTGAATCTGGGAAAAGATTACCACAGACAAATGGGTGCCATCTCTCATGAAAAATGGTTATTCCAAGTCCAGGATGCAGATTCCCACTCTTAAGTGGCATACCCCCACCTCCACTCAGTCATATTCACATCCTCCCACCCATTTTACAGGAACCACGGGCACAAAGCACAGTAGAGCCGGTGCGTGAAGAATTTGTCAGAAAATATTTTTTCTCCACACTTTTTCTGGTGCCATGGAAAGAAGGGCAGTGGAGACCCATACTGGATCTAAACAGTGCCAGTTTTCAAAATGCTCTCACTGCACACTGTGCTACCTTTCATTCTGCAACAGGCTTTTTATTATCCCTACATCTAAAGGATGCTTACCTTCTTATACCAATTTGAGCCCCTTGCAGGAGATTCCTCAGGTTTTGTTCTGGGTCACCTCACTGTAAGTTTACTGCTTTGTCTTTTTGGCTTTCCACAGGCCCAAACATTTCGGAAAGTGTCTGGCACCAGTGATCATCTTCTGCCAAATCCAGGGAATTCAGTTTTTTCCCTATATAGACAACCTGCTAATCCAGATAACTTCACCACAAATTCTTGTACCACATTCCCAGTTCACCCTCCTGCTATCTCATTTGGGGTTTAAGATCATCTACAAAAAATATTTCCTGTAGCCATCTCAGCACCTAGTTTTTCTGGGCTGCAGGCTGGGTACAAAAAGAATACATGCCTACTTACCTCATAGAAGGTGCAGAACCTTATAAGATCCTTCCACATCTTGCTTCCCTCAGCCATGGAGATCCTAAGAGCTCTGAGATCCATGGCAGCTAGTATCCCAATGCTCCCCCTAGCCAGACTGGATATGAGGAAAATACAATGGTACCTAAAAATGGTTTGGTCTCAGCACTCTCACCCTCTAGATACAGTGATTTCCCTTTACCCTGTGTCAGATGGGAATTGTCATGGTGGAAGGATCATCTTAAACTCAAGCCAGGGCTCCCTTCACTCCTCCATCCCCAGTTCAGGATATGCACACAAATGCATTGGACAAGGCTTGGGTGGGGCTGAACACGCACCCAATCAGTACAGGGCAGATGGCAGCCAATGCTACTAAAGAATACATCAGCATAAAGGAGATGAGATCCCTCATCCAAGCTCTTCAGGTCTTTTCACATGTTTGGAAACCAGGTACCATATGAGTGTTCACAGACAACAAAACAGTAATGTGGTGCATAAGCAAGCAAACAAGGAGGGACCAGATCTTACCAGTTGTGCAGGTTGGCACAGGAAACCTTGGACCTTGCCACCCAGAAAAGCATACTACTCAGAGCCACATACATCCCATCAGAGGACAATGTGTTGGTAAACTCTTTAAGCAGGTCCTTGGAGGACCTTCATGAATGGGCCGTGAACAGACAGGTTTTCTAGGATATCTTTCACCACTGGGGTCTCTTCAGGTCTGTTTGTTTCAAAGACCGGCAGCTTCCACTATTTTGCACCAGGGATCATTGTCCCTCAGCTTGGAGGACAAATGCTTTCACTTTGCAGTGGGCAGAAAAGTTCTTGTACCCCTTCCCTCTACTACATTTTGCTCCAAGAGTTCTTTTAAAGCCCTAAACAGAAAAAAAAAAAAAAAAACTCTTGTTATTTTTTTGTTTGTTTGTTTTTCCAAAACTCTTGTTATTGATCACATTTTGCCCTGTACAGCACTGGTTTCCTCTTCCTTTTCTTTTAGCTAGAGGGATGTACTACAAATTGCCACACCAAGCAGATCTCATTACACAATAGAATAGGATACTGCTTCACCCCAGTCTGTCAACCCTGAACCTAACTCTATGGATTTTAATTTTCTGAATCCTTACAGGCACCATTTTTCTTAGGATATTATTGAGATTCTCCAAGAAACCAGGAGACCCATCACTCAAAAGTCATACATAGCCAAATGGAAGAGATGATTCTGTTGGTGCCAAAGGATTGGATAGGACTCCAACCACTCAGAGGTAGTTCCAGTCTGAAATATTTGTTTGAGCTCCTACATACAGGTTGGGCCTATTCTTCCATTAAAGCTCACCTGACATCCATTTACGCTTACCTCTCATTCCCCCTCTTATGTCCAGATCTAAGGTCAAGTTATTCTTTAAAGGGGTCCTGCATCTTAGACCACTTAGAAAGCCCATTACCCCTAATGGGGACCACAACTTTGGGCTGGAAGTGCTTACCCTACCTTCTTTTAAACCAGCAACATTCTGTACCTGGAAAACTATCTAACTTCCACCCTTCAGCTAGGAGAGTTTCAGAGCTTCAGCCATTCATGGATATTCTTTCCTGTCTTATTTTTTTTTTCAAAAAGACAGGGTGACCCTCAAGGCTAAGCCTTCATTCATGCCTAAAGTAGTAAACAAGCTGTCTCTCAGTTAGGCCATAAACCTACCTAACTACTTACCTTCTTTCCCATAGAATCGGAGGAAAAGGTACCGCATTCTCTGGATATTCACAGACAGCTAAGTGTCAATTTGGTAAAAACAAAAGCAATTCAAAAATCTACGGTTTATTTAATGGGCTCTAAACTGGGCAAACAGGTATCCAGGCAAACCACTGCAAGCTGGATCTGTAAGGCCATCTCCTTTTGTTACTCTCTACATGACAAGTTCTTGCCCGCTTACCCTCAAGTTCACTCCATCAAAGCAGTAGCAACCTCTGGCTTTCTACAGTGAGTGGATGTCAGGTCCATACTAGAAGCTGCCACCTGGTCATGTGTACACACGTTAACTAAACACTGTAAGATTAATGCTTTTTCAAGGTCCAGAACGCCTTCTCTAGGTCAGAGCTTTTGGCCATTTGGATAGTTCTATTACCTTTTAACCAACCAACCTTCCTTTCCCTTTAGCTCTGCAGATCCCTCATATGATAGGAATACTGCAACAATGATTTTAGTCAGGGCATAGTACAGCTATGTAAGAAATTACCGTGACAGTCGCTGTCCTACTGATCACTGCTGCAGTATTCTTTCCCACCCTCCTCTTCTGCACTTATTTTTTCTTTTTTCTGTCTTCTCCCTCAGTTCATATCCCATGGGAAACTCTCTAGGACAGAGGGGGCTTTCTTACCACTTCATACTATGCCTTTCCCAGCTGAACACTTTTTCTGTCTCAGTGATGTTCAGGCTACTGGCTTGAAGTTAGTCTGAAGAATTACACTTGTATATCCACCTATACACCCATACTCTTGTGAGCTGAGGTTACACATCAGACGTAAGATACTGGGAAGGTAAAGCTTTGTTAACCTGGCTGGAGAGCAGTGGTGTTAATGTGTGTTAAGAGTACTGCAACAGTGATCTGGAAGGTAAAGCTTTGTTACCTGGCTGGAGAGCAGTGGTGTTAATGTGTGCTAAGAGTACTGCAACAGTGATCTGTAGGACGTCTATGGTCGTGGTAAGTTCTTACACAACTACTATATTTTCTATTTGTAAGTTAGCCTGCTGTTTCTTTTCACTGTGCTTCCTACAGGACTACTTTTCTTTTCTCTTCCAGATTTTTTTCTAAAACGAGGGAAAGGCTTGGTCACTTATGGCGTACATTTCTTATGGCCATATGGTACTCTAGAGCTCATGTTTGCACTTCGGTAGAGTTAATTATTTATTTTCCTGAAGCCAACTGCTTCAGTTTTGATAATGCATCTTGACTGTACCACTCAACCTCTTAGCACAAGAATTCTAGAAAAAATAATGTGCTTGGGGGGGGCTAAAATCAGGGACAAATTGTACATATTACTCTTACAAACTTAGAATGTTGGCAGAATAACATGTTTTGCATTAGCATGCATTTTATGAAGACTATGATAATTGAAACTAAAATGTTTGTCATTATTTAGGGACCAGTCCTCAATAGTTTGCCAGTAGGCCACATATTTGATGAACAGACCAAAATTTGAGACAAAACTCTGTATAGTTATGCAGTACAATCCTCAGCAGAAAAAAAAAGATGACATGACAGTACCATTAGGGAGAAAGGCTTTTAGTTAAGCTGGGTATGATAGCTGGATTCTCCACTTTGAGATTTGCAAATTGTGGTAGCTGGCTGAAAGAATATCATCTTAGAACAAATTTCATTGAAGAACTTTTGTTCGGGGTACACTTTTGCTTTTTTTTTTTACCTTGATTACTTTCTCTTGAGTCCAAATAGCTGCGAGTACTCACTCTCTCTCATGGTGTATATTCCATTCTGATACACAAGTGCTATGGTATAAAAATCTATTTTTATTTCTTTCTCTGGAATGGTAGCTATATTTATGACTGTATGAGCTGTCTTTTTGTTCTGGGTCCCCCGATGATCCTCAGGTTCTTTCTCCTTTCCCTGTCTTCTGCATCAGAGATGTGAGCTTCAGGCAGCTGTATTATCTCTCAACCTTGTAAGTCAAAAATCGTGGACAGTGTCAACGATTAATGGAGGCAAAGGCCCTGACATCTTTTAAATATTGCTGTTATGTCCTTAGGAAGTTGCTAGAATAACAGAATTTGTATCAGCATGCATTTTTTGAAGGTTATGAAATCTGAAACTGAAGTGTTTGCCATTATTTAGTGAGCACAAACCTTAGTGGTTTACCAAAAAAACACAAACTGTACAAGTAACAGATCAAACTTTTGAGTCAACATTAAGGACAGTTAAGAGGTGTGAACAGCTCAGTTTTTCTATAGATGCCACCAGACTATGTTTTTTCTGTCTTTCTTACCCACATCCCTTACTGCTAACTGTTCACAGTGATTCATGAGCATGGTCTCCATGTCTGCCATTTTTTTATTAGATCTTCACATATGGTCCAGCAAGTTTGCATTGATTTCCTGCTGTTCACCATTATCCTTTTAAACTGTGTATTCTTAGTTTTCATAGCCAAACGTTTAATCAAGCTGCCAAATGTTTGCCCATATGACAGTTCTTGTTCAGAGCTTTACCATTTGGCCCCTGTCGTGTTGTATGATTTACAACAGCAGGATTTCTTTGCTTTCTTCTTGATATGAAAGTTTCCACTCCTTTGTGATGATACACAGCTTAGGTTTTCTAAATGTAAGACTCTTTAACTGGAACATTGACACTAGTAACATTGTAATTAGCTGAAGGTGAGGGAGGATCAGCAGCTGATGTATTACATCACCTTGCCTCAACCAGAAGCACTTTGAAAAATACTTTACTGGTAGCCATTAGCTCTGCTTTCAGGATCTTAAAGCTGTAGACCCTCACATGCAGAGAGACATATATTTTTATGAGGATATGATATTCGTCCAGACTTGGACATTTTACCTCCTGAAATGTGTTTCTGAATTGTCCCTGTACACATCTATTCATTTGTCTGATTTATTCACCAGAGCATCAAAAAAAGAGAAGAATACTGATCTCATATTAGGTACCTTCTTCTGTAGTTCTGCAGCTGAGTTTATCCTCTTTTCCTTTTCAGTTCAGTATTTTTGCTCTGAACAGTAAATGTAGAATAATGCTAAGGATGAAGAATAAGGTTTAAGAGAAGGCAGGGACTGAGAAATGTATGTAATGCTGGAATGAATGAAAACATTAAAAAAAAACAAAAAAACTTGTATGTATACTGTGTGACGATAGCAGTGGAAACTATTATTGAAGTTTATTTATTATTTTTTCTATTAATGTTTGTGATCTAGTGTTGCAATTTAAAACAAAATGATTTAGTAAAGATGTTAATTTTTTTGCTTTCAAGAATCTGTGCAAACATCCTTTATGTGGATCCATGGTTTCAAGCATTATTCTACTAGAACATGTGTAGTCCCTACAGCCAACAGTTCTTTTCCGCTACTTACTTATGTCAGATCTCAGTCTTAATTCATGGAGATGAAAACATCTTATATTTTTTTCCTACAGTTAAGGCATCTAAAGGATATTGTTGACAAATGAGGAGCTGATTCCCTCATTGGACTAGTTGATCTAGTTGGGAGAGAAGCATGAAGTGAATCACTTCCACATGTGCCAGTGATTAAAACTAAACCTCTGCAGACATCAGAGGGAGAAACCCCTGGTATACGTTACTACAGATAGGATGGCGAGAGCTAAAGGTTCCTGTTGTGGGTATTGGAGGTTGAGTCCAATAAACAGCTCCAGTTCTTGGCCAGAACACCGTCAGGAGAGCTGAGAAGTGGAGAGTAGACTTCAGTTAAGCTCCTATAGTAGTAAATGTATTTGTGAGATGGCCTTTTGGCCCCTGTGTGAGACAAACTTATCCTCAATTGTTGAGGGATCAAGCTGTTTTTCTGCTTTGAGGTATGACAAGGGTACTGGGGAAGTTGTCCAGGAGGTAGACACAGCCCATCTTTAACATGACTGTACAATGCACCAAGTCTAACTGATCTCTGAGGTCAACTTCTTGCATCACCCATCTATAGGTTTTTAGTACTTGGAAGCAAGGAATCATCTTCCCAGGTTCTCCACTCAAGTCCCAGCAAATTAAAATGCCCAAGTAGAGGGTACACCTTGTCTTCAGTGCTAGGACTTGATGCTCAGGCCTTGGACTTTAAGCGGATGTTTGAAGACTGGGGCCTGCTCATGTGGATGTGGGATTGCACCATGTAGAGAACCTTACCTTACAACAGCACCAAGGTCAGTACGGTCTTCTTGTGCCCCTGTACTGTCATTGGAAGGGGCATTTCTGAGTGCCAGATCACTGTCCATTAGACATAGCTGTATGTTTGCTGACTACCAGATTATCTCTGTTGGAGCTGGTTAGAGTGGGAACTCTGTCCCCTTCAGTACCCTTTGATGGGTATGAGGATCTAGAAGCTATTATATCTGAAGCAGGTAATGGTATTGACTCTTCCCCTCCCCTACAGCTTCCCAGTAATGATCTTACTCCCTTTCTTGGCATAATTCTTAAGACTACAACATTCACTGTGTAATGATCATCTGGAGAAGGCAGAAAAGGTCTTCTGCCATCCCCTTCATATATCTCTTTTTTTTAGGATGGCATCTGTTCTGTAATCACACAGAATCTGTTCCTTCATCCACAGGGAAGTGGATGCTTTTGTAAGCACCAGCTGCATGAGCTACGTTCATAGCAAGGCATTGTTGAGGGACTTTTAAGATGGCTGCATACATTTCCACTTCTTAATTTCACCTCTATCAATGTGAAAAAAAAATAACTGAGAAATAAGAGCCAGTGATACTGGCAACTTAAGTAAAATTCACTTGCTGGCTAGTAAGCCTGTGATACTGGCAACTTAAGTAAAATTCAGTTGCCTGGATGCCAGTGAGAAGAAATTTAGAGAACCTGAACGAAAATCAACCAGCAAAAGTGAAGAGAAAAAAAAACTGTCTGGGACGAATCATCCAGCTGTTCAGCAAAAAGCAGTTCAAGCTTTAGCTTTTGTACATCAGATGGCTTACAGTAATTTAGAGGAAGAAATAAATAAAATATGATCATATGTGATCAAAATAAATGAAACAGTGAAGGAGTATATCAACTAGAATAGCAAAATGCTGTAAAAGTAGAAGAAGCTTTAACTAGCTATTCAGATGAATAGTGAACGCCAGGCAGAAGATAAGAAAATTTATCCTGGCAATCAGGGAATGTGGAGAGGTAGGTGTGAGATTCAAGCTGTTGTATCCAGCTGTCCTCAGAATATTTTTTTCCTAGAGGATCAAAGACATTTTTCTATGCAAAACAGGCTAAAGAGAAAACAAATTTTATCGAAGACAAAGTCAGCCAGCAAACAGAAAGGGACCCTGCTTCTCATTCTTTTGACAGTAAAGCTCATAGAAAGACTTGACAGTGAAGTCCTTTCAAGCGTTCCAAAGGTAAATGATTGAAAGGCAGATAAAATAGCATGGGAGTTGACTAGAAGAATCAGGTGTAAATTGGAAAAGAACCATAGTCTAGTGTTGGGAGATAGAGATGAAAAGGAAGAAGACAGCAACACTGAAATTAGTGAATACATGGGAGACTGTAAAGCATCAGTCATATTTGTGAAGTATGGCTTTATAAGAAAGACTGGACTTTTGTTAAATTTGTTAAACTTGTAGGTGGACTGTAAAGCATATACCCCACTTTATATCATTCATGTTTAGAATGGCTCTAAAAGATAAGAAAGTAACTGTAAGTAAACCAGTTTGTGTTATTATTAGTATTTGTGTAACATGTCATGATATAGACTGCATCTTGTATATAGTAAATCAGTTTTGTGCTGTTTTTAGTTAGGATTATTTTAATGTGGGAGTGTCTCTTCAGTGACGATTGTATGTGTTAAAGATATTGAAGTAAACAATTACTTTTTTAGTTGGAAGAAATACATGCTTTACATTATCACAAGAGAAGAAGGCCTGTACAAAAGCTTAATATTAATGTGTTGTGATCTTGGGCTGCTCGGCTGGGGGTAGGGTGTAAAACGCATTGATTGTATTATATGTAGAATTAAAACATTTTCTCTTATTTTTACAAGCGTGAATGTCTAGATTAATTACATTGCCTTAAGCTATAAACAAGTGTTTTTTGTAAATAAGTAGCTTGAAAAATAAGACAAAATGATGAAATCCATAAAAAATGCCAAGTTTCTTAACATCTGCAAATATGCTACCTTTTTCTTCTATTAGCAAATGTTCAATGGAAGTCAAGACGTCTGCTGCTAAAGCAGCTGTACACTCTTTCCTGAATGAAATTTACAAAGACTCACTATTGCCTACTTTTAAATGGAGGAGAGCTATTCTGCAGATGCAAGTAATTAATCTTGAGCAATATGAGCATTATTTGCTGAGGGAAATGCAACATTTAAAGATACAGTGGCAAACAGTACAGTGAAAAATAGTTTGAAATATGGGATTGCAGCCTCTCTAGCAACTTTCAGTCACTTAATAAATGGAACTCCGTGCTTAAAGGTGCAGACATCAACAAACTAGCAACAAAAAAGTACTGTGGAGGTGCAGAGGAAACAAATACATCCAAAAGCTGCCACGAGTGAATAAACAACGTTATTCTAAAACAAAGTAATAGTGCATTAAATGCATTAATTATTATTTTGTTTTAGAATAAATCTGTTTATTCATTCGTGGCAGGTTTTGGATGTATTGTTTCCTCTGCACCTCAGCAGTGCTTTTTTATTGTTAGTCTGTAAGCAACTTTATATTTAATGCATTTATTAGAAAGTTGTACAATTTAGTTTTATTTAAAAATAACTAGTACACTTTTTCTTGGGCTAAAAGTTAATGTTTTCTGCAAGCATACAAGCTGTTTTTTCCATCTGGGAGGGGGATAGGGTTAAGAAAAGAGCAGATAGTAATCGGTGTGAGTGGGAACATAGGTTGTAGCATGCACTTTTAGCATGGGTAAACTTAATTTTAGGTTAGGTAGTGTAGAGGGTTAAACATATTTTTTTAAGATGTATGTAGTGCTGTGTGTCCTAAGTTAAAAGGGGATGGGGGTGTTTTGAAATTATATATAGTTTTTTGAAGGTTTTCATTAAAAATAGTCTAAAAATGTGGTTTAGGTTCAAATGGAGATGAGAAGAAACAACTGTATAAAAGATCAGCTTGTCAAAACAGAAATGTAGCTGGCTCTACCAGCTCCATCTACCAGTCACAGGAGCTAGCACCACACCCCCTCAGAGCAAATAAGGAGTCTGCAGAGAGTAACAGTACCACATTACCCAGTCAATACCCCCACCCATTCTTCAAGTGAAGAGCCAAAAAAAAAAACTTTACCATTCCTTCTACTGGCACACTAACCAGTTGACCAGATGAAGTCTATGCTCCCCCTCCCCCACCACAGTCATTCAGGTCCCTTTTCTGTGCCGTGCCACCAACCCTCCTTCCTTACACTTTAGTTAAAAAAATTATTTTGTCTTTAAACTGTAGGACACTGCTTGCTACAGTTTATACCTTGCCTGCTTGGAGCACTACAGCACTCAAGTTTTAGTTTAAAAAATAATAATTTCTTCTTTTAAACTGTAGCAAACTACTTGCTACTAATTTAACAAACAGTTGCTACAGTTTATACTTTACCTGCATGGAGTGCTACAGCACTTAGGTTTTAGTTTAACAAAATGTCTCTCTTAAAATGTATCAAATTGTTTGTTACAAATGTAGTAAACAGCTGCTACATCTTAGACCGTGCATTGAGTGCACTCACCTTTTAGTTTAAAATGTTTTTATACTGTTGCATACTGCTTGCTAAATTTTAGACCCAGCCTTCACGCTTTAGTTAAAAAAAGATATATATATATATATATATATATATATATATATATATATATATATATATATTTTTTTTTACTTTTAAACTGTAGCATACTGCTTGCTACATTGTAGCAAACAGATGCTAAAGTGCTCAGTTGCTACATTTTAGACCCAGCATTATAGTTTTGCTTAAAAAAAGATATATATATATTTTTACTTTTAAACTGTAGCAAACTGCTTGCTACATTGCAACAAACAGATGCTATAATGCTCGGGGTTACCCACAAATGCAATACTGACTTTTAAAAGCCTTTAATTGCACTAAAGAGTGATCGTGATGATGGATGGTCAGTTATGTCCCCTAACACTTTGTGCCTGGGGTGATTCCTCTCTCGCCATGCCCTACTTACACTACTGCCTCAAACATTAGTTGGTGCATGTAACACAAAAGTTGGAAATACACATTCAAAAAACTGACATTTATAATAGGTGGGAACAACAGCTTTTTATCATGGCATTATTATCCATATTATATTGGAACATAAATGGCCTTACAGGTATAGGCACAAATGAAACATTGTTGAATTATATTAAGAAATGCATAGTGCAAATAGTGCTGTAAAAGACACATTTGGAAACAAATGAACATATACATTTGACAAATACAACATTGCAGGGTGTATATTCAGCAAAATGTCAGGGAGAAAGGAAAAACTGAATAATTATAACTGTTGCTAGCAGGGCTCCAATAGTGATAAGAGGGAAAAAAAGACAATAATGGTAGATTTGTGGTAGTAAGGAATTAGTGACAAGAGAGGAGGATGACACTAGCATGTATTTACATTTCACCAAAAACTGATATTATGGAGCTTAAGAAATTTTGGGAGAAATAATCAGCTTTCATCAGGGAGTGCTTATAGGTAGGAAGTGAAACTTGATTTGAAATAGTAAGAATGTATTGTGGGACCTAGAAGGCAAAATATAATAAAAGAGGGTAGATTTATGAAGACATTTATGAAAATATATGGCATAGAATATGCGAATACAGTAGCAGGAACTTGGACAGAATTTACAAATTGTTCCCCAAAGTACAATAACTGGACTAGACTAGATAGAAATTATATTTCACAGGAACATGTGCATTTGCATGAAAACTTCAGCACTCTTCATACAACTAGTTCAGGTCATGCATTGATAAAAACCAAGATAAAACTGCAGGGTAATGAAGCAAAAATGAGACACTGGCACTTTCCCACCTACCTGTTTAAAGGAGAGGAATTTAAGGAACGTGTAGGGAAGATTATTCAAGAGTTATTAGGGAAGACTGAAATGTCTTCATAAGTTATAACTAGTAAGTGTGATAAAATGAAAATGGAGTTTAAAAATAGAATACAGATAAAAGAAAAAGTGATATGGTTAAGAAGGAACAAAAATTGTTTAGAGGAGCTGACAAAGGCTAACGTATTACAGAATAAGGGGAGTCTTGCATAAAAGGAGGCATAGTTGCAGAAGAGAAAATAGAGAGTACTTGTGTAATATACATGAGTTTAGAAAAATTGCTGTTAAGCAAGTATTTTTTGATAATTCCAGAGCACAAAAACTTTTACACAGTGACTTAGACAACAGAAAGGTGAAAGGATTGCCATCAGTCTTAGGTAGTCTACAACAAGGAGAAATAACCATAGATTCTGTAGAGGTTTAGAATTATTTCAGAAATGTTATGAAAATTTTTATAAAGCAGAAAAAAATGGAAATAAAGGCACAAATAGAAATAATTATGGGAGACTTAATTATAATAAGGTTAGAGGTAGATGAGGCTTAACAACTAACAGTTAAGGTGGGAGGAAATGAGATAAATGCAGTGGCATATAAACAATTAGCAGGGAAATCTCCAGTAACATATAGTATTCCTGTGGAAGTATGAAAGTTGGGAGGGAAGAAAGTGATAAAGATCTGGAAGGTTTTGTTTAACAGTATTTTAAAAAAGAGGAGAGAGAGCACCAGAATATGGAAGAAAATTGTGGTGACTGTATTACCAAAATACTATTTCCCATCTTCCCTTAAACTTCAATCCCCCTCTTGAACATTTTCTGTATGTATTGTTCCCACAAATTACATTTATTTATATGTAATTTGCTACTACCCTTTTCAAAAAAAAATCCATCTTCCAGTTCTTTTATCTCTTATACAAAATTCAGTACATCAAATACAGTTGGTTTAGATTTTTTTTTCATTTTCTAGTAATTGTTTTTCTTGGCAGCCAGTATGAATAAAACTAATAAGGCCATACTATGTCTAGGTAATTCAGATCTTGTGCCCCATCTCGAAGGAATCATTTAATTAGTTACAGCCATTTCCTCCCTCAGTATTTCTGACAGAATTTTAATTTTTGTTTTCTATGTAGTTTGCTCCTGTCATTTTATAAAGATCCTACTTCCACTTCTTTTATCTCTGTTACAATATTTATTACTTCAAGTCCAGTTGGTTTACACTTTATATCCATTTTCTAGTAATTGCTTTTCTGGCAGCCACCAAAATTAAACTTAACAAGACCTTAGTATGTCTAGGCAATTCAGATCCTGTATCCCAGCTCAAAATAAAAAACTTCTTAGTTACAACCATTTGTTTACCCACTATTTTTGACAAAATAGGGAAGTTTTAGTCTGCCAACTCATTGCTCTCAAGAAAACATGTCCCCAGTTATCTCTTTCTTCACCATTACACCTCCATCATTTGCTGTCCATTTGAGGAGAAAATTGTTTGAAGTCTGCTTGAGGTATAAAAATACCTATGCAAACACTTGCAAGCAAAAATCCTAAACTTT